>NC_138204.1:45592500-45807500 GCF_964194415.1 Vipera berus
TTGGCTGACGAATTCGGAAATGCCTTGGGGTACTGGATACTTTAGTGGAATATAGTTTTGGAGAGAGAAGGGAGGAAAAAATATATCAGATAACAAAATCTAAAATGCAGGCTGTGTACATAGAAATATTTGGTATAGGTGGTATAAAGGGAACTTATTAAAACCACATAACAGTTTCCATGTGGTTTTAATGAATACAGTCACATCTGCATATTCTGCAAAGGATATCCATGTTATTGTTTTATTGTTGCATTCATGTTTAACCATGTAGTGGATGTACTGTATATGAGAGTATGGTGTGCTAGTGACCTAAAAAATTGTCAGCTATAAATTATGTTGAGCTCAAAAGCCAAACTTCTTATCTCCCATTTAGAATAATAGAATTAATCAGTTGGGTAAGTGGCTTTCATCACTTCTGTTTATTAAACTGAAGATTTATCCTTTCTACAATGAAGCCAGTTCTGCTTCTTAAGCTGAACAAAAAAATCCCCTATCACAATAGGAATTATGATTCTCAGCATTGGGCAATAAAGGTCACTTTTTATTCCTGACATGTCTGATGAACTCAAGCTAATCACTTTGAAAAGCCGTTCATGATGATGCCAAAATGAAGCAACAGGATATGTTAGAAGGAGACTGCAGTCACTGAGCACATCTGAAAAAAGACTTGGCAAGATTGATGGGTAGATCAAAGTAGGAAACAGATTCCACAGGAAGACTAGAACTATAAGTTGAGATAGATTAGAACACCAGAATGTTATAGGCTAATTGTGATTTACTGTTCCCTTCTTATATTCCAAGGAGTCAGAGAAGAGTCTTCCTAAATCTCTTTATTATTATTATCTTATTTCCTTGCACTCTTTGCTTATGTAATGATTTTTATCTAATTCTCACAAGGTAATCTCCCTGATTCTCTACCAGGACTCCCTGCAGTGAGATCTATCCTTGCTATTAGGGCAACCATGTCAATCTTTTAAGTGATACAGGAGACATTCTGGGATAGATTGTCCATTAGTTTGTTTTATAACTTAGCTCTACATAAAAGCATCATTCTCTTGTCCTGATTAGTTGTGAGATGGACTTTTCTGAGTTTTCATAGTGTAGTGACTGATTTATTTAATGAGAAAGTCCATAGGTAAATTCCATATAAATCTGTCTCTGTTCATAGAGTAAGCTTCACCATATTCAGGAAAAAACATTACCATTCAACAACTCTTTCATTTCTACAACCTATCTGCCTAAGGTTGGGCACAAATATTTGGCATAAAAAAGGCTAAAGTTGCTGTACATGCTCCAAAACACTAATTTCTATTAAAAATGTACATTTAATTACAAATCTGTAGATGTCTTACAAATGCTATCCCTTTCAGCTGAGTGTTTATGCTTTTCCTTATGGAGGAAGTCTCCATTTCCAATTCTCACTCCATGTTGAGCTCTGAGTCAGAACGGGCAGCTTCCAGAAAAATCCAACATGGGCTGAGCCACTTCTGAAATTTTGCAACAGCCCCCTGAATCAGACAGACAATCTTTGTTCATCCCTAATGAAGAGTGTCAGATCATATCATAAGAATATATGACCAGACAATAGCAGCTTTAGCTTAGTCTTCTATCTGATGCATTAAATTGTTTATTAACTGAACATAAACCTGGTTTCAGAGTAATAGAATACTAAATTACTTGCCTAGTAATCAAATTCAAAGAGCTCTCAGGAGGAAGTGCTGCCCAAAGTCGCATTATTGATAAAAGGGGTAGCATATAAATTTAATAATGATTGTATCTGGCATCGTATAAGCAGACTCCTTCTACAGTAGAACTTCTTCTCTTTTTTCTTGTTTTCCAAGCTTACATTTTGTGGGCCTGAGAGGATAGTAAAGATGAGGCAGAATATGTTCTGCAATAGTGGTTCTTCCACTGGAACAACAGATGCTATTTTATCCTAAAATTTCACTTTTCAAGAGATATATAACCTGAAGGAATTCTTGACTAAAAGTACTAAAGTATTTTTTACCCTATGTGCAATTCAGTTACTTTAGGAGTCACTACAATTATATCAGAATATTAGTCACTTTCTTACTTAACACAGGGCCCACCAAATACTTATTACTTTGAAGCATATGCACAGATCAGGGCTATGATATTTTGGGTACAAAAATCTAGATGACCATTAGAAAGGCAGCAAAAAGATATAGATTTCTTAATTTCTCTTTGCTGCTATCTTATAGTTTTTGAATGGTAGGTCTACAATAGACTCTACAGGACTTATTACTTATTCCACCAAACTAAGTTGACAGAAATTCCTTCCATGTTTCACACATGAAAATGATGGATTCTGCAAAGCTGTGTAAATATTAGGGAGGAACCTACCTCCTTCAGGTGTTGTGAACTCCAGAATTTCACTCCGAGGCCCATCTCCTCTCCCGTTGACTACAACCATCTCCAATTTGTAGTTGCTGTAAGGAAACAGCTGGGACACTATGCCCCGTGTCCGGTCTCCAATAAAACCCATAGACTGCTTTTTCTTAGAGACCCATAGATTCTTCAGCAAACTACTTTCTCTCCAGTAATAAGCCTTCAAGAAACAGGTAAGGCAAATAAAGCTTCTCTTGTTTTGGTGTTATTGAAAATATACCTGCGCATTTTCAGCTTTCACACAAGAATTAGCTCAAGCACGAATGTCATTCCACAAGGGAGAAGGAAACGGACAACATAAAGTCACGCTACTAGGATAACAATGACCTCTTTCCCCTGCCCCTAAAGCTAGACCAGGATTTCAGCCTTCACTTTGTTCATTCTTCCTTCCTCTCACTGATGACTTCATAGTTAGGCAACAAAATGTTGTCTGTCCAAGTACACTTGTGGCCAGTAAGAGTCCATTAATTTTGAGAGATAAATGGTATGGGAAGAAAAAGATGCAAAAAGAATATCCTGCGAAAGAAAGTGTTCAGATTGGAAAATGTGTTAGAATAGATTTCTCTCATCTGGTGTTTTAGGCAATTGGCTTTGATGGCTGGGAATTCCGGAAGCTGAACTCCCAATACATCTGAGGAAGCAGGGTGGGAGAAAGTTAGGGTTAAGAGGATGCCTTTGCCACAGTTCCAACAAGAGTTTTAAAATTGTTTTTCGGATTATTTGTCTGTTGTTTTTTTGTTAATTTGACAAAGGCTGATTTTTAAAAGTTGTATACACAATCATCAGGATAAAACCCATTTGCTACTGTTTTGGGAGATCATTCTTCAGTTAGCATATTTATTAAATTTTGATTAGGCCAAAATAGAATGTTCAAATGCTGATTAATAAAACATGCCAAATGCACATGAGGGATGACACAAAAGTTGGGAAACCATCTGAAAAGCTACTTTTCCTATTCAGAACAACAAGCCAAATTCAGGAACTTCACAATGAAGAAAGAAGCCAGTTCTGTATTGTCAACTGAAGAGGTGTACAGCACAGAAGCTACTCTGAATTGCCCTTTTGTTCCAAACCAATCAATTATCAGATGGTTAAAACTACAGATATATAGATCATACAGATGGAGTATGGGTATGTTTGGCTAAATGGACCAAATTATGATGTTTCATAAAAAGTTTCATCAATTCTTTACTTTTTGAATGCATAATTTTGCCTTCAGGTGGCAAAAAAAACAACAAACAATACTACTCTAGTATTTTGCAATACTAGAGTAGTATTATGCATGGAAATAAGATTTTAAAAATGTAACATTCAATAAAGAAAAATTATACTAAACTTTGGGAAAATGAGACTATGAAGCTTTGAAACAAAAGCACTCAATCCTATAAGTCCAAAGCTGAATTAAAACGTATCATGTTGAATGAGGTAAGACTGCAAAAATCCACCAAAATATTAAAATGAGCACTTGCTAAATCATCCCAGCTTTCTTCCTGGCAAAAGACTAAAATTAATTTGACTGACAAGTCTTGAAACCTGCCTCCCCTTCCCAATTCAACACTAAGCCCAAGAAAAATATTGTTCTAACATAATTTGCAGTAAAAACTGACACATCTGCCTTAGGCATAATTAGTGCACATGTGCTCTTCTCCAGCATTTGTAGCTACAACTTCTAGACTTCGCAGGCAAAATAATTGTGAATTCTGAGAGGATTTTAAGAAGCGAGTGGACAATCACTTTTCTGAAATGGTGCAGGCGTCTCCTCCTTCAGCAAAGGGTTGGACTAGAACAGGGGTGTCAAACTCAATTTCATTGAGGGCCGCATCAGCATTGCGGTTGCCCTCAGGGGGCCGGGTGGGTATGGCCTGGGTGGGCGTGGCCTACTGGGTGGGCGTGGCCAGCTCTACATCGTTCGCATCAAGGGTGCCTATGGGGGCCTGGGCAGGAGTGGGACAGATCTGAGGGTCTCTGGCAGAAGGAGGGTCTCTGGGGCCAGGGCCAAGGCAGTGGGGGCCGTTCCCTCACTGTTTCCAGGATGGCTTTGCGGGCCACATGAAACCACTTCACGGGCCGGATCTGGCCCCCGGGCCTTGTGTTTGACATGTCTGGACTAGAAGATCTCCAAGTTCCCTTCCAGCTCTATTCTGATTGATTGATTGAATTATATTCCTGGACTATCTAGAAAACACTTGGTAGATGGTAGCTGTAATTAAAAGATGCACTATTATTGAGTAATGATACTTCTCTGGAACTAAAGGTAGAAAAAATTCTTTTGGATCTGAATTAGTTATATGTTTTCTTTGCTGTAAATACTATCTTTTTACAAATGGTGTCTCCATATCTTTCAGCAGTTTTTAGATCATTTGTGTCATCTCCGTTTTACTATGTGCAACAGATAATCTCGTCAGTTATCATTAGTGACAAGGGTTAGCCATATTAATAGTACCAAAATTATTGGGATTTGGTTGTGCTCACTCTATATTCCTTGAGCTGTCCCTGGATGGTTTCTGGGTACACTTTACTCCATTGAAGGCTGATTGCTGTACTGTTTACAACTTTGAGCCTAATATCAGTAGGGGCAGCCTTAGGATCTAAGTGTAAGGAACAAAGCAAAGCAGAAATTAACGATTCAACAATACCTGAAAGAAAACTAAATATGAAAGAAAACTATTTTTTTTTAAGTTGCAGAAGGTTGTTTCTTATCACTTGTCTTAAGTATTTGTAATATTTTATCAAACATACGATGCTGCCATCTCATGGACATAGAAAGTAATTTCACGTTCACACAGCTTTGGTATGGTGGCGGCACTAATCCTACCAGCATTTTTTTTTAATTTGCTATTGACATCACATTATTATAGTACTTATAACCGGTTCACAGAATTAATGTTATTAGCAGAAACCCCAACCCCAAACTTTAAAATCCCTTCTATGGCATCGCACACTTCACCATCCAAAATTCTTATAAAGATGAACAGAACATCATCACTGAGTAAGGGAAGGAAAGTCATGGGAATGGGGACTTTTAAAAAGAATCTGGTTCTCTCTTTCTCTCTCTCTCTCTCTCACACACACACAAACACACACACACCATTTTCAATATGACAGCCTAAATGCGCATGCATAGAAATACAATTATAACATAGAATTATTTTAAATTTTGTCAGTTTTCAGTACTTCATATTGCAATCTGCTATGAAATATTCAATATGTACTCAAGCATAAAAGAGCAACCTGAACACCATATTATATTATTTCCTATGTAATGCTCTACACGTTACTTAGTAGGTAAAACAAGAAATAACATTGCTATTTGTTCTACTGAACTGATCAGTTGCTGAATGCTCTTAACGAAAATTGTGTGATGTCTTGCATCCAAAGGAAAGAAGCTTCAAGAACAGTTTTCCCACAGGCCATTTTCTTTCCTTGTTTTCTCTTATTTCTGAAGGCAATCTTGTATTTTTACCAACATACTGATTCATAATCCCATATTTTTCATAAACATTGTATAGATTTGTTCATATACCTGAATTTTATATCATAATCATAAATCATTCTATTAATTGTAAAGGTACAATATATATATTTGAAACTGATTATAGGAAAGAAGGAAGGAAGGAAGGAAGGAAGGAAGGAAGGAAGGAAGGAAGGAAGGAAGGAAGGAAGGAAGGAAGGATCTATTAAGACAAAAGAAACTTCATTGTAATCATGCAAACTGATAATGCCTTAAAAGAAACCTTGCTTTTATGGCTGTGCTGTCTATGGTCCTGAAACAGCAGTGCTTATTCATATTGTCCCACATTTGATAATGGGTGGTCATAATCTGTTGTGTGAAACAGGAAAGCAGAGCTTTACAGCTACAATTATTCCACCAACCTCCTCTTCTTCCTTGTATTTTTTTTCTTTCCAAATGTGTATTAGAAAGGGCCATGGAGCACTCTCTGGACCCAATGAGAGACTCCTGCAATAGTCATAATGGGCTAGCTAGAGTCAAGACAGTTGGCTCCCACAAGCTTCTTATTCACAGGCTACAGTAACTAAAACTGATCTCATAAACTCAGACCAGTTGATCTACCATAAACTCAGCAAATATCTTAGTATGTTAAAGTATATAAGAATTTTATTGCAGTAGGTGCTCAATGACCAATTGATTTTATTCCAGAACTAGTCCTCTTTTAATCTACATCTAGTTATGAAATAGAGTCTAAGGTTCTGGACAATGAACCTTCAGTTTCAAACAGGCTTTCCTTAGGCAAATGCTCACACACACACACACACACACACACACACACACACACACACACACAGAAATTGGGATTGCTGACAAAGAATTAAAGGGAGTCTGATATAGCTATTTCAAGCTTCTTTGCTCTCATCAGTCAGACACACCCTTCTGAGATTTGAACCCGGGCTGCTTTGCATATTAGGCAGTTGTTTTAACCTCTAGGCCACAGGAGAGATTATGGAAAGGTGTTTTTAGGCCTACAAATAAGAAGGAGCCTGAACCATGCTCCCTCCAAAAATGCTGTATAGTGAATAAAATTTGGGCGGCCTTAGTGCCTAGGAGGGCTTTCTCTTAGCTTCAGTTGGTGTGGAATTACATCTTTATCTGAACAGAGATATTGTAGCCTTAATAGTAATTCCTTAATAATTTCATAACTGGATTACTGGTTCAGACTCTAAGTAAAGCTAACTTTGAATGCAGCTGCCTAAATATTATTTAGTTAACAATTCTGATCATTTTTAGAAGGAAGAGAGTTAAAAGAAATTAGAAACAGGTATCACACCCACTTGCCCAACCCATTATCCATAATGTCTGTAATCTGACACTTGCATTTGCATTCCAGAAAAATTACAACCACTTTTAAATATTAGATTATAGAGCCACCATTTAGGACCCATTACAGATAATACATTCCTCCAAGTCATTTAGGTGAAAAATAAATTATCCATGATAAGATACAGAGTTGAATTGGTGCTAAGTCCAAATCTTTGCTGTATGAATCCAATGCTTTGGACACAACAGCATCCTATCTCTTCTATTTACTAAAATCAGTTTATTTATTTTTACCTTTCTTATTTGTACCTCTTTTACTATTATTTTCCTAACAACTTACCTTAGTTGTCCAAATTACATGTTATATACCATGTTATGCAAATAGACTTCCGCTTGCATATTGAGATTTTTCTCTTTTCCTTCTTTGACTGAAACCCCTGTGATCTCCAAAATCACTCTGAAGGATTTCCCAAATTGCCAGAACAGTTTTGGAAAACAGAAAATGAAGTACTTCTTTTATTGGCAGATACCAGAATTGGATACAAACCCAAAAGTATTTCAATTATTTGAGTTTCAGTTTCATTTCCATAACCTAAATACTGTTTAATCACACAATGTTGAGTAGCTTATCTCCTGAATTATTTATTATAGGCACATTTCAGTCAACTGCACTGAATATATTTAAATGCAAAGAACAGTTCTTAATGTTTGTAAAAGTTAAGATGTGTCAGAAAAAAAGAATTTCCAAAAACAGTGAATGTAGGGTATTGATGCCAGTGGTTTGCGAAAAGACAAAACATGCAAGATACTTTGAACATTTTCATTTCATTCTGTTGCTGCACTTGAATACCCCTTTTGGCAAAATGTTGGTCATGAGATCTACTATTAAAAGGATGCTGTTTATCACTAACAAGTAAGAAGTAAATGCAATCTGCCTTCTCTATTTCCAATTTTCTGAGACTATGGGAATACTCACAATCTTCCCCTGAGTAGCCAATTACGATGTCTGGTTCCATGGCAATCCCATAATCATTTAAAGCTTGTACTTTGATCTCGTATGGTGTATAGATGGGTGTTGGCGCGACGGTATACTGACTGACATCACCCTTTACAGTTCGGTTGTTCCAACTCTCCCGTGTGTCTCTTCTTCTCCATTTCACAATGTATCTAAGATTGGGGCCATACACTTGAGTTGCATTTAATGGCTAGAGAATGAAAGAAAGAAGACAATTATGACTTAGACTATCAGGGGCTAACCCTGTATAACATATCTCTTTCAAGATCTTCTGTATGACTGTTGGAGATTCAGCACCACAACAGATCTAAAAACAGGTTAACTTGGAATGCAAAAGAAATTAGTCAGGCAAAATTTGGCTGATTTGCCAAATTGGAATTCACTAGACCACAGGCAGGAACACAATTCACATAATCTGCAAATGTTTGTCTCAAAATATATCTTGGCTCAAATGTTAAGTTAAAAGTCTTCATATATAAAAAGTTAGAAAGTTACATATAAAATAAAGTATTAAAATTGCATTAAAAAGAGCATATACAAAGAAAAATGGTTTATTTTAGATACAAATTAAGGCTTGCCTTTTCCTTTTATGTTTTAGTTGTGATATGAATATTTTATAGTGCTTTAATATTCAATACCACACTATTATTCTTAAGATTATAAATCAATTGTACAGTATTTGGAGTCATTGTGGAAAGACAATAAATAGCAACAGCACATGAAGAATTCAATAGCCACATTAAAGATCAATAGGCAGAATTTACAACAGGGCTATGGAGCTAGAACAGAGGTGTCAAACTGGGGGCCTACGGGCCGGATGCATCACATTAGGCCATGCCCACCCCGACTCCACAAAGGCAAAAAACCATCATGATACATCATGTGACAAGATCGAGCCTGACACCCATGAATTAGAGGAAGAAGAAAAAAAATCTCCAGCTGTTTCAGAATCTTTTCCAGTTGTGACTATTTTCATCTCCAAGAGTAGGTCTAAGGCAGGGGTGTCAAACTGCCGGCCCACGGGCTGGATGCATCATCCGGAAGCCACGCCCACCCCATTGCCGGCAAAGGCAAAAATGCTCCAATACGTTGCGTGACGTCACATGACGTCGCACGTTTGACATGTCTGGTCTAAGGGGTCTTCAAACTTGGTCCTTTTATCACTTGTGGACTTCAACTCTCAGAATCCCTCAGCCAGTGCTGGCTGAGAGATTCTGGGAGTTGAAGTCTACAAGTCATAAAAGGGCCAAGTTTGAAGACCCCTGGTCTATGTTGTAAAGCATATAAAGCCTAGAACAATATATTTTGATTCTCCTTTGTGCCACCTTTCTTGGTGATATGTTTTAATACCACACTTTGTAGAAAAGCCTTGGAACGAAGATAATTTATGGTAGAAATGCACATGTTATAAACAAGCAGCTTCTCTCAGGATAACTCACCGTCCATGATATAACCATATTATTTTTTGCTGTTCCTGCTCCTTTAACTCCTGAAGGGTTAAATTCTGGGCCTGAAATAAAGGTAAATAGTGAGCAAACAATAATATTTGTCTCTATCTTTTTAAGCAATACCCCATTGTTTATAGACAAAATACAATGCTGATGCATTTACATGGCCCACATATTTTTAATTACACATAAAATCCAGAAGCCAGTCAATTAGACAGTATAAGTTGATTTCAATAAAAGAGTAAGTTAGGCAACCATTTCAGCTACTACGGTCCTAATAGTTATTATCTGCAGGCATTTAATAATTTGAAAATGGAGTATAGTATAAAATAGGATCAATATGACAAGGAAAATATATTTGTATTATTGGACACGAGATTTGCAACATTTTATTGTTTCCAATCCTAAACCTCAAATTCCAAGTGTACACTTAATTGATGATATTACAATCAGAAAACTGACCAGCATGAAGATATTTGGTAGACTACTGAATCTCTCAGAGAAATTTCATACATTAGCAAAAAAGTTTTCCATGTACATCTAACAATGGAATAGTATAATGTATCTGCAAATAAGCCTCTTTCTCAGGAGTATTTACCACTTGCTACATCTGCCATGTTTGTGTCCGCATTGTCATTTCAGATTTTTTCAAGCTTTTTTTCATTCTAAGAGTATACATGAATTCAACCAGTTAGAACTTACGTGCCCCATTTGTATGGTATCGTTCAGAAGGCAGACTGGGATAACTGCTTCCTACATCATTCACAGCTATTACTCGGAACTGGTAGTTGACATAGGGTGCAAGGCGCAAGATGGCAGAGTTCACATTTCCTGGGTAACGGGAATGGTTATGCCAAGTTCCAGGTTGGAATTTATCCTCCTCAAATTCCACAATATAATCTAGAAGACAGAAAAGTGGGATCCCCTAATTTGCTATGCAATTACTGGTAAGTACGTTATCTTTTTTTTTTTTTTTTTTTTTTTTTATTGAAAAGTTTTAAAATACAATTTTCCCTTGAAAACCCCCCTTCCCCCTCCCTCCTCCCCCCCTACCTCCCCTCCTCCCCCCTCCCTCCTCCCCCCCCTACCTCCCCCCCTCCCCCCCCCCTACTTCCCAGAGCTGAATACAAGGTATATATATATAAAAAAAAGCAAACCTAAGCAACCATATACTAACAACTATAAATTCTAAAATCCATCACTCTCTAGCTTATATAGGATAAAACAAACCTTAACAATATTAAACATATATATAAAAAAAAAAAAAACTAGAATAAGAAAAGGACACTCTCTAGCTTATATAGAATGGAACAAACCTTAATAGTATTAAACATATATTAAAAACAAAAAAAAGGAAAAAGAAAAAAAAAAACCCTTCTCAACCCTATACTTATCCTAAATAAACTCCATCCATTTTATCCATTCCATGATATAACATTCTTACAAATAGTTTTCCAAATTAACCAAGGATCCCAAATCAAAAAACTTTAAAGTCAACTCTTCTGTAATCGACCGGTCCTCTTCCCGTACCACATCTATAATTATTCCAAACACAACAAAAAAGGAAAAAAAAAAAAAAAAAATTGCAAACAAAACTTGAACTTTAATCCAAAAAAGCTCACCCTCTCCACAAAACCACCAAATATAGAAATATATTGCGTCTACACCCAAATCTTTTCCCCCCTCCCCTACTTGACTACTTGACTATATCGTAAAAATTCCAAAGACTTCTGCGATTCCTGCTACTTTCTCTTCTTAGATCGTTTTGCAGCAGCACGCGTCACCCTCTGTTTTATAGATTCATCCAACGAGGTTGTATCTTGATCTCCTCCAACACCGTTGTCTTCTATCTGACCATCTTCGGCCTCTTGATGCACTCCTTCTCCAGATCCCTTTCCAGCTTCCAAAAGTGTTAATGGCGTTGCATTTAAAACATTATTGTAGAAATCACGCGCTTGCATCACAGTAACCAAACGGTACTTTTTACCTTCGTGCGTCACCATCAACCCCACTGGGATCTCCCATCTGAACCTTATATCTCGTTGCTTGAGCTCTTGCACAAGAAATGTAAAATCCTTCCTTCTCCTTAGAATCTTTGGAGGAATTTCTTTTAAGACCAAAACTTCTTGATTAGCAATCATAACTTTAGTATCATAAGCAGCTTGTATAACTTCATCTCTAATTTCCCTTTTTGCAAAATATACCACCACATCTCTAGGCAACTTCCTCTGTCTGGCAATCCATGAATTCACACGAAACACTTTGTCCATGCCTCCTTTTATTTCAGATGCTGGCTGTTTCAACACTATTTCAAAAGCCTCAGAAACCAGCTGCTTTAGATCTTCCTTAGTATTCTCCTTTAAGCCTCTAATTCTAATGGCAAACTGCATCTGGAAATATTCAGCAAGACACAGTTCCTTTTCCATTTTATTTTCATTCTCCAATACTTTTGCTTCTAATATAGCATTCTTTTGAGTCAAGTCTTCTAGCTTTTCCTCCAATTCTTCCACACACCGAGCCACTTTACACACTGAAGTCAAGATGTCTACCCTCATCGCTTTGAGCTTCTGTTCCATCCTCTCCTCCATTCTCTCCTCCAATTTCTCCAATTTCTCCTCCATCTGTGCAAATCTAATATTAATTGATTCCAAAATTACCTGGGTATGTTTTTCAAGAGCATCTTGTAAGTCCTTTGATGTCAATACATCAGGAGGATGCAGCGCCTGCAATAATGATTGTTGCACAGGAGAAGTTCCAGCACTCCGAAGAGTTTTAGGGGGTGGTTTAGCCGCCATCTTTTACCAAATATGACGCACTTTCACTTCAAATTTGTAATCCAAAAAAGTCCATCAAGCTGGAGAGTAAAACATAGTAATCCTCTTTACCATTTCCTCTTGTATCGCTCTGCCTGCTCCTTTAAATCATAGTCATTCCTTCAGGCAGGGGTGGTCGCAGACGGCTGGCTCTGCTCCAAGAATCAGGAGCAGAGGCGACGGCCAGCTGGGAGCAGCCCAGGCTACGGGGGAGTTCAATCCTTCAGCCGCCCAAGCCATAAGCTCAGGCGGCCCTGGAGAACTCTACCCCTACCTGGGGGCTCGCCCCCTCCTCTTCTCCCGAGGAGGGGGCTTCGGATTCGCCCGAACAGCTGATCGGCGCTGTTTCGGGCGAAAAAAAACAACAGCTGAGCCGCGGGCAGCCCGGGAAGGCTCCCTCCGTCGCCGCGGAGCCACCGGAAGTCAAAGTAAGTACGTTATCTTGAAATACAAACAACGAACAAAGCGTGAATGGTATCATTTCACTCACCTGTGATTGGGCTGTTGTTGTCATCACCAGGAATCCAAGTTAACCGCACACTCTTTTCAGCAAGGTCTGTTAGTTCAAGGTCACGGGGACGTTCTGGACGTGCTACCAGCAAAACAATATGCAAAATATAAGTTTCTCTAATAAGTCGTGAAGGTCCCAGTCCTTTTAGACTTTCCACTAAGGTTCATGTCTCTATGTTGTACATGATAATAGGGTCAAGTCTAAACTTGTCACAGAAAAAGATGGGAACTGGATATCAAAACAAATGTTATTACTTCAGGCAGTGTTGTGGCCCCGACCCCCGCACCTGTCCTAACTGAGGAAGAGGACTCTGAGGATGATGGGGAGGAACTGGCAAGGCCCCCCTCTCCAGGGCCCTCCTCTCTGGCAAGGCCTCCGTCTCCATCTGAAGGCCGAGAGGAGCAGCCTGGGAGTAGCCAGGCTGGGAGCCAGGCTGGGACGGAACTCAAGCAGCTGCAGCAAATACAGTCTAGTGATGATGACTCATGGCTAGACCCTTGACAAAGACGCAGGGCCAAGTGTTTGCAGCAACGTAGGTTGAGTAGGAGGGCCAGGGAGTAGCTGAGTCATTGAGCCACACCCCATAAGGTACAAAAGGGCGTGTGGCTGCTCTCAGAACTTTGTGACGAACAATAGTTTAAACAACTTCTGATCACATCTTTGGAACTCTGCTTCTTGTTTGAAACCCTGGTCTGAATTCTTGGCAATGCTTCTGTACATCTGCTTCTGGACTGTTTGTTTGGACGCTATCTCATTCCACCTGACGTTTGAGGTAATGAGCCTATTTTGCTGCCAAGGCCTTATCAGAAGGCAATTAACTAAAGCCTGTAACTCTTACTAGTTGTGCCTGCTTGTCTGTTTGTTTGTACTCCAGGAGGGGGGAACAGAACAGGCTGATACTAATTACAGTATAGAATTCACTCTCACACCAAAAGTAATCTGAGTAGATAATTCTCCAGGATATGCTACTTTTTTTTTCCAGAGAGAATTTTATAGGGGAGTGGATGCAAAATGGCATCCACCTGGCAACCTTGAAATCCATTCTTTGTTTCAAATTTTATAAAATTCTGTGGCATGGATAAATTAGGCTGAAGGCTCTCCACCATCAGAGTAAGGATTTTCGAATCAATCATTTAGACACAGTTTTAGATTTTAGAGAAATAACTGGTAAGAATTTAGGGATTGTTACTCTGATACATGGAAGTAAAAAGAAAAATGTAAACAACAGAACTTGAAATTGCCACAAATGGAATAAGAACATACTAAAATACATGGCACAAATTTGCCTAATAAGATTATAAAACAAAAATGTTTTTATTTGCCTCTTAATATAAAATCAAATGGCTGTTACTACTGCAGCATCATTTTTGATCCGCCCTTATGGATCTGTTGCATTTCTCTTTATCAACTGTATAGGGATGTAGAAAAACATTTTAAATTAAAACTGTTTCAAATTTAAAACTTCCCATTTTTCCATCCCAATCTGGATGTTTAAGCATTTTAGAATTGTTTTTGAATTTGAAACACCTGGTGTTTTGAATCTGAGTCAGAGTGGCTCAAAATTTGAAACGCTTTCAAAATGTGGCTTGTTCCAACTGCAAAATAGTCTGAATTTGAAAATGTTTTCCACATTCTAACAATGCCACTAATAGCTCTTCCTGAATCTGGCTGTAGTACGGGAAGCAGGCAACTTCTTCATGCTACAACAATTAAGAGAATCATTCCCCCCCACTTGCAATTGGCATTACTGTTCCATAAAGGTTTCGAAAAGATAGCTTTGGAGATCCAGCAAAATATATGGATTAAAAAGGATGATAAAAATTTGTCATCTCCCTGCTACAAACAAGAAAACTTAAAGTAAATGCAAACATTCATACAGGGAAGAGAGAAAAAACATTGTCAATATCAGAGATGTACATTCATCCTAGCAGCCTAAACTAAGTTGTAGTTTAATGACTCCTAGTAGTATGTTCATTTACTTTTACACTCTATACAGCAAGGTGTACAACAGAAGTCAAGACCTCTTCCCACTTGTGGCAGGTATGACTACTGCTGAGGGATGCGTAGCCCAACCCTAGTTATACTTTCAGTAGAACTTTAATTAAAGTTATTGCAATGAATAAGCAGCAACAAAAAAAAATCAAAGAGATTTATGGATTAGTACTGATTACCTGCAGGTGGGGTCATACGGTTAACAGTAGAAGGAGCTGCAAAGTAAGATATTAGCTGTTTAGAGAGTTAGGGTCAATAGTTAAACATGAGTAATTGAAGAATTATAGTATAGCTTTTAAACCATGGGTGAACCACCTGCAATCTAAGATCATTCTTTTGGTTGACAGAAAACAGATTGCAGGTTTCCTGTGGCACAAAACCAAGCAACCAGGCCTCTAACCAGTAACAGACTATTTGATCATCTGGCTGGTGGGAACAACATAGCTTATATCCTTCTGATAATGAGAGTGAGAACTCAGAATTGCTGAAAGGGATAAGGATGAGGAAAGGAAAGAAATGAAATATAGGTGTTCCTTTGTTATCAGTCAGTTTAGGTAAATGTCAAATAAATGTGCATGCACATATCCAAACTCTTGTACAAAGACAAAAGGTTGTACAAACAAAAAACTTGGTACAAAGACAAAAGATTGACTAACCCATATTTTAAATTAAGTTTTAAATCAAACCAGTACTTTGAAGAGACTTCTAAACACATTTAAATTATTTTTTGCATCTCTCACTAGCTTACAGAGAAGACTGAAATATAAAGGAACTACTGTGTTTGATTAGTTTTGAGAGACACATCTTCATTTTTCACGGTTAGGACTCATAATTATTGTGTTCAAGCAGGATTATTTTAAATCAGTAAATAATGAAAATAAGTCAGCCAGTTGAACTTGGTTAATAGAATATTCTATTTTTAAAGAATTAAGATTGTTTCTTTTTTGCTGTATATTCCATCTTCTATAATCCAGGGAAACAAGTCATAACTTTTGCCTAAATAAGTGGTCTACAATACTTAAAATGCACCTCAAATTCAAGACATTTGAAAGCAAGATTTACCAAGTACAGTGAGATGGGCTCTGGCAACATCCTTGTCTAGTTCGGTGCTAGCCACACAGGTATAATATCCTTGATCTTTTTCTGATACTCCATGTATAGTCAAACCATCTTCTTCTTTCTTCATCCTTTCAGTGGAGAAGCATTACAAGTAAAAACACTATGGGAACACACCTCTCTTAGAAAAGCATGAATGGATAAATGACAGCTATCTATCTATCTATCTATCTATCTATCTATCTATCTATCTATCTATCTATCTATCTATCTATCTATCTATCTATTAATTAATTAGATAGGTTTTCTGAGCTTTTTTTTATGACCTGAAAACAGTTTTAGCCTGATAAATAAAAGCTCATTAACTTTCATTAAAGAGACTGAACTTCTGAGAATTTAAAAAGGAAAGTGTTACTTCATTTTTACTAAGTAGATAATTTTAAAAAAATGGTTTAGTTTTAAAGTTACAAACCAACAAGCTCAGTCTAGAAAACATATTGTACTGTTTTGGAGATATATACATTCTCTATTTTAAATGATAAAGATAAAATTGAAGGCATCAAAAATGTAAAAAGAATTACACGTATACATAAACATGTTTTTTTCAGAAGTAAGTGGTGCTTTAAATGAGCAAGTAAAAGAATCAGTAACTTCTGGTGGAAAAAAAATCATCAATTTTGCAACATAATTTTTAACCATAGATATCCAACATTTTTTCAGCTATTTATTGCTCCTTCTATTTCTGTATACAAAACCTGACCTTTGTTATTACAACTTTTCCATCATCAATTTACTCCTCTTTAAAATAGCAATAGATGTAATTCTCACAATGAAAATGGGAAAATTCTATAATAATTACTTGTATCCTAGAGAAGCTCAATAGGCTAAAATTTTGAGAAATATAAAAGAAAGATGAAACTGACCTGTTTCCAAAGTAGAGGGGAATATCATCTTTAAGCCAGGAAACTGTAAGCCGTAATGTGGGGTCATGTCTTGTCAGGCACATTAAGTGAATTGTAGAACCTTTCTTTGGTATAGCATCTTTGGGACCCTCTGTGATCCTAGTGGGATCTGCAAAGAGTTAAGTAATAGCCTAGGATTATTAGTGAATTGTTTAATTTATTCCTACTCCTCAAACTAATCTCTTCAAGATGTTTAAAGGGAATGAATTTACTAGGAAATAGAATCTAATAAAAGAATATAACACTGACAGATAGTCTACTATTGCTTTATTCATCAAGGAATAAATGACGATAAATCTCTAAACATCTCCATTTCTATCATTTATTTTCTCTGATACTTATAAATCCACCGTTAGGCCCTGCAATCCTTCTTGTATTCACCAGGCACATTTTAATGCACACCCTAGTACCTTGGAGGTGTATTTCAGCTCAAGAGATTCAACCCCACAGATGGCAATAGGTTTCATCCCAAATTAGTATGACAAGGACACAAGCCATAGGTCACCAATCTTTCAGATAAACCAGCAAGAATTCTTTGTTGTTCTTGCCTAATCCTTCTTTGCAATACATAGCATCTGCTCAGAACCAAAAAATCTAAGGAAAGTGCAGTGTAAACAATGCACTTATTTAGTTCCTTCTTTTGGTTTGTTTCTCTTTATTCAGTTTTTGAACCGCTCCTTAATCTTCTTCTTCTTCTTCTTCTTCTT
This sequence comes from Vipera berus, assembly GCF_964194415.1. NCBI lineage: Eukaryota > Metazoa > Chordata > Lepidosauria > Squamata > Viperidae > Vipera > Vipera berus. Next base: position 45,610,188 of record NC_138204.1, read on the forward strand.
CTTCTTCTTCTTCTTCTTCTTCTTCTTCTTCTTCTTCTTCTTCTTCTTCTTCTTCTTCTTCTTCTTCTTCTTCTTCTTCTTCTTCTTCTTCTTCTTCTACTTCTTCTTCTTCTTCTTCTTCTTCTTCTTCTTCTTCTTCTTCTTCTTCTTCTTCTTCTTCTTCCTCCTCCTCCTCCTCCTCCTCCTCCTCCTCCTCCTCCTCCTCCTCCTCCTCCTCCTTTTCTGCATTCCTTTTATTCTCTCATGGGTATCCATGAACTGGGTAATGAAATAAGGCTGAATGATAGGTTCCAGCTGAAGCTTCTGGCATTTCTATTTCTGTTGTCAAGCTCAAGAAACACCTCATAATGTTTAGATAAATAGCATGGAAATTGTATTAGCTTGCAGAGTATTAGGTCATTTGTTTTGCAAGTTTGAGGATCTTTGGTCCAGTGTTCAACAAGTGGCAAAGGTTTATAGAACTTACAAGTGGAGTGATCCATTTAGCTGTAATTTAATGCACATTATTCCTCTTCTTTCCAATTTCCAACTTAAGCTTCACTAAACATTACACTTTCTTTATACGTGGGATATATGCTATGGATGGAAAAAGAATCTCACCCCACTATTTGGAAAATACCTGTGGTTTGCTGAAGCAGAAGCCACCTTACCTTTTATTTCCAAACGAACCTGGTTCTGTGCTTTGCCCAGAAGATTGGTAGCCACACAGGTGTAAGTTCCCTGGTCTTCTTTCCGAGCCCTGATGATTTCCAAAGTTCCATTCTCATGTGCTTTATAGTTGCCACCATGCAGTGTACTTCCCTGGCCATTCTTAAACCTCATGAAACAAGAATAAATCATTTTAAATATTCAGTATACAGACCACTAAAGCAGGTGGGTCCAACCCATGTGGCCCACAGTCTGCATGAGGCCCTAGATAGTTAGTAATGTGGCCTCACAAGATCATAGACTTTTAACATTATTATGTGGTTTATATACATTATTGATATTATATATTTTATATGTGGCCCAAGACAATTCTTCTTCATTCAGTGTGGCCCAGGCAAGCCAAAACTTTGGACACCCCTGCACTAAAGAAATTTCTCCCTTAGCTTCTCCAGCTGGTCTATTGATTTATTTGAAGGATATATAAATTTTGATAATCTACTTTTAATAATGGCTACCTTATCCTTCCAATGCATATTAGTAACTTGGAAATCTTCTAATTTTAAAAAAATGTTTTTGTGTTATTTATTAACAGTAATATAAATAATGTAAAAAATGGATATATACCATATTTTTCGGACCGTAAGACGCACCTGACCATAAGACGCACCCAGTTTTTAGAGCAGGAAAACAAGAAAAAAAATATTCTGAAACAAATAGTACCGGTATACTAAAATATTTATTATAATAAAGCAAAATACGGTAATGTTTAACAGCGTAAACTCAACAGTGGTGTTAAGAACCATCATCACTTCCATTAACAAATGAGGAAAGACTTAGAGGCTCAAGCACTTTTCTAGTTTTCTGGAAACCCTAAAAACTCATCATCACTAGTGTCAGAATTTATGAAGCTCTGTTGCTCACAATCACTTATATCACTTTCTTCGCTATCTTCATATATGATATTATCTTCAGTTCCATCTAAGACATTGCTAATGCCACATTTTTTGAATGACCGTGCAGCGATTTCCTCCTTCACTGACTGCCATGATGTTTTAACCCATTCACAAACTTGAGTGATAGTGGGCCTCTTCATTCGTCCAGTAGGAGTCAGATCATGATTCCCAGCAGCCATCCATTTGTTCCACACTTCTCTCATAAAGACTTTAAATGGTTTGTTGACTGAAACGTCAAGAGGTTGCAACTGGCTGGTAAGACCCCCAGGAATTACAGCTAGATGAGTCTTCACCTCTTTAACTTTAAATCTTGTTTTTTGTTGTTTCACTAATATGTGCTCTGAACTGGTCAAGCACTAATAAAGCAGATTTTTTCAGAAGTCCTCCAGGACATTTGGAGCACACTTTTTCAATCCATACTTTCATTCCATTTTCATCATCCATCCTTTTTCATGAACATGCACAACAACTCCTCGTGGAATAACATCTTTTGGAAAGGTTTTCCTTTTGAAAATTAGCATTAGTGGCAATTTGGTGCCCTCAGCACAGCAGGACAACACAGCAGTGTAATGTGCTTTCTCATGTCCTGAGGTTTTCAAGGTTATTGTTTTGGCACCTTTGAGGTCAACCGTCTTATTAGATGGCACATCAAAGGTTAGTGGGACTTCATCCATATTCCCAATCTGGTCCATTGGAAAATCATTTTTTTCCTAGCATCAATTACAAATTTATGAAAAGACAGAATCTTCGATTCATATTCTTGTGGCATTTTTTGTGCAATTCTAGTTTTGGTGCGCATAGCAAGGCCGCTTCTCCTCATAAATCTGTAGCACCATGATGGTGAGCCAGTAAAATCCTTAATGCCTTTCTCTACAGCAATGCGTTTGGCTTCATAGATGATCATTTTTGTAGAAAGTGAGAAGCTCATATTCCGGTGACATGTGATCCATTCTTTCATGTCCACTACTAACTGTGGCCATTTTTCAGCGTGCCCACGAAAAGTGTGCTTAATTTTATCAAGTTTTTGCAGCTGATCCTCCTGTTTTCTCCATTCTCTTATCATTTTTTCAGTTGGAGGTGGCCCAAAATGTCTCTCCGCTGCTCTGTTTCCATGTTCTTTTGCATATTTTACTACCTCCAGTTTAAACGGAATTTTATATGCTAATCTTTTCATCTTTGACATTTTGTACCGTTAGAGAAATGGTGTTTTTCTGAGGAAAATAGAGTAGTAAAGAACTGTCAGTTCTTATGAGAGACATATTACCACACACATCAGTACTGTAATTTGACTCATACCGCTTGGTATTACTATTAAAGGGCACCAACCAACCTGACAGGCAGGGCTTTGCATGGCAGGAGAGACTATGTGTGTCTCTCCTGCCATGACAAGCTCCTTGCCTGCCTGTCAGGGCACTGTGCTGCATCACATAGTCCCGGCCGGGACGTTACCTGGTACCGTACCTAGCTGCCTCCTGTCTCAATGTTCTAATCCTGTCAGTCTGTCAGTGTCACACACACACACACATGCAGGAGAGGTGTGCGCTGTGCCGATCATGTGACCTGACTGACTGACATTGAGACTCCAGGAGGCGGGACTTCCCCCGAACACACAGCAATCCACAGCATGAGAACAGCAGCGGACAGTAAGCGAGCGCATGAGAACCCCAAACAAATGTTCTGGGGCAGGGCTTTTCAACCTTTTCACCCATTGTACCACTTTTAGGATAAGGCAATGTCTGAGTACCATCAGTCGCCCAACAAGGTGTCAAAAACTTGACCAAAAAAAAAAGGAAAAAAAATGATAAAGTACAGGTAGTCCTCGACTTACAATAATTCGCTTAGTGACCGAAGTTACGACGGCACTGAAAAAAGTGACTTATGACCCTTTTTCCCACTTATGAGTGTTGCAGCATCCCCAGGGTCATGTGATTTACATTTGGATGCTTAGCAACTGATTCATACTTATTACGGTCACAGGGTCATGTGATCACTTTTTGCAACTTTTGACAAGCAAAGTTGAGGGGGAGTCATCACTCAAGATTGCAGGGAGCCTATGTGTGTGGGGGAATCCATGGGTCTCTGGTGGAGGGGGGGTGGGACTGGGGTGGGTGCCCTGCTTCCTCCCTCTCTCCCATTGTCTCTTCCTTCCTTCCTTCTTTCCTTCCTTTCTTTCCTCCTTCTTTGTCTCTTCCCTCCCTCCCTTCCATTGTCCAGCGCTATGTTGCCCAGACCCCAGCCTGTAAAAAATCACAGACTGTGCCTCTGGCTGCAGCTTCTCCTCCAATTGGTCCCGCTTTCCCTGCGCAGACCAAATGGGAGATCCGCTCCAGCTTTTCCAGCCAGCCCGCCCAGTTCCTGAGTCAAAGGCGTCCTGGGTTACCACACCTTTGGACTATAAGACGCACCCTCGTTTCCCCCCCCCACACTTTTGGGGAGGGGAAAGTGCGTCTTATGGTCCGAAAAATACGGTACTAAAAAAGATGGTGTGGTAATAATAAAATTCTCACCATCGTAATGTAGGGATTGGGGATCCAAAGAACGGACAGTCCAGAAGAGTCCGGTTGTTCTGAATCACTTTGATCAGCTGGTTACGAGGGGCAAGGATCCGAGGAACAACATCTTAAAAAGACAAAAACGCATGGTGTGTAAACTAGTCAGCACTGTTATTTTGCTTTACTGCAAACATTCTATACCAATTTTGAATTTCGAGATTTAGGTTTTTGATTGGTTAGATTTTGCCCGAACCTTTCAAATACTTTAAAGGCAAAAACTAAAATGAAATTAAAAAAAACCTAGGAAGATGACTCATTAATCCAAACCAAGGCTAGTTGGTAATCTGTTGTCTACCGAAGACAATTATAAAAAGGAAGAACCTATTTTAAAATTAAATAAAGCCTGTGGCTCTAGTTGGAATCTCTACTGCTATCTAACTAAATGTGGGATCATATGCTAGGTACACTTTAAAAGGGTCTTTGATATATTTTCTATATATCAAATTTTTCTAAAGAAAAATTTCAAGGACACTATCTCAGATGGGACTGGATTGGAAAGATTTAGTTTATTATTATTATTCTGCAATTTTGGCTCTTTATGATATCTCCATTCATAATTCAGATGAAAATAATCAAGTCTTTGTCCATTATAATCTATGGCATTTTACAGTCTGATATAATACCTGCATATATATGTGTGTATTGTGTATAAATACACACACAGAGAGAGACACACAATACATATACATACACATACACACAAACACAGACAATTTTTATGACATAATTTTTATGTCATAAATTTTTTTTATTACATTTTCCAAATTTCAACTTCAGGAATCTAGGTGAAAATTCCAGGACCCAGACTCCTGGGGTTGAAATTTTGAAAATTTTATTTAAAAAAACACCAGTTGATGACATAATATAAAACATCACAAAACATTTCGTGTTTTGATGTCTGCCTGTGGTACACAGTTTCACATGGACTATTCTCAAGACAGATACATCTCTCTCTATATTTCCTCTGAAGGAAATATCAATGAAATGATAGCCCAAGGGGTCTCTGGTTGTCTTATTTGCTACTATAAAGTAATATGTACATGTATATTAGGCTATGAAATGCCATAAATCAAAATGCATGAAGATGGATCACTTTGACCTGAATTATGTATGGAGACATTTTGAAACAGACATTGAATTCTGCACTGATGCTTTTAAACAAATCAATTTCTAATTCCACTAAATTGTAACAAGAACAATTTGATATATTTATATTTTCTTTTCATGTTTGAAAAACTTTCCTTTTATTTTAAATATTACATTAACTTGTCCTTAAGAACTGTATACCTAAACAAATTTTCACACAATTTAATCAGTGGTTGGGATTATTATTATTTCAGTAAACCATGACATCTTAACATGGTTTCTTTGCATTCAGAGTTGAGTCATTGTATTAAGTAAAGCAGAATACAATAGCTCTTTCAACAAACCATCTTAAAGTCATTGCTCAATCACAACTATAATGGATATTACTTCCTGATAAAAAACAAATGATTTAATAACCAAACAATTGTAAAAAAGAGGAAATTACATTAAAGGTTGTTAAAGCTAAGCTGCACGAACAATGGTAAAGAACTGAGAACTTTGTCTGTTCAGTGCTTACCCAACACACTAACAAATGCATTGGCTAACAGATACCCATGTTCATTAGAAGCGTTGCATTGATATACACCACTGCTGCCACTCTGGATGTCCCGAAACATAACGGTGTCTCCAGTAACTTCACGGCTGGGATTGGGAGCAGAACCTTGGAATCAGATGGACATAAAATTAAACTATAGCTTTTATTTCTTTTTTTATAATTGATATTAAATGAACACTATAAAAGCATCTAAAATTAAGCAATAAATCTCATCTGAGGTGAAGAAACATGGATGGAATTTCTCTCTTGATCTGGGCATTCATATTATTAAATATTGAGGATGAGAACCATATTAAAGTAGTAGTTCCAGTCATGCTGGTTCATTGAACACATAACAACAACAACAACAACAACAACAACAACAAAAATAGCAGGAAAAATGGTTAAGACAGTATAGCTAGCTATTTCAGAGAGTTGCCCTACTAAACTATTGTGGACTGCAAGCATTCAATAAGTTTTTATGTCTCTATATAGAACAGCAACATTTTAGAATGAAGCAGGAAACTTCCGTTGCTTATGCAGACAGGAAGATTTATGTCTTTACAGAATTTGGAATGCAGAAATATGGTAAATTTATAAGGGAAAGCGAAGAAGAAAAGGCAGCATAGGGCAGAGATAACAGAGAGAAAAAAAGCAAAACTCAGCACCTCCTAAGAAGGCTGAGAATCTATATAGAAAGATATGATAATATCAAGACCACAGTAAGCCATGTTTGTTTATGAGTGCATGTTATGTTTAAGGTCTAGCTAAAAAGAGCAAATGATCTTGTGTAAATGTCATTTAAACATCAATCTTAAAAGCCACTTTAACATCTCAATTTAACCTCCGGTATAGAATCACAGATACACTGTAGCGTATAAATATGCCAACAATCAATTATTTTTTATAGCATAAAACAAATACTTTCAGAAATGAAAAATGCAAAGAAGCATTGACTAAAGTAGAAAATGAATTGAATCACCTGGATTTCATATTTCACACTTTGTTGATATCAGCAATCATTTAAAAATTTGACCTGCCCTTCAAGCAATTACAACTTGAGGCAGTAAAAATAGAATTAATCCAGATAATCATCATAAGTCAAGAGTGACAGGAAGGAAGGGAGGGAGGGAGGGACGGAGGGAGGGAGATTACCAGCAGTTATTTGACAATATCTTCACCTCCCTTCTAACAATAATGAGGTCAAGAAACATATTGTAAATCTTTCAAATAATTAGACTCTGTTCTTGCTTACTTTCTAGAAGTTCTCCATTCACAAGCCACTGGACTGAAGGTTTGGGGTTACCATTGGCACGGCAAAGCAGTCTTCCATCTTCACCAGGAGCCAAAATAAGGTTCTCTGGTTCATCCAACCAATATGGGGAAGCTTTAGAACAAAAGTGATAAATATAAAAAAGATGCTATGGCTGTCATGGTGATCCACTGGAGAAAATATGGATATGAAAGAAAAAGAAAGAAAGAAAGAAAGAAAGAAAGAAAGAAAGAAAGAAAGAAAGAAAGAAAGAAAGAAAGAAAGAAAGAAAGGTACAGGAAAGGTGAAATGACTACAGGAAGACAAATTATGAGTTCTGTATGGAGAAGTACTAGAAGATAGTACAAGGCACAAAGGTTGCTTGGAACACAGTGACCACAATTATGTTACAGACTAGTTACACTTTTTTTCACAGAAGTAGCGTCCTTTGCTGTTCACGTAAATGGGATAAAGGATGGCATGTTCTGTAAATACATTTATACACTTTTTCTAATGACTGGAAGCTGAAATGAAGCAAGGGCTTCCTTTCACTTAATAACGAGAGTTAATAAACTAGTAAACCAGCAAAATGCTGTGGACGTAGTATATTTAGATTTTAGTAAGGCATTTGATAAAGTAGACAACAACCTACTCCTTGGTAAGCTAGAAAAAGGTGGAATAGACAACTTCACCACCAGCTGGATCTGCAGCTGGCTGACAAACCATACTCAACGAGTAGTCCTCAATGGCACTACATCCACATGAAGAGAAATAAGCAGTGGGGTACCAGAAGATTCTGTCTTAGGCCGAGTACTCTTCAATATCTTCATAAATGTCTTAGATGAGGGAATGGAAGGGGAACTCATCAAATTTGCAGATGACACCAAACTGACAGGAGCAGCCAACACCCCAGAAGACAAACTCAGGATCCAAAAAGATCTAGACACTTCAACAATGGGCCCTATCCAACAAAATGAGTTTCAATGTGGAGAAAAGCAAAGTTTTATATTTAGGCAGGAAAAATCAAAGGTTTAAGTACAGATTAGGTGAGACCTGGCTCAAAAACAGCAACTGTGACAGGGACCTTGGAGTCCTAGTGGATGATCACTTGACTATGAGGCAGCAGTGTGTAGCAGCTGCCAAAAAAGCTAATACAATCCTGGGTTGTATAAACAGAGGCATAGAATCAAGATCACGTGAAGTATTAGTACCACTTTATAAAACCCTAGTAAGACCACACCCAGAATACTGCAGCCAATTTTGGTTCACCATAGCACAAAAAAGATGTTGAGAATTTGGAAAAAAAATTCAGAGAAGAGCAACTAAGATGATCAAAGGCCTGGAGACTAAAACATATGAAGAATGGCTGCGGGACTTGGGTTTGCTAGTGTAAAAGAAAAGAAGAAACAAGGAAGACATAAAAGCAGTATTCCAATATCTGAGGGGCTGTCACAAGGAAGAGGAGGTCATGTTGTTTACCAGAGCACCAGAGGGAAGGATGAGAAACAACTGATCAAAGAGAGAAACAACTTGGAATAAAGGAGAAACTTCCTGACAGTGAGGACCATCAACCATTGGAACAGCTTGCCTCCAGAAATCGTGGGTGCTCCATCACTGGAGATTTTTAAGAAAAAACTAGACAATCACCTGTCTGAGATGGTATAGGTTCTCCTGCTTAAGCAGGGGGCTGGACTAGAAGACCTTCAAGGTCCCTTCCAGCTCTGCTCTATTCTATTCTATTCTATTCTATTCTATTCTATTCTATTCTATTCTATTCTATTCTATTCTATTCTATTCTATTCTATTCTATTCTATTCTATTCTATTCTATTCTATTCTATTCTATTCTATTCTATTGGGATGATCCTAAAATAAGCAACAATCTGTATATATTGAAAGCAAGTTAATCGGAACAGGAATAAAAGGCAGCTGGAGATCCTCTATTTTTGCTACTTATTAATTTACTTGCAGAGAATATATAGAAAAGGGGGAAGAATTTTGGGAAACCTTTAGTTTTTGAGGGCCCGAAAAATTTAGTGATATATTATTTGATTTTTAGGGCATATAGATGGGAATGTATTTGAAAGGGTCTCTTAATTTGAATACATTTTACTTATTTCTCATTCTTTGAACTCTTAGAAAGCCAGTTTATTACATTTATTTATGTATCAAATTTATATAACTACCAATCTCACAAGATGTGACTTTGGCAGTGTAATAACAAAGATATACAGTAATAAACATGTAATACAATGGTCATTAGAAAAAGTTTAGAAAGCACAAGGCACTCAAGTGATTAGATTAGCAAGGGAGCCTCTTCCCCTGGTCCCCAAGCCTGATGACATAGCCAGGTCTTGAGAGACTTCTTAAAAATAAGAAGGAAAGAAGCTGGCCTCACTTTGGGGAGGATGATGGTGGTGTTGGTGGTGAATGTTCCATAAACTGGCCACTATGGCAGAGAAGGTATCAGTCTTACCAGGTAGACCAAAGGGGAAACATGGCCAAATAAGCTATTTCTACTTTATTACAAAGCTGCATTAACAGAATTTAGCAAGTCTGCCATCACCATTATATCCTGATAATTTAGGCAGGCTCCTTTTTAAGACACTTGCTCTACCCACTATGTAGCTGTGGGTTATGGTCTCTCTTATCTGACTGTTCCCCAATTCACTTTACCTAAGGAACAATGACAGTTTTATGTTTTCTTCCACTTGGCTGAATAAAGATATGTAGGTTTGTGTTCAAAACAGTAATTTGTTACTCAGGAAGCATTCTAATACCACGTTCCCATCACACGGTCAGACTGCCCCCAGAAAGGTTTCCTATGTAAGCCTCCTTCACTGGTCTTTTGCATTACCAGCTTCTGGAGAATAAGAAGGCACAGTAAATGTGACATACCTTTCACTTTCACCAAGATACTATGGCGACTAATGCCCACTTTGTTGGAAGCTAAGCAGAAATATTCCCCAGAATCTTCCTCAGAAACATTTGCAATATGAAGAGCCTTGTTAAAGTTTTCCAACTTGATCCTGCCTGATGGAAGATCACCACCCTTTTTGTGCCACATGATACCTGGTGTTGGACTGAAGGAACAAAACAAACAAAAAAAAATCCAGAAGATTTGAGCATTTGATGCCAATATTTTTCCAACATGAATTATGTATTATAAAGAAATTTTCTGGAAACTTGACCTCAAAATAACCTGTTCTCTCAAAATGCCTGGCAAACAACTTGAGAGGCAAGGACATCAATGAGAAGAGACTAGAAATTAATTATTGAATATATTCATGTATAAAATTAAGTTGTTACTTTTTGACTCCTGAGACTAAAGATTTCAGATACGATCCTGTTAGAAAGTTTTCTATGAAACGTTTGAGAGATATACTAGCATTTGTTGTTGTTAGCTGTGAAGTCGTGTCCGACCCATCGCAACCCTATGGACAACGTTCCTCCAGGCCTTCCTGTCCTCTATCATCTTCTGGAGTCCATTTAAGCTCACGCCTACTGCTTCAGTGACTCCATCCAGCCACCTCATTCTCTGTCGTCCCCTTTTTCTCTTGCCCTCAATCTTTCCCAGCATTAGGCTCTTCTCCAGTGAGTCCTTCCTTCTCATCAGGTGGCCAAAGTATTTGAGTTTTAGCTTCAGGTATACCAGCATAAACAACACCAAACTAGATGAATCAATTTATCTGACTTTCTGGGTAACATGAATAACTTGAAAAGTTGTTTCAGACTGCCACACTGGAAATCACAGCTTCATTTTTAATGGTGGTAGTACAAATTTTGGTGGAAAAAAATGGTCTTATAGCCATCAAAGTTGACATTAACTTCTAATCAAAATAGTTACAAAATAGTGAAACATATACTGTGATGTCACAATGCATGTTTTCATACTTGAACTGCGTTATATACAAGTGTGTAAGCTCTGGAGCCTGTATATCACAACAATTTTTCATCACTTGCTCCCCCTGCCCATAAACATCAATGATTAATCCCACTAAAATTATGTTTTTGAATTTTATCATTTCAATTATTTCCTGTTTGTTCTTGTGAAGTTATCTTTTATTTACCAAACCAAAAATAATTAACAATAAGTAACTGGATGTGATTTTATCTCCAAGAATTTAGACCAGAATATATTTGACAAACCATGGTTTCCCTGATCCCAACTGGTACGTACACTCCTGAGGCAATGCATTCCAGCAAGAGGTCTTCTCCTCTTAGCACCGTCTGACTGCTTGAGGTCCCAACAGGGTACATGAAGCTGGGTTGTCTTTCTGAAATACCTCGGGCTGAAATCAGGACATGAGGGAGGAAGAATACAGAATTGTAAATCCTTCTCCAAAGGGCAGTGTGCAAACGAAAGACAATAGGAAACAAGCAAATTAGAAAATATTTGCAACACCCAAGATCTGACGTGGGAATCTACAAAGAGATTGGAAAAATGCTAAAATGGAACAAGGTTTCAGTGGAAAAATCAGACAGTGGCACAGACACATAATGGAATGGAATGAAACAGTAATAATAGTTGTAATAATAAGTTACTTTATTCACAGCAAAACAGATAAATATTTACCATATTTCAAATTTAATGACGTGCAAATTTGATGTTTAGAAAAAGGGAATTCAAAGTTTCATTTTTTCAAAATAAAAATACTGCAGAAATGTCCTTATAAAGTATCATTTTATACCTGTTTGTGGAGATCACAATTACCTATAGTATTCAATAAAATTCCAATGCTACTTTGTGAAATTTACAGTGGGAAAATATGAATTACAAGAAACAACTAAAACAATTAAATCGAATGTTGTTAAAAACATTATGTAATAAGATGTTCAATATTATGTGCTGGGTCTCATGGAAACTGTGACGTTCACTTAAACCTGATTGTGATTCATCCTTGCTCAAGTGAAAAATTTCATATTTTGATACTAAGCTATTGAGCAAGCCATTCCACTGAGCCATGAATTCTTCCTTCAGCCAAAGGCATGTTCATAAGATATTTCATTACACAAGATATTTCACAAAACATTACAAAGGGCATAAGAGCTGGGTATTTGTAAGACTGCCTCTCCACAATTTTCTCTGGCCATCCTGAGAGAGTTGGCATATTCTGGGACCTATCCATTAAACAAATCACATTATAAAACCCAATAAAGGTAAAGGTAAAGGTTCCCCCACACATGCATGCTAGTCGTTTCCGACTCTAGGGGCCGGTGCTCATCTCCGTTTCAAAGCCGAAGAGCCAGCGCTTGTCCGAGGACGTCTCCGTGGTCATGTGGCTGGCATGACTAGATGCCAAAGGCGCACGGAACACTGTTACCTTCCCACCGGAGTGGTCCCTATTTTTCTACTTGCATTTTTACGTGCTTTCGAACTGCTAGGTTGGCAGAAGCTGGGATGAGTAACAGGCGCTCACTCTGCTACGCGGCACTCGGGATTCGACCCGCCAAACTGCCGATCTTCTGATCGACAAGCTCAGCGTCCTAACCCACTGAGCCACCGCATTCCTTATTTGTAGCTGTGTCTATCCTCTAAAATATTCCCTCCATGGTCTGTATGGTTCCAATTCAATTGATCTTTAAGATAGAATTATTGACATTCTCTTTCTATAGCAAATCCAGATTATTTTTAGGATCTGTTTCAGAGGAAAAAAATATCAAAAAGAAGGAGCTACCTCAACATTAAAGCCAGTAATTAAGGGTTTTTTTTAACAAAAAAACCTGTCCCTTATCTATAGCACAGAGCATAAAAAGCTTTGACAAAGCAATTATCTGTACTGTTGGCTGCAAATTAGCATTCCTTGTTAAAATACATAGAATGAAAAAAAAATCAAGAATCTGATTATCCACTTTAGCATTATAACTTGAAGTAGCACTGAAAATCAAGGACTGATTACTGATTTAATATGAAGGATTCAAAGTACAAAATTGGCAAAAGCATTCTGAGATTGGCAAAATCTTTTGGTCCCAAAACTATGGCTTTATTAAATGCTTAATTGAACTTAGATCTAATATTAACTGAATCTCAATTTAATGGGATGCAAAGGAAAATATAATTAATTCCATAGATCTAAATGACTCTGAAGAATGGAAGCATCTCTGTGTTAGGTTACAATACTTGAAACTGACATGATTCCAAATCAGTTCTAAAGACTGTCATTGTGGATGCCTTAATAAATCATTGGATGGAGCTCTTGCTTTTGATTTGTGCACAAATATCAAAATGCACTTGTGTTATGACTAAATATTGTACTGTAGAAATCACAACTATATTTCTAAATAATACTTATGATTTCCCCCTCAAGGAAATATGAACTCCGGGGGGAAGGAAAATAAATGAACAAAAGAAATAAAAGATTTCTGCCCATGATAAGAAGTTAATTCACAGTTAATTTGATGAGCAAAAATAAAATGCCATACCATTAGTTCTGACTTCATAAAAATGAAATTCAAATTCATCAAAATAGGTTTCAAAACAAGAGGACAGCTGACATAAGATCTTTTTTAAAAAGCTGCTATGTGGAAAGAATCTTGAATAAATGGTGTCATACAACAAGCAATTATTCCATGCTGTTCAATATGGACTCATTTTGTTAATTAAATGAAAATTACGACAGAGAGTGACATTTCCCTAAGCTCTGTGGATGTGAATGTGCACTACACATCTGCACTACAAGGAAATATTTAAAGCAAGACAAAGGACAAATATAAGAGCTGCAGAAAGGTTAAGACAAACATCTGAGCAGAACAGTTACAAAAAAACTGACAGGTGAACAGAAAAAATTGCAAACAGAACAGGTTAAAAACTTGTATAAAACTTACAAATAAACAATTATTTATTTACTAGATTTCTATTCTTCCTTTTCTCCAGAAGCAAAAGACAGCAACATGAGATTTTTTTCTCTTTGGAACCTGACAGGATTGTGTTAATAAGTGTTAAGAGAAACAAATGTTTGCAATTTATCATTAATTAACAGCATCTAACAGAGGATCTTTATGTGTTAGAATGCTGGGCTAAATCTTCCTTTGGGGCACAGATACATCTACTTTTGAGTTTTTGGTTTAGAGCAGATTTCTACTGATTCCTTTATCATGGAATTCTGTATAAATATCCTATTTATGAATATGGATGCTAATTTTCTCTTTCTCTTTTGCATACATTTGAATGCAGGAAAGAAAACTGAGTTGGAAAAAAAATCACCCAGAGCCAGAAATTATTTTGTAGCTCCTACATAAACACGAACTACGATCAATAGTTTTATTAAGAATGCCAAGAGAAACTTTCAAGCTTATTCATAAACCACAGAGGAGAAATAGGCAGCATCACTAAATATGCTAGTGTGTAATTAGTTAATTAAGTTAATAGATTACTGATGTAAATTAACTAGTGTGGATCTTTGAAGCATATGTTTAAATTGCTTAATTGATCTATGAAAGTTGCTGTACCTCTTTTTGCACACAATAGTTTCCAGTTCTAGACAGTTTTGAGTTAAGTTTAGAAAACATTCCTGCCTCAACACCTAAAGAGTTGCTGCTACTTAATAAGACAAACTTGAGTCAGATGAATCAATTAGTTGACTTGGTACAAAACATATATTCCTATGAGATTGCTCATGAATGTCTTCCAGATTTGATTGAACTTATTAATCAATGATTCCTTGCAGGAAATTTTCAGAGCAATTGACTTTGAAACCAACAGGGATTGTATGAAATAGCTAAATTGTTCTTGCAGTTCCTCTACTGAACTTCAGGTTTTTGCAGATATTTACCGTAGATCAATGTACAGATGAAGACATTGAAATAGAATAGTTCTAGAAAGAGTATCTCCAAGCAGCATTTTGGTGAATACATTCCTGCCCATAAAATAGGCCAGTGACAACTTCCCAAGATATTTACAGGTAAATTGCTTATTCAATTTCCACTGAAAACTTTGATGAAATAATACACGATATGCAAATAATTATTTAAGGGGGTGTTTCTTTTGAAGCTTAATTAAAGTGAAGTATTTCTTCAAAGCTTTGCCAACCTAAATGGATGTAATTTAACAAAGCATCCACCTTTTTATAGGGTATGTACTGTTGAATAATCCTAACATTGTTCCTTTTATTGCTTATACTCTATGCACACAGATTTGTCTCCCTAAGCTTCCTGCAAATCTACCTATTGCTGAAACAATTAACAATTAAACAATGAAATTTAGTCAGCTTAGTATCTATCACAACAGGCAAGAGGTATAAAGCTGTGAATATGGCATAGATCCTCTTAATTGGATTTACAAAATGTGTAAAATGTAATGGAAAGAGATTATATGTTACTAAATTCCATGAGTCTGACCAATGAGATATTATTCATATATTCCTATGAGTAAACCTGTTTTGTGAAAAAGCCAGAAGAGTGAAGAACAGAACATTAACTTTAGGATTAGGCGCTTAATCTTAATTTTTGTCAAAAACAAATTTCTACAGTAATGTTGCTCTAGTTTTGACACAGCGTCAGTGAACGTTTTCACAGATTAAAATTAAACATGCTTTCATGCAAAAAGCTAAAATACACACTAATCCCAAACATTCTATTTTTTCACAGCATAAGCATATTTGAGGGGCAAATATACTTGCTGTGTCCCCTGACACTGCATCCTCCATAAACTGGAGAGGAAATAACTACAGGAGAGCTTTCTCTATTTCAGATATGTCACACTTGCGACGTCACATGACGTTGTACAACGTATTGGGACGGTTTTGCCACTGCTGTCAATGGGGTGGGTGCGGCTTCCGGATGACATGTCTGGCCTGCAGGCCGGCAGTTTGACACCTCTGCTCTACTTAGAGCAGTGGTGGGATTCAAATATGTGAACAACTGGTTCTCTGTGTGGATGCTGCTTCCGGAAGTCCATTCTGGGCCTGGGCAACAAAAAATTAGCTACCAGTTCTGCCGAAGTGGTGCAAATTGGCTGAATCCCACCACTGATTTAGACTAACCATTTCATAAAGAATCTTGATTTTCCAAAATTATAACTTGCTAGAAGAGCCTATTAATATCAGTACAGTTCTCTGTTGCAGAACTTGTCAAAAATGATGGGACATCAATGGGGCAAGATATACATATATACATTTCCCATCTTGGAATAATTCAGGCATTATATGAAAGTATAAAAATGTGCAGGAAGCTTGTGTGGGTGGTGTGTATGTGTGTGTGTTTGTGTGTATGTGTGTTAAACTTAATTATTACTGCCCACCTGAAGCCTATTCTTTCCCTTCTCTTGTCAAACTCAAGAATGGAACAGAATTTTTTCGTAATTTGCAAATTCTGCTACATCATACACAAAATATGCAAAAGACTGATTGATAAGCTCAGCTAATCTTGTGATTTATTCTTTTTTATATCTAACCTGTATTTATTCTTGAATTTCATTTTGTAATGAACTCTGCAAAAAAGGTACTAAGAAAATGAGCACATGTACATAGTCCTCGATTTATGACCACAATTGAACCCAAAACCTCTATTGTTAAGTGAGACATTTAAGTGAGTTTTGACCCATTTTATGACTTTTGTTGCCTCAGTTGTTAAGTAAATCACTAAAGTTGTTTATTTAGTAACGCGGTTGTTAAGTGAATCTGGCTTCCCCATTCACTTTGCTTGTCAGAAGGCTGCAAAAGCGGATCACATGACCTTGGGACACAGCAACCATCATAAAGATGAACCAGTTGTCAAGCATCTGAATATTGATCACATGATCATGGGGATGCTGCAAAGGTAGTAACTGTGAAAAATGATCATAGGTCACTTTTTCAGTGTTGTCATAACTTTGCACGGTCACTTAATGCAGTGTTTTTCAACCTTTTTTGGGCAAAGGCACACTTGTTTCATGAAAAAAATCACGAGGCACTCCACCATTAGAAAATGTTAAAAAATTTAGCTCTGTGCCTATATTGACTATATATAAAGTAATTCTCTTGAATAGGAATCAAATAAACACAAAGAAAGTATTTTATAATTACTTTTCAATTTTTCCCACGGCACACCAGGCAACATCTCGCGGCACACTAGTGTGCCGCGGAACAGTGGTTGAAAAACACTGACTTAATGAACTGTTGTAAGTAGAGGACTACCTGTGTTTAAAAACATTCAGATTGAGTTTGCTATTATCTATTTATTTACAATATGAGCACGTCCTCATTTCTGTAATAATGGTTCTCAAAGTACTTCTCAATAACAGTAAAGAAGTCTAATTTAAATGCAGATATTACTCAAAATATAATTCAAGATTTTTTAAAGGGAGGCAAAGCTGATTAAGAAACTAGAAAAATCTTTCTTAAAACTATAGTTAGAAAAGAAATGGGTGGAATCCAGCAGGCTACTTCACTTGCTAGACATTCTTCCATCAATACACTATAAGGGATGAAGTAATGTTGCACGGTGCAGTTCTTCATGCTAAGTCCAAATCTGCTTGGGACAGATGCAAAGCCCTAAAAAGTTTTTTTGAGGCTGTGTAGGAGAGTTGTGTAGAAAGTATGGAAAATGTGGTTTTCTAAGGCAAAGCATTGAAGAATTGGACAGTCTGGTTTGGGATGAACTAAAATCCAGACAAAATGAGTAAGGAGTGGCTGATGCACATCACTCATCCTTTCCCCCCTGCAATACCTAGCACAACATAGTCCACTAGCAACTGAAAGGAAATGATGGAAATCAACCAAACTCCTGTAATATTTCATTCTTAAGTCTGATTTCATAACATCAAATCAAGCAAGCAATCAAACAACAAAAAAGGCCCTGGATTCGTTGGAGTCTTCAACTTTGGAGTTTGCATCTCTCATGAGAATTATACCCTTATATGAAAAATGAAAAGCAAAGATATATAAAAATAGTTCATTACTCTTGGAGGAAAATGGGATTGATCGGCACATATCAATTATATCCTTAGAAAGATAATTTAATCACCGTTCGCATAGCAAGTCTTTTTAAAAAGAAGTTTCTAACCTCTAGTCGTATAGGAACATTTTCCAAGTCAGAAATAATGAGGGTTGAATTCATGAAAAGAAGATATCTCTGCAAGCAGTGCTTTTTTTGTAAAAGAAAAAGGTGCCGGAACTCACACATGTCATACAACCCACCTTGCCTACCCTACAAGGTTCCATCCAAAAAAGGTGCCGGAACTCCATTCTGAGCATTCTATGAGAAAAAAAGCCGTCTGCAAGCAAAACCAAGAGATGCTATGTGTTCTTTGGATACACAATAAACAAAGATACATTGAGTTCTCATTTATTGTGCAAGACTATAACAAACAATGTACCCAGTTTGCTGCACTTCTCTTTAAACAAATAAATTTGTATCGCACAGATCAGGGGGACACTCTGATTATACATCCAAACAAGCATTCATAAAAGTAAATTGCTTTCTCGCAATTTTCTTTCCCTAATTCCAGAGAAATTAATCCCTTCCTAAATATCTACACTATCACATAATTTGCATGCCAGAGAAAAGCCTGGTGATTATATATCTGAAAAACAATGTATAATTCATGATTCTTCCAGTATACAAAACGAGTGAACAGAATTCCTTTGAAGCATTCAAACAATTATGTAATGCTACTGCAAAGAATATCCATCATGGTTTTCCCATTTATTTGTGATTATTATAGATATGTATTTTAAATATAAACAATGTAACTGATATTTAGAATTTTTCTTTTTCAACATGGCAGCTGAGTGTTGCTCAGATCCATGTAATCCAAAAGTGAAATTCAAATGAAAAGATTTGGCAATAATTGGGGAATTCTATACTTAAAAGTTTTGTTTTGATACATATACCCATAAGAAACAATACAGTCAACTGACAATAAATAAAGCAGAATTTCACAAGATGACCTCATTTGAAATGTGAATTGTCAATATCACTATTGATGTCCAACAGTGATGGAGAAAAAGGGTTTGTTTGGAAGATTGTGCAGTCTGAGTCCTTGAAAAGATGGTCAAAGATGGTCTATCAGACAGACTATTGTGTTTGTCTCCCATTTTTCACTGACTGACCAACAAGTTAAGTTAATACAATAGTAAATCAGGTTAGGAACAGAGAAGTTAGAACATGAGGATTTCCAGAAGTCAGCGTTGACTCACCACTGTACATGTCAGTGTGATTTTGAAAGGACGCTTCACAAAATAACATGAACGTTCTAAAGCGACAAAGCATGTGCTAAATAACCAAAAGGTAATGGAAGGGAAGAGCACAAAAGAAAATTAACTTTATAAATACAAAGTGCATGCCAGAAAGAAAAGCATATGAAACATCATACACATAACATCCAAAAAGGCCTGAAGACTGTTTAGAAATAAGATAACACAGCTGTCATGTTTCTGATAGATGTAAGATAGCAATGTAAGATAGCAGCTTTAAAAGACTGCTTATTTCTATGAAAAATTAAATTATAGGTATGGTTGTTTTGCAAAAAAAAAAAAAACCTCCACAAACATGCAAAATCAAAACAGTTACAATTGTTTTTAAAGAAAAGATTAATTATAATTTTGCATCTGACTTCCTAAATATCAGGAAATTTTCAATAAGTTTGTTAAGTATCTCACAAAATTGGAACTGTTTTGCCACAGGATTTTTCAAGCACATACAATGAACAAATTATTCTTGCTAATTTGCCAAATAAGGATTAGAAGCAACAAAACAACTTTAAAACAAAGAAAGAATGATGAACATTACAGACTTTGCTCATGCAAACATTATTAGAATGAGTTGTGTTTCATTAAAAAATAAATCGCCAAGAGATTTCCTTGACTAAGACAGCGTTGTGAAAAAACCCTTATAAAATTACTTCCCAATAGTAATAACAGGAACAACTACTTTTTACTATCCTTGGAGTCTACGTTTTCAAAATTCTCTGAGGTTGGTGACAGGATTTCAAAATCAGAGGAGAAACTCTAACACTTAGAACCTCCAGACCCAGGAATCAACTTTTCTGACATCACAAAGGACCAAAGATTACATGAGGTGCATTATGGGTTGTCCTACAAAGACCCTGGTTCCCTCCAATGAATACATTACCAATATGTTACCATATCAATGTACTACCTTCCTGGCTCTGGACATATTGCTCCCTACATTTTATGTTCCTTTCTCCTCTCCATCCTGGTCTATCACTGGAAGAGCTTTGAATCATCAGAGAGCTAAAATTAAGCAGACTAATGGGTAAGAAACAGAGCAATTAGTTTCTTGTCCTCTTTCTCCACTGAATCCATGAAATCCTATGGCAATCAGATATGTTCCTAAATATAAGACTTGCAGAATGATAATGCCTTCTATTAAAATCAATTAAATTGCCATGGAAAAGCATGTAAGCTAGCAAGTATTTCTGAATTTGAATGAAACAAAGCAAGAATAAAGATGAAAATAAAAGAGAAGGGAAATAAAAGGCTAGGTATAATAGAGAGTTTCGGAATCTGTAGAATCAAAAAATCTTAGTACAGGAGAGCTACGATTAGTTCTGTGCCTCAATAAAATTTAATAACATTGTTTACATCTGTTTTATAAAATTTCTTGTGTCCTATTAAAAAAATAAGATGTTTAAGAGTAAATGCAACTTCTTCTCTCTGGTTTTTGTTGTACTTAATATCAAGACTGAACAAAATATTAGGAGAAATTTTGGCAGAAAGAGGCAGATGCACAAACAATAGTACTAAAATTGCTTTTCATCCTTCTCTCTCTCTCTCTCTCTCTCTCTCTCTCTCTCTCTCTCTCTCTCTCTCTCTCTCTCTCTCTCTCTCTCTCTCTCTCTCTCTCTCTCTCTCTCTCTCTCTCTCTCTCTCTCTCTCTCTCTCTTCCCCACTTTCCATTACCTAATTTCCTCAGAATCATATATCTCAGCCTATTTATATCAGAAAAATAATCTGAACTTATATGTTATCCAGTTTAAAATATATAGTATAGATTTGAAATTAATACCAAGTTTTAAAATCTGATAAGCAAACTATTCCAAATAGCATTCAGAGAAATAAGCAACTAGGAAATCCAAAAGAGCAAAGTAAAGTTGAAACAAGCATAAAAGTATACTGGTTGAAACAAGCACTTTTATATGAAAAATGTATAAACAATAAAATCTGTTTGAGTCTCCACACTTTATCATTTTAATGATGAATCTCCCTCTGTTATGAGATTCAAGAAGATCTGGAAAATGTTCTTCTGCTCTGCCAAGAAAGGATGAAATACACCATTTGATACATCATTCATCTGAAAGTAAATCCATTCATTTCAAATTAGTAGGTGTATCTTTGCAATCTGTGCATTTATTACTCTTTCTTAATAAAGCAATATTTTATAGGATAAACAAATTTGTTGTACTAGACAACCCTCCGTTCATCCTTTCAGAGATATTTCCATACCAGATTCCACAAAGTCTTCAATAATGACAAGAGCTTCTAATGTACTTCCATCACTGGCAAAGTTCTTAAAAATTCAGGGAGATATTCAGTGATATATTTGACTTGAAAGTGGCCTAAGTTGAATGTATAGTTAGTCAAATATCAGCAGTTGACCACAGGAAATGTTTTATGACATGTTGTGTCATTAATTTTTGTACAATCACTTTTAATGTCATAAAGTGTTTTATGAAATTTGCCATGGGTCCCAGGCTAGATATATTCTTTAAGTTAGCCCATTTAAGGTAAAGGTAAAGGTAAAGGTTCCCCCGCACATGCATGCTAGTCGTTTCCGACTCTAGGGGCCGGTGCTCATCTCCGTTTCAAAGCCGAAGAGCCAGCGCTTGTCCGAGGACGTCTCCGTGGTCATGTGGCCGGCATGACTAGACGCCAAAGGCGCACGGAACGCTGTTACCTTCCCACCGTAGTGGTCCCTATTTTTCTACTTGCATTTTTACGTGCTTTCGAACTGCTAGGTTGGCAGAAGCTGGGACGAGTAACAGGCGCTCACTCTGTTACGCGGCACTCGGGATTCGATCCGCCAAACTGCCGACCTTCTGATCGACAAGCTCAGCGTCCTAACCCACTGAGCCACTGCGTCCCTCCATTTAAGGTAACTTTGTTCAAAAACTGTTACCCTATGATGCACTATTCAACCAGTTGAAGGTTCTAGACACAAGAGTTTTAGTAGAATATAGATAAACTTTGCACAACTATCATGTTTTAAGAAAACATGGTAATAATAATGGGAACTATAGCACTCCATTTCTGAGGACCATTGAGAATATGGAGGAAACCAAGAGCAAAGATAACATACATTAAGAACTGTTATGTATGCAGAGATTTCAATGTTCAGGAAACTCTGGTTATTCTATTTCACATCCTTTGACCAAACCAGGAACCTCAAAAGATATGAGAGAGCTTACCTGCAGTACTATTAATAATGCATGCCCTACAAACATAAAAATAAATACTGGAATAATTTGGCAGATTGTCTCCCATTCCCCAATGAAGATTTTGGCTATATTTTTCAAAACACCAAAAAGATACCCAGGAACAACTGACTGAAAGCAATAACACAAATAAGCCATTCCTTGCCAATTCTTTTTTTTATATCATGGATAGTGCAACATGCCAAGAACTGCATTTATTTGTGAGAGAGGTGCCAAAGGCCACAGTCCAAAATGGTCAAGGATAGGAAAAAGAGCACATTAAAAATTATATTATTTTAAAAAATGAATAAATGAAAAATATTTTAAAGCATTTTAAAATTATTAGATGAAAGGCATGAAAAGTTTGGTACACTCATGTAAATTAGTGATCACTATTCAATTTCTTATAACTTGAATTCAAAATAAACAATTTGGCATAAGCCATGTAGTTTTAGAGAAACAAATTTCATTATATTTTGTAATTTGTCAAGCACTAAGAAATGAAAATAGAGCAATTTAAAAGCTTAAAACAGAATAGTACTTAAATATTTCTGAAAACCATGTCATTATGTACGGTATATTTTTCATTTATCACCTCTTCTTCCAACCAATTATATTTATTATAGACTGATTGTTTCCAAGTGGCCTCCTACACTGCCAGTAATTTTCATTAGCAGATGAAGTGTAAAAACTGCAGCCAAAGAATCTTCCAAATTTTTATATTATTTATCTTTACACAAAGAACCACTTCTCAATTAGATAATAGATACAATTTTATGTAGCTAAATTTTTCTAAATACAGATGCATTGCTCTTGATGTCCTTATATTAGAACTTCATTAACTGATTGCCACGACCCACTTGTCTCCAAGGGAGAGGAATGCATTTATTTCCATTCCCATAGCAATAGTCAAGCAGAAATCTTTCTGCACTCTGCAGAATGTTTGTTAAATTAAAAATAACAACAATAACAACTTGAACACTTTTTTCCCTACAAATTGCATTGTGGACAGCCCTTACCAGTTTTAGGGCCCAACAATAAGAACAAAAAAGTAAATGGCTTCTTCAGATTCATGTTGTTCCCTACAGGATAATATCTGAAATGTTTTGAGGTTTATTTCATTGAAATTCATAGAACAGGATATTTTAAATAGAATTGGTTTGTTCCAAGCTTGGAATAAAACTTTTCTTTAGTTGTGTACATTTCTACAGGGTAAAGTAAAAATTAAACAAGAAATAACAGAATTATAAAAACATACGGAAAGAAATTGTGTATTTGTAGGTGTGTATGAGAGATTATCAATTAAAAGACTAATATTAAACAGAAACTTAATTATACAAAGCATATTTTGACTCTGAACATAGTAATCGTGATAATACAGTACAAGATGGCAGAGCAGAGGATGTATTTCAGCATAGAATGGGACACCTTGGTCCAGCCGACTTTCTATAGCCAACTTGCCTCGACCAACTTGGTGCGCCCAACTCGCCATGAGTACTCGCTGTGGCCAACTCACTGTGGGACAATTCAACAATTCAATTTAAGCATTTAAAATAATTTAAAACTTATTTTACTGACTGTCATTCACATTTAATTTTGTCCTTCCTTTTGCATCCTTTTTTAATGATTCTATTCCACCATTTCTTTGATATTGTCCCACGGTGAGTTGTCCAGCGGCACATTGACCATGGCAAGTTGTTCCACAGCAAGTTGGTGCAGCGAGTTGGCTGTGGTGAGTGGCCTACACCAAGTTGGCTGCACTGAGTTGTCCAGGTTCCCTTTTAGCATTCCACCTGAGATTGTCAATATATGTTAGAAGTCACATTCTACCCTAAGATTTGTATATAAAATGATCAGGGAGCAGGTGATGGGAAAAGCTGATATTTGTAAATGAGAACTGAGCTGGTAAATACCAAAATGATTGAAATTATGGTTGATACCTGGTCATTCATTGTTTGGCTATATTCTAGTCCACAACTATTCATCCATTTTGTCCTACAAAAGAAGGCCCGCAGAACTTTCTTCATTAAAACATTAAGTCTCCTTTTTTATACTTTTTGTATGTTATGTAATTATGTAATTTATAATCCCATAAATTATTTGGCATTAGTGATGTCCAATCATATTAAAGAGATATTCCTGTGAGCTAGAATGTACAGTAACTTTCTTAAATATTCTCAAGATCGTTAACATTATAGGCAGAAACCTAGAATGGCTCCAAGTTCCATATTTTTTTTTATAAAAATCAAGAATATATTCCTAAATAAATCAGCAGTGAGATATATCTACTACAAGCCAAGAACTATATATTGTATGGAGGTTATCTTCTCAGTGTTCAGAACTAGTCATCTACTATCTCTTTTTCCCCCCTTATTCCATTTATATATTGGGCCTTCAAGTAAGTGTTGATTCCCGGAGATTATTTGGACTATTCCCTTCAGTTTTTTAGTAAGATTTTTTTACCATTCAGGTAAAATAATTTTTTAAAAAATTAAGACACAATTTGTTTTATCTTTACACAACTTGTAGACTCTAATGAAGAGCAAACCCTTAATGAATGCAGGTTATGTCTCTGCAATATTGTCAGGTGTCTATAGTTTTTCTTAGATCAATGATATCTGAAGACCAGCAATGTCCAAAGGATAGTTCTTAGTGTTACCAAAGTACCAGAAGAAATTAAGGGTGAGGATTTCAGAGTCAAGCTGAATGTAAGAGATTGAATGAAGCCAAATACACAGTTTCTTTACAGACTACTAAATAAGCATAGAGATGGATACATTTAGAAAAATCACGCTTAGTCTAGATTGTGGAAATAATGGTTAACCTGTTTTTCTAAAAAAATAAATAAAATAAAACCAGTATCAGGTAAAAGTCTGTTGAAGATTTCTAAAATGATCCCTTGTCCTATAACCAAACATATTAAATAAAAAAGGGGGAGGAATAAGAACCATCTATTTCCAGTTTCCCCTTCATGGATTACTGCCTTGTCGTGGCGAAGGGGCTTGCGTAATTCAATGAAGCTATGAGCTATGCCGTGTAGGGCCACCCAAGACGGAAAGGTCATAGCAGAGAGTTCTGACAAAACGTGATCCACTGGAGAAGGAAATGGCAAACCACTCCAGTATCTTTGCCATGAAAACCCTATGGACAGTACCAAAAGGCAAAACGATATGACGCTGGAAGATGAGCCCCTCAGGTCGGAAGGCGTCCAATATGCTACTGGGGAAGAGCAGAGGGCTAGTACTAGTAGCGCCAGAAAGAATGAAGCGACTGGGCCAAAGCCGAAAGGACGCTCAGCTGTGGATATGTCTGGTGGTGAAAGGAAAGTCCGATGCTGTAAAGATTCTTTCTCCATAGGAACCTGGAATGTAAGATCCATAAATCAAGGAAAGCTGGACGTGGTCAAACAAGAGATGACAAGACTAAACATCGACATCTTAGGTATCAGCGAACTAAAATGGACAGGAATGGGTGAATTTAATTCAGATGACCATCAGGTATACTACTGCGGGCAAGAATCCCTCAGAAGAAATGGAGTAGCCTTCATAGTCAATAAAAAGTAGGAAAAGCAATACTGGGATACAACACTCAAAATGACAGAATGATCTCAGTTCGAATCCAAGGCAAACCATTCAATATCACAGTAGTCCAAGTCTATGCCCCAACCACCAGTGCTGAAGAGGATGAAATTGACCAGTTCTATGAAGCCCTACAGCACCTTATAGAACTAACACCCAAAAATGATGTCCTTATCATCATGGGAGATTGGAATCCTAAAGTAGGAAGCCAAAAGATAACTGGAATAACAGGCAAGTTTGGCCTTGGAGTACAAAATGAAGCAGGGCACAGGCTTATAGAATTTTGTCAAGAGAATACGATGGTCATAGCAAACACTCTTTTCCAACAACCCAAGAGATGGCTTTACACATGGACATCACCAGACGGTCAACACAGAAATCAGATTGACTATATGCTCTGCAGCCAAAGATGGAGAAGCTCTATACAGTCAGTAAAAACAAGACCAGGAGCTGACTGTGGCTCAGACCATGAGCTTCTTGTTGCAAAGTTTAGGCTTAAATTAAAGAAAGTAGGGAAAAGCGCTAGGCCAGTCAGGTATGAATTAAATCATATCCCTGTTGAATATACAGTAGAGGTGACAAATAGATTTAAGGAATTAGATCTGATAGACAGAGTGCCTGAAGAACTATGGACAGAGGTTTGCAACATTGTACAACAGGTAGCAACCAAAACCATCCCAAAGAAAAAGAAATGCAAGAAAGCAAAATGGCTGTCTGAGGAAGCTTTGCAAATAGCTGAGGAAAGGAGGGAAGCGAAAGGCAAGGGAGAAAAAGAAAGATATGCCCAATTAAATGCAGAATTCCAAAGAATAGCTAGAAGAGATAAGAATGCCTTCTTAAATGAACAATGCAAAGAAATAGAAGAAAACAATAGAATAGGGAGGACCAGAGATCTTTTCAAGAAAATTGGAGAGATGAAGGGAACGTTTCATGCAAAAATGGGCATGATAAAGGACCAAAATGGCAGGGACCTAACAGAGGCAGAAGAGATTAAGAAGAGGTGGCAAAATTACACAGAAGAACTATACAAGAATGAGCTTAATGTCCCTGATAATCACAATGAGTTGGTCACTGACCTCGAGCCAGACATCCTAGAATGTGAAGTGAAGTGGGCCTTAGAAAAGCTGAGCAACAACAAAGCTAGTGGAGGTTTACAGTATTCCAGCTGAGCTATTCAAAATCTTAAAAGACGATGCAGTAAAAGTGCTACTCAATTTGCCAGCAAATTTGGAAAACTCAACAGTGGCCACAGGATTGGAAAAGATCAGTTTACATTCCAATTCCAAAGAAAGGCAGTGCCAAAGAATGTTCAAACTATCGCACCATTGCACTCATTTCTCATGCTAGTAAAGTTATGCTTAAAATTCTACAAGCTAGACTCCAGCAGTATGTGGATAGAGAACTACCAGACGTACAGGCAGGATTTCGAAGAGGCAGAGGAACTAGAGATCAAATTGCTAACATACGCTGGATCATGGAGAAAGCTAGAGAGTTCCAGAAAAACATCTACTTCTGCTTCATTGACTATGCTAAAGCCTTTGATTGTGTGGATCATAACAAACTGTAGCAAGTCCTTAAAGAGATGGGCATACCAGACCATCTTATTTGTCTCTTGAGAAACCTATATGCGGGCCAAGAAGCAACAGTGAGAACTGGACACGGAACCACTGATTGGTTCAAAATTGGGAAAGGAGTCCAGCAAGGCTGTATACTGTCGCCTTGCCTATTTAACTTATATGCAGAGCACATCATGAGAAAGGCAGGGCTAGATGAATCAAAAGTTGGAATTAAGATTGCCGGAAGAAACATCAACAACCTAAGATATGCAGATGATACCACTCTAATGGCAGAAAGTGAAGAGGAACTAAAGAGCCTCTTGTTGCGAGTGATGAAGGAGAGTGCAAAAGTTGGGTTGAAACTAAACATTAAGAAAACCAAGATCATGGCATCTGGCCCTCTCAATTCCTGGCAAATAGATGGGGAAGAAATGGAGGTAGTGACAGATTTTATTTTCCTGGGCTCCAAGATCACTGCAGATGGGGACTGTAGCCAAGAAATTAAAAGACGCTTGCTCCTGGGGAGGAAAGCCATGGCAAATCTAGACAGCACACTAAAAAGCAGAGATATCACCCTGTCAACAAAAGTGCATATAGTCAAGGCTATGGTCTTCCCAGTTGCAATATATGGCAGTGAAAGCTGGACCATAAGAAAGGCTGAGCGCCAAAGAATTGAAGCCTTTGAACTCTGGTGCTGGAGAAGACTCCTGCGAGTCCCTTGGACTGCAAGGCGATCAAACCGGTCAGTCCTAGAGGAGATCAACCCTGACTGCTCTTTAGAAGGCCAGATCCTGAAGCTAAAACTCAAATACTTTGGCCACCTAATGAGAAGGAGGGACTCACCGGAGAAGAGCCTAATGCTGGGAAAGATTGAGGGCAATAGAAGAAGGGGACGACAGAGAATGAGGTGGCTGGATGGAGTCACTGAAGCAGTAGGCGTGAGCTTAAATGGACTCCAGAAGATGGTAGAGGATAGGAAGGCCTGGAGGAACGTTGTCCATAGGGTCGCGATGGGTCGGACACGACTTCGCAACTAACAACAACAACAATTCCAGTTTACAAAGTAGGTTTTGCAGCAGTTCCAAGAAAATTCCACAATGAATTGCACCCTGATTCAGGTGACCCTGAGGGCATAGATAAACCCCCAAGTGACCTCAGCAGCTCTCAGAGAGAGTTCTATTTTATTTATTTTTATTTTATTTTTATTTTATTAAATTTATATACCGCCCTATTCCTGGAGGACTCAGGGCGGTGTACAGGGAGGATTAAAACAAACATACAAAAATTAAAATCAGATTAAGACAATTAATTAAATGAAGTCCCTGAAATTTAAAACTAAAACCCAATAAAAATTAAAACCCCTCAGCCTGGGCCAGACAGCTCAAAGAGCCAAGTTTTCAGGTCCCTGCGGAATGAGCGAAGGTCGGGGGCAGTCCTAAGTTCCATGGGGAGTTGGTTCCATAGGGCCGGCGTGCCCACAGAGAACGCTCTTCCCCTGGGAATAACCTGCCGGCATTCCTTAACTGGCGGTATCCTGAGAAGGCCCTCCCTGTGGGAGCGCACGGGACGAAGGGAGCTTGATGCCGGCAGCAGGTGTTCCCTCAGATAACCCGGACCCAAGCCATTTAGGGCTTTATAGGTCGTCACCAGCACCTTGAATCTCACCCGAAGGGCAACCGGAAGCCAATGCAGCTCGCGGAGTAGAGGTGTTACATGGGAGTATCGGGAAGCCTCCATCACAACTTGCGCGGCCACATTCTGCACCAGTTGAAGCCTCCGAGTGGTCCTCAAGGGCAGCCCCATGTAGAGAGCGTTGCAGTAGTCTAAACGGGAGGTCACGAGTGCATGAGTGACTGTGCGTAGGGCATCTAGGTCCAGATAGGGTCGCAACTGGCGCACCAGGCGAACCTGGGCAAAAGCCCCCCTGGTCACGGCTCCTATGTGGTCTTCAAAATTGAGCCGTGAATCCAGGACGCCCAAGTTGCGAGCCCTATCAACGGGGGGGTAACACCTCACCCCCCATCATTAAAGATGGAATAGTCTGGGTGACCCGAGATGCCGGTATGCACAGCCACTCAGTCTTGGCAGGATTGAGACGAAGCCTGTTTCTCCCCATCCAGACCCAGACCGCCTCCAGGCAACGGGACATCACGGCGAGGGCATCACTGGGTTGGTTCGGGGTTGAGAAAAAAGTTGGGTATCATCAGCATACTGATGATACCCCACCCCGAAACCACGAATGATCTTGCCCAGCGGCTTCATATAGATGTTGAACAGGAGGGGAGAGAGAACCGATCGGTCAGATTCGGATCGGCTGGATCTCCAACAGCTCTCTAGACCCCGTCTCCTACGCTTCATCTCCCGGAGCTCCATAGAAAACCATGGAGCCCACCGAGATCTGCGCCGGGTCAGGGGTCGCAAGGGTACAACACGGTTGAGCGCCTCGGTGGCAGCCCTTTCCCAGGCATTCACCAAGGCGTCGACCGGGCTGTGAGGGGGATAGGTATAGACCCAAGCACCGTCTGGAACCGTTCCGGGTCCATTAGGCGCCTGGGGCAGAACCACCTGGTCGGTTCCACAGCCCAGCAGAGGGGGGTGGCATAACGGAAGACCAACCACAGGAGGTGATGATCGGACCATGACAGGGGGACAATAGTTGGTGAGCCCCCTCCCAGATCATCAAGCCACTGCCCAGATAAGAAAACTAGGTCGAGAGTGTGTCCCCCAATGGGTTGGACCCTGAATTACTTGGGTCAGGTCCATGGCCGTCATGGAGGCCAAGAACTCCCAGGCTAACTCAGACGACCCTCCCAGAGAAGGCAGGTTAAAGTCGCCCAGAACTATAAGTCTGGGAAACTCAACCGACAACCCTGAGAGGGCGTCAAGAAGCTTGGGCAGGGCCGTTGCCACACAGCTGGGCGCCAGGTATGTGAGCAACAAGCCCAACTGAGCCCTAGGGCCGCACCTCAGGAGGAGGGACTCACTCCCGCCTATCTGTAAAACAGTGGACTCCCGCGGACATAAGGTCTCCCGTATAACTACCGCCACCCCACCGCCCCTGCCCTGAGCCCTCGGCTGATGCAACACACAGAAACCTGGAGAGCAAAGCTCAGTCAGAGGGACACCTCCCTCTGAGCCCAACCAGGTTTCTCTAATGCATGCCAGATCCGCGCGTTCCTCCTCGATCAAATCATGGATGAGGGGAGCCTTATTCACCATGGATCTGGCATTGAAGTACACCAACCTAAGCTCAGGGACCTGATCCCCCGCACCCCCGGGTAAACGGGTACCAACCAGAGGGTCAGAGCACACCACCGCTTGAAGACAGCGGGGGCGTGATCCCAGATGTCGATATGGCCCTCCGTGTGACTGCCTGCTGCCATTCCCTATCATCGTGGGGATTTGAAACCCCACCCCAATACCAGGAAAACCAGAAGCCCCCAACCCCAAACCCCTCTCGCCGGGGACCATCTCCGGCCCAGACTGACAGCCGGTTGAAGGAACACATCCTAATTCCCTCCCAACCCTACCATTCCCCCCCTCCCTAAACCTTTAAAACAACCGGCTAAAAACGTACTAGGGGCCTCTTGATGCATTTCCCCCAGGGGCCCCTATCCATGCCCAGATGACTGCAAAGAAATACAATACTTCCAATACTCCCCCCTCCCCATCCTATCGCAACCTCTCCTTCCATCCCTCCTCAGAACTGATGAAGCTTATTGGATGAGAACCAAAATGTTTTCTTCTTCTTCCTCAAGGAAAAAAAAACAGTCCAGTAGCCTTTTGAAGAAAAAAGCACCTTTGAGATAGCTACGACTGGATGACTGAGAATCTCCACAGAGATATAAATATTAAATAAAATGTCTCCATTTAAAAACAGGAAGATCACTTAATCTCCTGAGAAATCTGTGGTGCAGGATCATATCCACAAGAAAGATGTGGACTAAAAACACAAAATAAGGCCAGATTTTCACATTTTATTGCTGTTCTAATTTCCAAAAACATATTCAAATAAATGATATTCCTTAAAAATATTTAAATGTTTGGGTCTGTAGATAAATCAGCTGGACAGTGACATCTTTTTTCTTAAGAGGATTAGTAGGGCTGTTTTAAAATCCTTTCACCCTCCCTTCCCATCTCTGTTCTACTTGGAAAACTAATGCAAAACAATCATGTGAGAAAATAAATAATTTTCAATGTTTTCTAAACATGTAGAATGGAAACAACATAAATTAAGAAATGTCTGAACAATAAAAATACAGTTCCATTAATGCTGCCACATTTGCAAAGAAGATGGTTTCTCTGAACATTGTCAGCACAGGTGGCATAGAAAGGACCTTGCTGTTATTACTCCAACTAAGCTATTCATAATAAATACTTACTGGTCAGGATTTTGAGGGTGTAAGGATTTTTCTGCTGGATGGTATGTGTGAAAGCAAAGCGAGCATTGCAGCTATAGTCAGTCAGAGCATCCTGCTGCACAACATTAGAGAAATACAAGTCACCATTCTGCCCTTGAGAGACACGCTTGTCTTGATGGATTGGCTCCATGGCTGGAAGAAGGAACAGCAATTCTTTTTAGAATTCATAGCTGTATTACATAGCTATGTGCTACATGCCATAGCAGCATTGGAACCAATGACAATTATCTACTAGGCATAACAAGCTCCAAATGCCACATGTTAATTCCTGCTAGCATTAAGAAGCTAGAATAAGTGAGCCACCATAATTATTGTGATGAATGCAGATAGGAAAAACCTTTTAAGATGATTTCCTTTGATATTAATCTTTGCACATATGATCATATCAAGTGTACAGTGAAATTTAAGAAAACAATTTATGGTGTTTTTCATGCAAACATTAGAGAACACACCAAAGAAGTACATTTCAAAAAGTGAGATCCTGCATATATATTTTGGAAAACTATAATGCAGTAGTTTGGGACAGAGATGGGGCAAAACATCTTGGACCAACTCTGTCTGCAGCTCCAGTTTTTATCTGATTAACAAGCAACAGCTACTAACTGACAACATGCCCTCCATATTGCTTTTGAGAACATGGAAGGAGGAAAAAGTAGGTAGTTTATACAATCAGAATAGAGCTGGAAGGGACTTTGGAGGTCTTCTAGTCCAACCCCCTACTCAAGCAGGAGACCCTATACCATTTCAGACAAGAGACTGTCCAATCTCTTCTTAAAACAGCTTGATGGCAAGCTGTTCCACAGGTTAATTGTCCTCACTGTTAGAAAGTTTCTCCTTAGTTCCAGGTTGCTTCTCTCCTTGTTTAGTTTCCATCAATTGTTTCTTGTCCTGCCCTCTGGTGCTTTGGCAAATAAGTTGACCCCCCTTCTCTTTGTGACAACTTCTCAAATACTGGAATAGTGCTATCATGTTATCCCTAGTCTTTCTTTTCTCTAGACTAGCCAAATCCAAATCCTGCAATCATTCTTCATATGTTTTAGATTCCAAGCCTTTAATCATCTTGTTGTTAGCTGCGAAGTCGTGTCCGACCCATCGCAACCCTATGGACAACGTTCCTCCAGGCCTTCCTGTCCTCTACCATCTTCTGGAGTCCATTTAAGCTCACGCCTACTGCTCCAGTGACTCCATCCAGCCACCTCATTCTCTGTCGTCCCCTTCTTCTCTTGCCCTCAACCTTTCCCAGCAATAGGCTCTACTCCAGTGAGTCCTTCCTTCTCATTAGGTGGCCAAAGTATTTGAATTTTAGCTTCAGGATCTGGCCTTCTAAAGAGTAGT
This sequence comes from Vipera berus, assembly GCF_964194415.1. Classification (NCBI taxonomy): domain Eukaryota; kingdom Metazoa; phylum Chordata; class Lepidosauria; order Squamata; family Viperidae; genus Vipera; species Vipera berus. Next base: position 45,643,455 of record NC_138204.1, read on the forward strand.
CAGGGTTGATCTCCTCTAGGACTGACTGGTTTGATTGCCTTGCAGTCCAAGGGACTCGCAGGAGTCTTCTCCAGCACCATAGTTCAAAGGCCTCAATTCTTTGGCGCTCAGCCTTTCTTATGGTCCAACTTTCACTGCCATACATTGCAACTGGGAAGACCATAGCCTTGACTATACGCACTTTTGTTGACAACTAATCATCTTAGTTGCTCTTTTTTGCCACTTTTTCCAAAGTCTCAACATCTTTTTTTTAATGTGGTGACCAAAACTGGATGCAGTATTCCAGGTTTGGTCTTACTAAGGCTTTATGAAGTGGTACTAATACGTTATGTGATTTTGATTCTATGCCTCTGTTTATACAATCAAGGATTGTAATAGGTTTTTTTTGGCTGCTGCCACACACTGCTGGCTCATATTTAAGTGTTCATCCACTAGGACTCAAAGGTCCCTCTCACAGTTACTGATTTTGAGCCAGATTTCATCTAATCTGTACTTGTACCTTTGGTTTTTTCTGCCTAAGTGTAAAACCTTGCTTTTCTCCACATTAAATTTCATTTTGTTAGATAGGACCCATTTTTCAAATCTGCCAAGATCTTTTTGAATCCTGAGCTTGTCTTCTGAGGTGTTGGCTATTCCTGCCAGCTTAATGTCATCTGCAAATTTGATGAGCTCCCTTTCTATTCCCTCATCTAAGTCATTTATGAAGATATCGAAGAGTACTGGTTCTATGATTGAACCCTGTGGCACTCCACTGCTTACTTCCCTCCATGTAGTTGTAGTACCATTAAGGACTAATCGCTGAGTATGGTTTGTCAGCCAGTTACAAATCCATCTGTGATGCTGTCTATCCCACATTTTTTTAGCTTACCAAGTAGTTGTTTGTGGTCTACTTTGTTGAATGCCTTGCTGAAGTCTATGTATACTAAGCCCACAGCATTTCCCTGGTCTACTAATTTAGTCTGTCAAAGAATGAAATAAGATTCCTTTGCAGCTATATCATAGTTGGCAAATGTGTCCCTTCTATATACGTTATACATTAGCTTGCATTAGCCTCCTTCAACCTGACAAAGATGAAGGATTGTGTGGACTGTTACCCATGACATCCAAAGGCATATTTTTTTGCCATGGTCTAAATATCGTATATGGCAAGTATCCAAAAGGAACAACCTGATGTAGTCATCCTACGATGCCATCGCGTCTTGTGTCACAGAACTGTCTCATTGTTAAATACAGTTATAGCCACCTGAGTCATGTACAGACTTACAGCTACTCATCCAAAAGATAGCAGGGGGCGGTAGTCCAGGTGGGGGATTGCATGCCAAGATAAGTGAAGCACCTTCATGAACCTCTTGAATGTCCAAATTTTCCTTTGGCCACAAAGGGGATTCTGAAATTATAAACTTTGTAAGAGAAATTGCATCAACTCATGTATTATATTTAAAGAGAATGATTCAAGTAGACACTTGATGAAATGACCCTGGGATAATTAATAATGGCCAGAAAATAGTGTGAGTGAGAAATTAGACAAGATTCCAATGAATACAGAAAATCTCTGATGAAATTCAAATGCTGACAAAAAGATAGAATATAGGAGCACAGGAATATAAACTTTGAATAAACATATCCTATTTCTGAGCAAATTGGAAACATCACTGTTGGTAGTGATGTCTGCAGGGGAGGAATCCAAAATCTAACAGAGTGGCCCCAATTGAGCGATCAAAGCTATCAACTTGAGGTTTTTTTAATTACCCCATCCTAAAATATGCTTACGAAAGGGTTCTTAAGAGTCATACATTTACAGAAATACAAACATTTTCTAAATTGCTGCAATGGAAGATGGCTGCTATTGTTTTATACAAATGTTAAAACAAATATATAATGCTACAAGTCTCTTTCACCTCTTGGTAAGCAGCAACACTGTATTTATTAAACTGTACATGAGCTTATTGCATGCCAGAAATTTTATAACCATTCTAAGTACAAAACAAAGCTCTAGCAAACTAAACCATATAACTGATAAGGCTATAGAAATGCATAATGAAGTTAACAATTTGTGTTAAAGTGTACTCACTTGAAACATGCAGGAATATTTTGTTAGAGATAGCTGTTCCGTAGTCATTCCGAGCAAAACACTGATATTCTCCCTCATAATCCTCTGGCCTTCCACCACTGCGGAAGTCAACAACCAGTGTACCTGACCAATGCCTCATGGTTACTCGAGGGTCCTTTGCAACATTGAAAAACTTCCCGTTTCGTGTCCAGGAAAACCTGTAAACAACATTGCACCAAAGGTTAGCCACTTGGTCTATTCAAGAACAATGGCCTCTGTTGCTATACAGTGTGCAGTTTATTTGAGATCTATTAACTTTTTGTGTAGTAATGGATCCTGAGTCCTACAACTTGAATGAAATACAACGCAAGGACATTCCCCCATTTAAGATTTTAATGTTATGTGGAGATGAGTTCTACATTTACACCATATCTACATTTGATGCTTATCAAAACAATCATGACATGGCAATTTTAAATCCCAGAATGCATTTAGAAGGCCTACAGCAGTGTTGGCGAACCGCACCACGTGAGAACAGGGCAGATCTAGTGAGTATCACACAGGAACTAGCCCCGCCCCATTTGCAGCACATGTGTTCTTGTGGCCCTGTGCCCACATGCACGTGTGTAAAATGCTTCCCACTCCCTTTTCTTCCAGTCCACCAACTGACAATGGTTGGTGAGCTCTGCTCTGCCACCTCTACTCGAGTTTGTTAGTTGGCTGCTTCGCCTCCTTTGTGCTGGGCGGGGTTCCTGCTCTGGGTGGTGGTGGAGGCCTGAAGGACCTGCTGCTGGCAGCAGTGGTGGTGCACGTGCCAACAGAAAGGGCTCTGAGTGCCACCTCTGGCACACGTGCCATAGGTTCACCACCACTGGCCTACAGCTATACTGATTATAATAGAATCTTTATGATGCAAAGCTACCACAAACCACTCCAATAGCACTTTGACTCTGTATAAATTTTTGATACACTTGGCATGATAAATGACATACACCCTTTTAACAAAACAATTCTTCTATACTGGCATGAAAAAAATTGTTTCAAAGAGCTCTAAGCCACACGATCTTGACTCATAGTGATAAGCATGGATCTAGTATTAGAGAACATTTTTTTTCTATCTTGGTTCATCATAAAGTGACTGCCAAAATAACTTACCATGAATTCTACTTAAGTCTGGGCACAGCCATTCTTGTAGTGATACAGTAATCATTCAGATATTTGTATACAACTCTTGAGAAAATAAACTACAATTACACTCACGTGGGCGTGGGGTTGCCTTTTGCTTCACACTCAATGAATATATTATCTCTTGGATCTACAATATAATTCTTTGCAGACTCCTTTGTAATTGTGGGAGGCTGAGGCACTATAAAAGCATATATAAGAGAGGGAAAGAGAGAAAATGAAGGTAAGAGGAAAAAATTACCTTTCCATACAATACCATTTGAAATACAGTTGCTTTTTATTTCACTCAAACTGTTCAAGTCTTGTGAGGCTGGGTAGCTTAGGAAAAAAGAACCACTTGGATTGCTAGAATGACATTTATTGCTAGCAAAGCAATGAAACAATCTTGAAAACCTAGCAAAGTAATTCTCCTTCATACTTAACATAATTAAGGCAGAGTTGGAAAAGGCTGATCTTATTCACTGTTTCCCCCCCCAATCATGCTTATGAGGGACAAAGGGTACAGTCCATTGGTAAGGTAGTCCTCGACTTATGATCGTAATGGAGCCTGTCCAGCATCATCTCGTGATGGTCATAAAATGGGTAGGTCATGTGATTTTCTGACCTTTTTTCAGTGTTTCTAAAATGGCCATTGCATCGTTAAGCAAACAGTACAGTTGTTAAGCAATCCAATGGTTCTTATAGTTGCAATTTTGTTGGAAGTGCTGGTTTTTTTTTGCAAAAGTGTCATAAAATGCAGTGCTGGGGCCATGGGAAACTACAAATGGTTGTAAATGTGGCCACAATGCCAAGCGCCCAAAATTTTGGTCATGTGCCCATGGATATCTCTCTCTCTCTCTCTCTCTCTCTCTCTCTCTCTCTCTCTCTCTCTCTGTGTGTGTGTGTGTGTGTGTGTGTGTGTGTGTGTGTCTGTGTGTGTGTGTATGTGTGTGTGTGAGAGAGAGAGAGAGAGAGTTGGAACTTCAAATCCAAGTTGTAAGTACCCAATCATAACTTTGAATGGTTGCTAAGTGAGAAGTCACAAAACAAGGACTATCTGTATTTGCTCATCTTCTTTTAGCATAAGGAAAAACAAGACTGAACATCTAAATGGGAATATATGTTCTGACTTTAATCCCTCATTGCCAGGTCCCCCTGTTGTGGGAGACACCCTGAAATAAGGAAATAGATGTATCCATTTCAACACAATTGCAGTCCTACAGGGCTATAACTGCTACTCTTCCAGAGTTACACTTGTGCAGAGGAGACAAATGCAGACTCATTCAAATGAGGCTACCATTTCTGTGCAGACTTTTTGCTTTGATAAATGGCAACACGTAGATAATCAAGAGTGGTGTTTTTCAAGATTTTCCACTGTCAGAAGCTCAGTGATATAGCATATAGGGCATATAGGGCAGGGCCTTCACTTGTGTGATCTCCATCTATCAAATGCCCTCCACAAGAACATATATTTGTTCTTCATGTTATCAGTACCTAGGAAAGTGGTAAATATCCATCTCTTTTACTGTTATTAAGTGTTAATTCAAATACTTTCAATGATTCCACTTTTAATTTTGCCTTAAATTTAATTTAAATGTTTATATTTTTACAATTTAGTTTTTAAGTTACTATGAACTGTCTTAAATGGAGAGAAATATGGAATATACATTTTTAAAATGTTATAAAATAAGCAAGGCTAAGCTGAAAAAAGCATCTCAAACCTGGTCAGTATTTGGAAAGAATCTCATTAGGAAAGCCCAAAGTATGACAAGCCCTCTCTGTATTGCTGCCAAAAAGTCTATATGGATCTATCTTGTTTAAAGGAGGTTTTACTTATAAACCCTTTTCTTCTATAAGGGGAAGTCAAGTGTGCAGCATACATATTCCTCTTGCCAAATATTCATTTTCCTAATTCCAAAACAGGATAGCTGATCCTCTGTTCTTTTTTTTCTCTAGAAGCACATGTAGTTCTCAACTTACAGCTGTAATTGACCCCACAATTTTGATCATTGAGATGGTCATTAAGTGGTCACCGCAAGACTGTGCCTCATTTTATGACTTTTTTGTGGCAGTCATTAAGTGAATGCATCAGTTGTAAAGTGAACATAGCAGTCACTAAGCAAATTCTTTGTTTGGTATGGGTTGTTTTTTTTGCTGAAAATCAGAAGTAAAAATGCCATAAATCATGGTTAGGTGACTGCTGGGTGCTGCAGATGATCGTAAATGCAGGTCAATTTTCAAGTGCCCAAAATCTAAGTAGCTTTTTGGAGTCCATCTCCTAAGCAACTGGCCATAAGTCGACAACCACCTGTAAATTAAAAAGAACACACACAACTGCACAACTTTTGAATACTTTTCTCCATCCAGTGGATCAGATCACAAATTGGTCCCATTTTTGTTTAAACTACTTACCTGTATAGTGAAAGAAGTAATTTTAAAAACAAGCTGTTCTTCCTTGACTTTTCTTGGTGGCTTATAAGAATGTGACCATTCAAACACTACTCACTCAAGCATTTCCTGTTGTCTTCCCACCTACTTTAACAAAGTTTACCTGTAGCCTAGTTGGTTCTTCCCTCACCCCCATGGTGTTTGCTCACAAAAGCAGTGTGAACTAACCAGCTAATTATTAAACACATCTCTCCTGTGTTTTGAAAAGTTTAAAGAAGAAAAGAGCAATAATTATATTTACATAAGTATGTTTTATATTTTGGACTAACAAAAGCATCACTTTGAAGAACAAAAATCTGGATAAAACGTTTCCCCCTTTAATTTACTATATCCCCTTTGGAATTCTGAAATTCAGATACCATAACTGCAACATTTTACATTTGAGGGCTTTAGCTGAATATAAAGGCAAATGTTTTATTCCAAGAAGTTAATACAGAAACTACTTCAGACTTGTTAACCGCTATACAGGTTGCTGCTATACCCAGGTTTCTTAAAATACAAAGAATGTTATTTCAGGGTAGGGGGGAAAAAGGTCAGAAAACAAGACTTACATGTATCTTGAATACTTGCTGTTAATTCGAAGGTATAAGCACAGCAATAAAAAGAAAGAGAGAAACAGGAAGGGTTAATCTAAATGTTTAGATCTAATATTAAATATCAAAAGGGGTAAAGAAAACGTGCAATTTAAATGAATATTAATATTATTAGCTTAAATATTTTGCCCCAAGTTCCTGTGAAGAAGAGTTAGAGAAAACTTAAAAAAAGGTGGGAAATGATACAATTAGCAAAATAAATACATATAAATATGAATATGTTCTAACAGCAAGAAGTCTAGTGAAGACTATTAATGGACAGATTTAATTCATGGTCTAGTCTAGTTCATAGGTGTTTCTGTAGCCTTCTCCAACATAGTGTCCTCTAAACATATAGGATTATAATTTCTTTAATCCTCAACCATCATAAATTTTAATATATGGGGCAAACCCTTCCAAATGCTTAAAGTATAGTATTTTACAGATTTACCTATACTTCCCTGTAAAAATCCTTTACGTGGCTAAGAGGTGCAGAAAAATATCATCTTAAAAGACTATGTCACTTTCTTGTTTAGTTGTTCATATTTTTTTGGTAGTTTTAAAAATGCAGTTACAAACAGCATTCAAGTGATTTACAACTCTTATGTTAATGCTAATTTCTTAAGACTTTATGCAAGAAAGTGCAAAGTGATGGTAAAGACCCATGGAAGGCCATTCCACATTGGAGAAATATGCCAACCGTGGGCATGGACAGTAGTCCGGCACAGAGACTGATGTCAAGGAGACTAAAGACTCCTTAAAGGTAAAGGTAAAGGTTCCCCCGCACATGCGTGCTAGTCGTTTCCGACTCTAGGGGGCGCTGCTCATCACCGTTTCAAAGCCGAAGAGCCAGCGTTTGTCCGAGGACATCTCCGTGGTCATGTGGCTGGCATGACTAGACGCCAAAGGCACACGGAACGCTGTTACCTACCCACTGTAGTGGTCCCTATTTTTCTACTTGCATTTTTACGTGCTTTTGAACTGCTAGGTTGGCAGAAGCTGGGACGAGTAACAGGCGCTCACTCTGCTACGCGGCATGTGGGATTCGACCCGCCAAACTGCCGACCTTCTGATCGACAAGCTCAGCATCCTAACCCACTGAGCCACCGCATCCCTAAAGACTCCTTACCAGTGGCGAATAAGTTGCTTGAGCCCTCTGGGAAACACATTCTTTTAGAACTATTTCCCCAAACAGTTTTAATTTTTCATCACTATACGCTTTCATGAATAAATTTCTTTAGTACAAAAATGTTTACGTACATTTCTTCAAAGATTATATCACATCATTTGGAAAAAAAAGTCCAAATTTCAGAACCGTTTCAATTTATGTTTTGGTTCAGAAAATGCATGCAAGGTGATTTTTATCTTAACATCTATGTCAAAATGATTCCACAGATTCCCTGTCCCTTTCTTAATTTTTCCAAAAATCAGTCTAATTTCTGGCTACTTATACAGTTTTTTATACCAGAGGTCCCCAACCTTGGCAACATGAAGACTTGTGAATTTCAACTCCCAGAATTCCCCAGCCTGCTGGCTGGGGAATTCTGGGAGTTGAAGTCCACAAGTCTTCCAAGTTGCCAAGGTTGGGGACCCCTGTTTTATACCATACATCAATCCATTTTTCCATTTTTAAAATTTCTTTGAAGTAATATATATCTTGTCCTCCCAAAGTCCTTTTATTTGAATGCAAACATAATTCAAATATGGTTTGCTACATCACAAATGCTTTTCTAAAATCAACAAGTTTTCTGATTCAACAGTTTAATATGCAGATCTGATACCCTGCTTCCAATGGTACAAATATTCTTTAAATCATATCCATACACTACACCTGTATGCAACACTAATCCCTGTGAAGGAGGGAAGCTTCTGGGGTCAGAAAAAAAGAGATCATTTGCCTGGTGAGTTAGCAATTTGCACACTTATCATAAACCCACAGCAGCTGTGACTATTTATGCACCACCTGCTCAATTTATAAAACCTGGAGCCTTTCAAACTTACAAAAAGGAGATGAATTAATTAGCTAGGTCTCTGCTATGAACAATGGGTGGACATGAGAGGACTAAGAGAGACCAAGCACTTTCTCTGTTAAATAAAAGGAAGATTAAAAATCCAATTCTCTGGCAGCTTGCACGAAGGAAAAACACATGGTAGAGCCTGATGTCACCAAAGTGAGAAAAAAAGAAAATCTTTGAAAAATGGGTTCAGCTGGGTAAAACAGATGTTTGACATGTTCCTTAATGCCTTCTACTGATTTGGGATGATCACTTTCTGATTCACTCTATCCTAAAGTTCTGTGACTATAAGAAATGCTTGCAAGTAGTTGCTATGTCATAATTTTTATCTAGTCACTTTAGTGAAATATCACGCATACATTCCATACTAATATCTACTTTCTAGCAAGCCTGCCAAAATGTCACTAAATAAAAAAAAACCTGGTTGCTCAATCTTAAATCATGATTTTCTCCTGTTTAATCTTGTTTGGGAGAGGTAACTTGAACTAAGAGGAGTGGTTAGAAAAGGGGATTATAAACCAATCTGCCCTAAAGCAACCATCACTGAGAAATGGTGAAAAAATATGGGAAGACATCAGCAAAGTCACTAAAAGTATATTTTGACATTGAATCAAAGCGATTTTTTGTCACTATTTAGGATTCAGGACTTCATGATTAATGGTTAAATTCAGAATTTATTGGCTACTTTTTTCCTTAATATATGTGATGCATCAGTTTATTTATTTATTAAGTTTTGTTGGCACCCATCTCACTTTCAGAATGGCCCCAGGCAATTTACAGCTAAAAGTATAAAAACCATAAAAAACACATCAGTAAAATGGGAGCCAAGTAAGAAGCAAAGATAGAATAAGTTAAAAAGTGGGGTGGCTTTAAGGCAGACATGTCAAACACAAGGCCTGGGGGCCGAATCCGGCCCGCGAAGTGGTTTCATGCGGCCCGCGAAGCCATCCTGGAAACAGTGAGGGAACGGCCCCCATTGCCTTGGCCCTGGCCCAGAGACCCTCCTTCTGCCAGAGACCCTCAGATCTGTTCCACTCCTGCCCAGGCCCCCATAGGCACCCTTAATGCAAACGATGTAGAGCTGGCCACGCCCACCCAGTAGGCCATACGCACTCTAGCCACACCCACCCAGTAGGCTACGCCCACCCTGGCCATAACCTGGCCCCCTGAGGGCAACCGCAATGAAATTGAGTTTGACACCCCTGCTTTAAGGTCTTAACAATCCCCAGGATTGCACGCCACTCTGGGACCCCCATGCGAGTTGGTAGAGTCAGGTCTTCACACTGAAAGTGGGCACCTACTTCACCTCTGGGAGGAGAATATTCCAGAGTGCAGAGGCAATAGTACAGGGGGCTCTCTTCCCCGAACCATGTCAGTTGAAATTCTTTAACTGACAGGGTCCATAATATACCTTACCTGCTTGACCAGGTGGACAGGTTAATATGATGGGGGTAATATGGCTTCTCAGGTAACTTAAAGCCCATGTGATGTAGGGCTTTAAAGGCATATATCAACTGAAAGCAAACTGGCATCCAATGAAAACCACACAGCAAAGGTGTTATATGCACCATCATTGGGACACCCAAAATTCTGCACCAGCTGTACTCTTCAGAGATATCCCTGTGTAGAACGCATTGCAATAGTTCATTGAAGAGATGACCAGGGCATGAGTGAATGAGAGTAGGCCTCCTGATCCAGGAAGGGGCCTAACTGGTGCACAACACAAAGTTGAAGAAAGGGCCTCCGGTTTATGACTGCCAGCTGCTCCTCAAGCAAGAATCTAGGAGGACCTCTAGATTGTACCACACTGTCCAGGGCAGTGCAACCTATCCAAGACCAAAGATGATAAAGCCCTGGATACAGATGAGTTGAATATAGCCAATTTTTTTGTCTAAATGGCTATAATAATGAGATATGTAAGATTCCCATATATGTCAAGTATGAGGAAAAAAGGGAGAAAAGTAATGCAATAATTAAATAAAAATGCTCGGTACAACATTCATTAAAAGTTTCCAATGCTTAAACTTCAAATACTACTTCCAAAATGAAATTAAAAGTTAAAAGATGTAACCATAAATCTGATTTTTCTTTAAATGTAACAGTTTTATTATTATTTAGTCTTACTGTATTTTTAACTGCTGGAAGTGCTTACATAATTTATAATATAGGAAACACAGTGAATATTGTATATGTTAAACCTTGGTGACTTTAAACCTAATCCAAGTACTTTTCTGCTATGCTAGTATTCTACCACATAATTGGTTGGCTATCGTGTTATGTGCCAAAATGATAAAATAACTTTCAATATTTAACAAATGTGTCTAATGTGCAGTGCAGATTTAGGATTGTTTGGAGAACTTATCATGAACTGCCAGGAACCTCCAGAGATAGTCTGAAGACTTTTATACTGTACATATAGGGGATAAAGAGACTAGCATAAATTTCCACTCCCTCCTGGGAGGCTAATTCTGTCTGTCTTCACAGCTGGCATAATAAATGAGTTAATGGTAAAATATTTAATTGTTTGCCAGATTATATTTAATTATAAAATCCAACAATAAACATTTTTTAGCATTGTCATAACTTTGAAGAGTCATTAAATGAAGGATTGTGAGTTGAAGACTACCTCTATACCTATTCTTGGGAAATGATTGCTGATGACACTATCTATCACAAAACATGCTGCTCTAAACAAAACATCTCTGCCTCATGAAGACTCTGGATAAATGAATGATACTTTTAAGGGAATTACATGTTGTCTGACCGTTAAACTCTGGAACAAAATCCTGAACAAATTCAATGAACAGTAAAAATCTGAAAAAAGAGAATTATGAAGGTAGGCAGGAGCTTATTAAAAACTTGATTTATATCAATTTATGAGGGATTTTTTTAAAAAAAATGTTAGAGACATTTATATTAATAGAATCAGCAAATCAATATGAAATAAAATTGATGAATAAATAGAATAGAATAGAGCTGGAAGGAACCTTGGAGGTCTTGTAGTCCAGCCCACCGTTCAAGTAGGAGAACCTATGCCATCTCAGATAAGTGACTGTCCAGTCTCTTCTTTAAAATCTCCAGTGATGGAGCACCCACGATTTCTGAGGGCAAGTTGTACCACTGGTTAATTGTCCTCACTGTTAGGAACTTTCTCCTTAATTCCAGGTTGTTTCTCTTTGAGCAGTTTCCAACCATTGTTTCTTGTCCTGCCCTCTGCTGCTTTGGAGAATAATTTGACCCCCTCTTCTTTGTGGCAGCCTCTCAAATACTGGAATAGTGCTATCATGTCTCCCCTATTTCTTCTTTTCTTTAGACTAGTCACTAGCCAAACCCAAGTCCTGCAGCCGTTCTTCATATGTTTTAGTTTCCAGGCCTTGGATCATCTTAGTTGGCGTCCTTATGATGAAGGGGATGCCCATGGCATATTTGGAATGTATATAAAAACAATGCAAACAATAATTACTTCTATGTTACCTAGCTTTTCTAAATTTGGGATCAGATCCTAATGAGTCTTACTTAGTCCATTGGAAGATACTGTTTTTTTATATAAAAAGTATCTCCTACATATTAGCAAAGTTCCAAATGAAAGTAAATTATTCTTAAAATAGACAACTGAAATCATGAAAAAGACAATGTTATGAATTAAAATAGGCATCCTTCCTCTCTCTTCGATAAATATGGAATCCTGAAGAAAGACACAATTGATGAGAAACAAGTCATAAGTAATTTTGGATTGGTTTTTTCAATAATAAAGTAGTGTTATTTTTCTCCTGAACTTTACATGTTTCTTAATGACAGTTTCCACTCAAAAGAAGAAAAAAAAATTCAATGAGCCTTTCTTGATCATCACAGAGGGTCTCCTATATAGACTCTATGAATTAAACAACTTTAATTCAGTAGACTTTTAGTGATTAGTGATTTAGCAACAAGCTTCCTACTGGTTGGCAGCACAAAGAACAGAAAATACTTAATCTTTAAGTAAAAGCAATAAAAGTAAATCCATTGTTTTCTCATAAATAAAATCAGAATTATATACATGTCCAGGAAAGCATTTTTCTTGTGGAGGATAATATTTTTTCAGAGATGACAGAGTTTGTGAGGGACTGGCTCACTCTAATTTTTTATATCTGCCCATTAAGCTGGGCAAGAGAGGCATGCCGGGTCCCATTTATTAGGAATTATCATAAGGTAGGACCCAGGAAGTGTTCTTTTCTATAACTGTGCCTGCCCTTTAGACATCATACTGCACATTTTACACAACCTTGAAGACCTGGCTCTTTTCCCAGGGACAAGGGTCAGGGGAGTAATTGATCCCCCACTATTGCTGAATGATCTTTTGACTGTTGGTTGTAAATGGTAGCTTTTACTTTTTTTATACAGCATACATTTATATTGTACTTTAATTGTGTTAGCCACTCAGAGCCACATTATTGAGATGGAAAGCCATATAAATAAATATATGTATTGTATACATCCTTGCATGTTTGGGTCTAGAGACAAAAACGGCTGGGACTAAAACCAATAGAGTCTGAGGATATATTTTTTTCTTTTTACATCATTCCCATCTCTCTGATTTCATATTTACTTCACTCTTGCAATTTACCATTTTTCCCTCTGTATTTGCCATTTCCTTCTCCATCTTTTCAGTGCCTCCCTCATGGCCTGAAAAGAGGTTAAGGAATCATGGGGAACTTGCACTCTGCAATGTACATTATCAATGGCTGATATCATGAAATTAGTCCATGGGAGTGGCAATATTTTATATGTCCACATTGTCTAATGCATCTGACCAGAATTAGATCTAAGTTTGCAATGGGGTGATCAAAAACATCCCAATGGAACTGCTTCAAATGTCCTTGGGTGCATTTAGTGGTGTGCAGACGAGCATTATCATGAACCAACACATCTGGAGTGGTGCCATAGAAAATCCCGCCAAATGTGAAGATGCCAAAGGAGTACTGCTAGTGAAGTTCATTATTAAAAGGAAAATTTGGAAAGTTAGAATCAGAACTGGAAAACGCACCCAAGAACTTTTGAAGCAGTTCCGTTGGGATGGTTTTGGACACCACCCCCACCCCCAATAGCCCAGATTTGGTGCCAAGCGACTACTACTAAGGAATTTCAAACCTTGTAAGACATTATGACAAGTGCCTCAGTTTGAATGATTATGTCAAAAAGTAATGTAATGTTGTAGTTTTCTAACGTGTATAATAAAAGTTCGGAATTTGTAAGTGTCTGTCATTGATAACCAAACAGAGGTTTATTTCCAAATTGCCCTTGTATTACCACACAAAAAAGATAGAAGTGAGGAAGAAAAGGAGAGGCATATCCCACAGCTATCATTCTAATCCCAACAGAGTGTAGTTTATTTTATATGAATCAAATATTATTTTGATAGATGATATTAGATATGTAATTAAAAATATTTCATAAATTAATATTCCAAGGCAATTCATGAGATTGTTATTTCCCAGATCTTTCTAGTCAAATACAGTGGATTATGACTCTAGAAGTTACCTCAAATCTTCAGGAAAATGAAAAATATCTTGAAAAGATAATACTGAGGAAACTTGAAAAATATTCTGAATATTCTTTCTAAATCTGAACTAAGATATGATAGCATAGGTGTCAAGATTAGAACAAAAAACAGTTCCAAATAAAATCTTAACGTTCCATCTAGGGACAGAAAAACCTGATAGTATTGCTCTTCCTTGCTGGGTTATTCATGATAATATGCCTGAGAAACATGTTGAAAATGAATTGATAAAATATAAAAACAGGGAACTTACGATCCCGTGGGACTTCAATGGCTCTGATGAGGTTATGAAGATATGAAGTGAGCACCACGACCATGTAGGTTAGGAGATACCTTTGAATTACCATGTTGAATATTTGGCTAAGATTCTATGTCCTCAGTTTCCTCCAAGAAGGCAAAGTGGCACCTTTACTGCTGAAGTATACTAATATGTTTGGAATTACTATAAAAAAAGAAAGAAAGAAGAATTAGTAAGCTACTACCGTATTAAAATTCATATATGCCTCATTTTTTTCTAAATCTTCACTGGAATGAGACAAACAAGAACAAATTATGCAACCAGTGACTTTATTGGTCTAGGATAATTCAGATGACAACACACTGTTTTCTCGTATGTTCTTTCTTAAAAAATAAAACAAAACCCAAGTAGGGGCAGGTATGTTTAGTATTTAAATTCAGTCTTATATCTAGAATTCTTAAACAAGTCCTTTAGCCCAAAACAAGTCACTTAACTGTGTCCCCCAGCATGTATAGAGGTACTCTACTGTACAATTGGTCATTTTTCAAATAAATGAAATTAATATCACCAGTATTAATAGGAATGAGAGTAAGGGAGACTCATTTTTGTGGAAGCCTGTGTACACTAATTTCACTGGGGCTTTCTTTCAAAAATTCCCTGAACTTATCCTATCTACCATCTCTCCTAATATTTCACTGTTAAAGTATTGGTATTTCTTGAGGGGAAAAAAGAGTATTATTATCAGTAGCAAACGAGCAAGGACAAATGATCTGAAGTAACAGCTCTGTAGTTCTTGCAAATATGCAGCTCAACTGTTTTACTTTTTTCTTTTTTGCCTCCTCAAAGGGCAGAGTTTGTGCAAGCAAGTTATCTCTTCCTGCACTGATTTTTGTTCAGAGGTTAGTAGTCCCTAAAAATGCCACTGCAAGTTAACAAGTTCAGATCCCTGCCTTAATTGATTAGAACCTTCTGGTCAGCTGACAGCTGCTGCCTGAAACTGACCAGACCTTTCATATTGAAGGCTTTTATTGTCCCAACTGCTGTAGAGGTTGGAAAATAATTTTATTACTACTTTGTTGTTGTTGTTAACTGCGAAGTCGTGTCTGAACCTTTGCGACCCCATGGACAACGTTCCTCCAGGCCTTCCTGTCCTCTACCATCTTCTGGAGTCCATTTAGGCTCATGCCTACTGCTTCAGTGACTCCATCCAGCCACCTCATTCTCTGTCGTCCCCTTCTTCTTTTGCCCTCAATCTTTCCCAGCATTAGGCTCTTCTCCAGTGAGTCCTTCCTTCTCATTAGGTGGCCAAAGTATTTGAATTTTAGCTTCAGGATCTGGCCTTCTAAAGAGCAGTCAGGGTTGATCTCCTCTAGGACTGACCGGTTTGATTGCCTTGCAGTCCAAGGGACTCGCAGGAGTCTTCTCCAGCATCATAGTTCAAAGGCCTCAATTCTTTGGCGCTCAGCCTTTTTTATGGTCCAACTTTCACTGCCATACATTGCAACTGGGAAGACCATAGCCTTGACTATACGCACTTTTGTTGACAACTAATCATCTTAGTTGCTCTTTTTTTGCCACTTTTTCCAAAGTCTCAACATCTTTTGTTGGCAGGGTGATGTCTCTGATTTTTAGTGTGCTGTCTAGATTTGCCATGGCTTTCCTCTCCAGGAGCAAGCATCTTTTAATTTCTTGGCTACAGCCCCCATCTGCAGTGATCTTGGAGCCCAGGAAAATAAAATCTGTCACTACCTCCATTTCTTCCCCATCTATTTGCCAGGAATTGAGAGGGCCAGATGCCATGATCTTGGTTTTCTTAATGTTAAGTTTCAGCCCAACTTTTGCATTCTCCTTCTTCACCCACAAACAAGAGGCTCTTTAGTTCTTCTTCACTTTCTGCCATTAGAGTGGTACCATCTGCATTTATTACTACTTATTACCATTATATTTGTGAATGGTCACTACTGTGAAAGGAAAAAAAATCTATTTGTTTATCTTAATTCAAACACCTCCTTGACAGATCTCACTATTAAAGGACATTGAAAAATGAAGGCCTAGGCCTGTTTGAGCTTTGGCCTCTTTCATAATATGATACCAATATTTATGATTAGAACTAAGGATGCAAACTTGCATACACACACACACACACACACACACACACACACACATACATCACAAAACTTGAATGCCTGGTAATTGGGGAAGTGAATTTGTGGAAACTGAGGAATTGATTTTGCAGTGGAACAATGACATGTGTTATGGAAAGATGTATTTGTGTCTGATTCCCTTATTGTTAACATCTTGCCTTTAATGGATTTTCCCCCTGACACTATACAAGGCAGCTTCTAAATGAGGACTAACTTGTAAATGGGAATGGGAACAGGTTTCAATGGCCAAATAGACACTGGCCATCTTTTTCTCCATTCTTTTCCAATTTCCAGAACGGCTTCATTATTTAAGAACAAGAATGCTACCTCTGCAAATATTTCACTCCCAGGAATCAACTTGTTGATTGCTTGGGATGCAGCATACAGGATAGGCACCAATAATTAGTATGCTGCTTGAGGTCTGAGAAGTACTGAAAGAAAGCTCTTTTGCTGGATGAAACAAATGCTGCCAACTCATTTGTGAAAACACTAACATTAAACTAGGTCCAAATGCAGGCTCTCTAAAACGGAGAAATCTAAAGTGCTGCCAGCTGCACTGACATCTTCTTATAAGCAGGCAATTCACCATTTTCCTAAGAGTAATTTGCTGCCATGCTTGTGCGAGTGGGTAGTTTGTTGTCAGGAGACACACACATTGCTATTTGCCCACTGTTGACATCAAATCAGAACACAGCCCACATTGTCCCGACCTTTACTGTTCCTGAGTCTGAAATTCTACCCACAACCTTAGTAATGCAAAAATGATAGTTTTTCTACAAAAATGCTGATAGTGCAATTGATCTAAAAAAGCACACATCTTAGCCAGTACCAAGAACCCTTTTCATCATCATTAAGATGGTGCTCAAGAGTGGCATAACCTGGCATGCAGACAAGTTTCAAGAAAAGACCAACCTGATGGAGCAGGTTCTGTATGCAAACCTCAGATGGAAAACAGGAATGTGTGCTAAATATAAAATGCACAATTTCTTCTGTGGATAAATATCAGACTTATTTAAACCATATCCTAATAGAAGTATCTTCCATGTAGGCAAATACATGCTAGAAAACCTTAGAAAAGACTTGACTCACTAGTTCCACTACTTTGAAGGATAGATCACATGTATATTGCCTCATGGGATATCTTGCATAGGTTTCTTTGGCCCTATAAGGTAGGCCAGACTAAGAAATCAGTGACATATTCAGCAGTGTTACTTTTACTGTAATAGAATCTGAATGTATTCCCCACCCCAATCTCACTTTATCTTAGTTTGAACTATGGAAGGGGTTGGAGGCATTTGTTCATTAAAACCCAAAACTCTACAACTGTGCTACAACTGTAAACTTGATGGAAATCCCCACCCTCTATGGCTCAACTCACAAGCCAATCAAGAAAACCTCTGTTTCTGCAATTTAGTCATGAGGAGTGAAAAACCAGAAGCCAAGTGGGTCAATTTCTGGTTTCCTCCTTCAATCCGGAGGAAAAAGAAGGCTACCCTGCTGTGCAGGAGGCAAAACAAGCTGCAATTTCATCTCCATTAAAAGGTGATTAAGCCACCATTTTCTCCACCTGAAGTCATCTCCCAATATATTATCAGAATAACCATGAAACTGCTTCCAAGAATATACTGTAACACGTAGAGCTTTTATTTTTTTAACATATAGCATCACCAAACTTTTATAACCTGAACTGTGGTGGAATGTAGCCTGGATTCCTAAGAGGGTGGGGCTGCATTCCAGAGGACCAAGAGACAGTGCAGTTGGTTGGAAAGAGAGTTAAGATGGCTCCACCCTAGCAATTCTCAGAGTATATATTTGATGGTGCAAAAAGTTGCTTTAGTTTGGCAGGGTTTCTATCTATAGGGGAGGAATGATAAAGGAAATTGCTTGGAAGTCTGATGGGTCTGATGGGTTTGGGTTTTATTATTGCTTTTAATGTAATTTATTGTTGTATCAGATTGGGCATTATGGTTTAATCTTTTCTTAATTTTTGTATCTTTGTATTTTAGTATTTATTGCCCTGTTCACCGCCCTGAGTCCTTCGAGAGAAGGGCGGTATACAAATAAAATAAAATAAATAAATAAATAAAGTAACTTTATGCGTCTTTCTTGGTTCCTGTGGCCTGATAGTAATCTTTGTTTGAGGCTCTTTTGCAGGTTTTTATAACCACTATAGTCCTACATACTGTTCTGAACCAGCCAACTACCGGCCTTGTAATAAGGCAAACCCCTGTTCAAGCAGTAGAGACTGGAGAGCGTCTGAGGTTGCAAAGCGTCTGCCAAGTTTAATTCACAAGCAAAACAACAGAACAAGAAACACAGGAACTTGAATCCTCAAGCGGAAGGGTTGCTTTCAGCAACCAGCCCCTCCCCAAACACTCCTTTTATTTAGAGTTCAGGGCGTGGTCTCCCTGTGCCTCCTCCCGAGGAGTCCCACAGCCTTTCTTTGTTTGTTCCTGCTCGACTGCCTCCTGCGTCGGGCGTCCTTGAACAGGGCCAGCTGTGGGTCATCATCCTCCGCACTATCGGGCTCACGCAGCTGAGAAGAGGGCCCCGGCTGAGGGCTCTGCGAAGCCTCCAAGCCATCATCAGCCGGTTCGTCTTCCACACCCTCCTCCTCCCCCTCATCTGAGTCATCCGATACATCTGAACCGGCTGCCGGACCCACCGGCTGGCCCTGAGTCATAACACATACTGATAAAGATACTTCATTTCATCTATCCAATCATTCTTGTCCCTAATTTAAGGTATTTTTCTAGCACACTTTTCAAAAATAAACACTTTCTATATGATTAAAACCTAATGTGGATTAAATTCCCTCCAGGTTATGATCCTTCAAGAGATGCAGCATTATTCTACCACTTCTGAATGAAAAAGGATGTTTTGTGACACAGAAAAAAGGTGGATGAAATAAGCCACATCACTGCACTTATGATTGTAAGCCAATGTAGCAATGCAAGAGGAAATGAAAAGAAAGGTGTGAATGCTACATTTTAGTTAAAATGATCATGTGCATTGCAGGACAATTAAAAAGTAAACTTTTTACTGTATTGTTCATCTACCTTGTTTCTAAGTAAACAAAGACCATTTTTAATTACAATGTGTTGAATACATTCCCAGGAAGAAACCGTTTAAATAATAGATTCAGGTTTCTGCAAGCTGAGATATTCTCTATTCTCCAATATTTGACATGATCTGGGAAACAGGATGGAGTGGGGAGACATTTAATGCCATATAGCTCATGGCAAATTATATTTAGCTTTGAATTAATTCATTTCCAATATCTGTATGAATTATTAACATGCTATTAAAAAGAGAATCTAAAAGTAATTTCATCTCATCTGGGTACTAATTATAGTCACAAAGAAAAAACACGCCGCCCCACAAAAATAGATACTGTAATAACAACTAGTTGAATGAATGTATGTTTTTTTTTCCCCAGATGTAGATGGTGAAGCTGGAAATACTAACTGGATTCCTTTATTCTTATAATCAGAGGTTTCCTTGTCAATTGAAGCAAGTTAATATATACATTACTATGGCTATCGTTAGAGAACAATATATATAAATAGCTTTAAAATATTGAGCTACAATTACGTAAAAGTTCTGCAGTAAAGCAGGGGCAAACATAGATAGACAAGGTCCCACGGGATCATGGAACTAGGTACTATATTTCAGCTGAACATAAATCACACAATTAGTGTAAGGGCCATAACAGGAGATGCTCCCAGAAAAAAAAGGATAAAATGGAAGGAAGGAGAAAGAAAAAGAAAGAAAGAGAAAGAGAGAAAGAGAAAGAAAGAATGAATTAGGACTACCATACCTAGGCTGAAAAAAATCCATATAACAATTAGATGGCAGCACAAAGACAGAAAACTGTAATACTTCATTACCACTTACTAATCAACTGAATTTCTGCAGCCCAGATGTGACTGCCATCAAAAAAAATAGTAAATAATTACATTTTAATAAGTGAGTTGCTTTTAAGCATTTAGGAGTAGTCATGCATGCCACTGGCTTGATGAAGCCCATTGTGAATATGCTGTTGCCACTAAAGGAAAATAAATAAAGGTTATTCTTTTATAAATTGTATAAAATGTAACAGCAATAAATTGTATAAAATGTAACACCAATAAATTGTATCAAATGCAACACTAAGATGTGGGGCTATCTATTTCCTGCTCAGACAGAGAACTCACAAAAAAAGCTTCAAAGAAGATAGGAACATCCCAAGGTTGCAAGTAAACAAGATAAGATAGTGAAGGATGTAAGGAATTTGTTACAATAAGTCTTTTGAGTGTAAAAGCTTCAAAGAAGATCTTTTAGAAATGTAAATGACTTCAAAGACTAACTTAAGTATCTTAGGGGGGGCATGTATCGAGAAAAGAAAGTATAAATGCCTGGTTTGAAACTTGCTCAGCGCACTCTTTGAACCCAATCCAATTTGGGAAGGGTCTAAGAGGCCGCGTTTGCAAACACTTTCTTTCTTTATTATTTTCTTTATTATTTTCAATTTTCTTTTCAATAAATCTTTGCCTTTGTTAACAAGACTTGTCTTCGAGTTGTATCAGATTTTGGGCTTTTAAATCTCACTCCACTGTACAAAGATCTGCCAGTGCCATCCTCATTTTTTTCTGCACCAAGGGAGGATATTATGTTCCATTATGTTTCAGGCTATGCTGCTAGCCCATCTCCTCTATGGAACTCAGGCTCGGCCTCTAGCTTCTTGTTTTACTTTCTTGGAGAAGGTACAATCTAAATTCATCAGAGCAGCTAGGCAGACACTTATTGTGTCCAAAAGGCACATCTTTTAACTGTGTAGTTACCGGTAATTTATTTTGGGGCTGTTATTTAATTCTTTTTTAATTTTTGTATTGTTGTTTTTTATTGTTGTTAGCCGCCCTGAGTCCTTCAGGAGATAGGGCGGCATATAAGTCCCAAAAATAAATAAATAAATAAATAAATAAATAAATAAATAAATAAATAAATAAATAAATAAATAAATAAATATTGTGATTGGAGACAGGTATGATAGAAGTTGTGTCAAGAGTGTGTCTAGCTTCTATAAGCTGTTGAGTCTAATATTTTAAATCTAGGCTACTCTCTCTCCTCAGTTCTTAAGATAAAATATGATCAGGTGAAACAAACCCTGAAGCAAAAGATAAAAAGTTACAGAGCAAGCAGATCTAGGGAAGGCCCTAGCCTTCCTGTCACCAGTACACAACTGATATACTGCCACCGCTGCCAGCTAGAAATACAGTACACACAGCCATCAGAAAGCTTTCTCTCTTAAACTTTAACTTGTTTATTATCTATTAAGATTGTGTGTGTGTGGAGGTATTCATTCACAGGGTATTCTACATGCACTGGTCTATGACCATAATAAACTGAATTTGTATTGAAATAAATCAATATAAAGGGAATAATCCCAATGAAACTAAAAAGGAAAAAATCTGCCTGATATTTTATATTTAACAATAATCACTAGTTTGTTAATAAATATACAGTATTACTATAATATTATCAGTAGAAATAGTATTGAAAAAAGTCACAAAATCACTGAACATAGTGCCACATCCATTGCTGCTATGGTTATAAGTGTGAAAAATGGTCATAAGACACTTTTTCCAGTGCCACTGTAACTTCAAACAGTCATTAAACAAACTGTTGTAAGTTGAGGACTACCTGTATAAAGAGTACTAAAAGCTCTCTGATATCGTTGCAAATGTGTGCGTGGGGGGGAAGCAAAAGGAAGATGGATATGGATATGGATAGCAC
The DNA here is from genome assembly GCF_964194415.1 of Vipera berus. Classification (NCBI taxonomy): domain Eukaryota; kingdom Metazoa; phylum Chordata; class Lepidosauria; order Squamata; family Viperidae; genus Vipera; species Vipera berus. The sequence continues at coordinate 45,665,397 of NC_138204.1, forward strand.
TAGAATATCCCCTTGACAAATTTAGAGAAATTAAGTATCTTGCAGCAGAGAACAGTTTTAATCAGTTATTGAAAGCCATCAGGACATTTTAGGTAGCAATTAAGCATTTAATCTTTATTTACATTTGTAGGATGAACAGTAAAATACCAGATGATAATGTTCCCACCAAGACACATTGTAAGGCTGCTTCATGGGTTTTATATAATTACAAGTGATTGAACAACAAACATATTCCTGGAGGACGTTCTTTACCACATTGCAAGTAATGAGGTGTGCTGTTAATTGTTTATATTACAAAGAAAATGAAAGATTTAAAGGCATACTTAAAGTGTCACTGACAAGCATCATCTTTCAAGGTCTACTAAACTTTGCCTATGTCATTCAGCTTCCTTTCCTCTCCACATTTTCCCATGATTCACAGATTAGATTTTTTTTTGTTTTTTGGGGAGGTTGTTTCTTTTGCTTTAAAGTTGTCATAGACACTTGAGTTTGAATATCTGATAATTCTCTTAATTTGTCCTATGTTGTGATAGCTTTTTTTAAAATGGAACAAGAAGAAAACAAGGGAAATTATATAAATTTTCCTTACACTTTTTTGGGAACTGTATGCCATCCTATCAGAAGATGGAGCGTATCTCCTTTCTTTCTATTAGCATGTCAAATTATTTAGATGAATTATTTGCTTGGAGTGATCATCCTAAGGCAGCCAGTTTCAGCTCATTTGCAAAAAAATATCAAAATACCTATCAGGGTTTTCACAGAATCTTTGCATAGCTGGTGCGATTAACTATGACTCTCTTAAGGATCAAATTACATGACCTGGGTACCTTCTTGTGACTGCTGAAGAAGATACAAAAGAAGTCTCTGTAAATGATTGAAGTCTGGGAAACGGACTCCAAGTCAGTCAACAGGAGTGCTGATTTACTACCAGCTTACCAGATACATAGGCACAGCAGCACACAGAAAGAACAATCAAGGATTTAATAGCCAGCCATCAACACCCCAAACAACTAAAAGCTATGCACAACCAGGCACCACATAAATACTATACATAGAAAAGTCCAGGGCACATATTCTGGACATTGAGAAGCTCCCTGAGGATGGGCTCCAGCACCAGGCTGAAAGCTTGGAAAGATAAACCTCTGGTCCCAGTGACCGACTCAGATTGGATCCTGTAACATTATCCTGGGACACGTATATTTGCCTTCAGTCTCTATATCCCTCGTGCCTGAGCCAAGATCCAGGCCACCATCTTGCTGGGCCAACTGCCTTGTGTAAACTGCTGGTTATAGAAGAAAAACTGTCTTGGTCCTTCTGGATCCCAAAACCTCAGCAATAAAGACAGGAATGCAACCAGAGTTTTTCACAAAACCTTTCCATATGGAACCCACCATCTCTTACTAGCAGCTTTTGTTCCCTCAAGTACAGTTCATCTCCATCTTCTACAATTCTTGTCCTCTAAAATAATCCCTGTGTTATACCTACCCATCAAACTCTGTCCTGATTAAAAGGTCAGAAGAAGATAAAGTTCAGGAAATTGCAGGTCAAAGAAAACAAGTTTAATTCATGTGCCTTTTAAAAAGAAAATGTCAGATGAAAGAAATTTGAGTCCAAGGCAGAAATGTGATTTGAGAAAATGTTTCAGGCTTGACCCTCCTTAGTTCTCTTGAAGAAAAAAGAATGGGAGGGGAAGGCACATTGAGACTTGCAAGATTCTCTTACTGTAACCTTATGATAAAAGTGATATTAGGATGGATAACTTTGCTTCACAATCTGGTCAATTTTGAAGAGCTGACACCCACTGATATGACTGACTCGAATGGTAGACAAATATTATTTTGGCTTAGCCTGTTCTCTTTACATGCTGTGACGGTCTTAAACAAGAAAGCCATAATGGGTGTCCTAAATTATCTAGTGCATCAAGAATAGCCTATACTTTTTCTTAAAGCTTCTGATGTTAGCAGAAATACTTTGCTTAGATATTAGTCTTTTGATTTATATGGAAGTTATTTGATAAAAGGGTCATGATACTTATTTATGGTTGTGATATATTTACAATTACTTTATATTTTCAGCATATAAAGTTTTATATAAAATAAATAATTGTACTGACTCCTAAAATGAAACCTAATCATTAAAAATGTAGTCTTCAAAGTTAAATTGTGTGTATCTGCATAATTATGTGAGTGAGAAACAAAGAAAGATAAAGACAGAAGAAATAGAGGAAATAAAAATTCGATAAAGGCTATTATTGGCTGAAACATATGCTTCCTAAATAAATTTTATTTTCTTAAGAATGACATAAGTGAAGGTGCTAATTTTAAGTTTCACTATTTAGGTGATATCATAAAAGTGACCCATTTTTGTATTACTAAGTGATCTCCATTATATTGACATACCGTAGTTTCCGGCATATAAGACTACTTTTTAACCCATGAAAATCTTCTCAAAAGTCAGGGGTCTTCTTATAGGCCGGGTGCTGAAAATTTAGGGACAGGGCTGGCTGGAAAACCTGGAGCGGATCTCCCATTTAGTCTGCGCAGGGAAAGCGGGACCAATTGGAGAAGAAGCTGCAGTCTGTGATTTTTTACAGGCTGGGGTCTGGGCGTCTTTCTTTCTAAAGTTGAAGAGCAGCTGTAGTATATGAAAGGCAGGTGGGGAAGGCAGCAGCAGAGCAGTGGCTTAGCTCTAAGGACACATTTGACTCAGGAACTGGGCAGGCTGGCTGGAAAACCTGGAGCGGATCTCCCATTTGGTCTTTTTTTAAAAAAAATCCCATTTATATCCTGCCCTTCTCCGAAGACTCAGGGTGGCTTACAATTTAAAGCACAAATCAATGTGCTTAGCAATAGCCTTCATTCTGTGTATATGCCTGTTTATTAGGGCTTTCACCACCACCCCCCCCCAGCAGCATTATTACAAAGTCAGCTTATTGCCCCCAACAATCTGGGTCATTTTACCTACCTTGGAAGGATGGAAAGCTGAGTCAACCTTGAGCCTGGTGGGATGCGAACCTGAACTAATTGCAGGCAGCTGGTTTTACGTAAGGCTCTGCGCAGGGAAAGCTTTAGAGTGAATTAGGAAAAGTGAAAAAGTGAATTAGGAAAATAGGGAACGGTTGCTGGAATTGGGTATGTGTAGTTTAACGAAGAGAAGGGTGAGGGGTGACATGATAGCAGTGACCCAATATCTCAGGGGCTGCCACAAAGCAGAGGGAGCCAAGCTATTCTCCAAAGCACCTGAAAGCAGGACAAGAAGCAATGGATGGAAACTAGTCAAGGAGAGAAGCAACCTAGAACTAAGGAGAAACTTCCTGACAGTTAGAACAATTAACCAGTAGAACAACCTGTCTCCAGAAGTGGTGAATGCTCCAACACTGGAAGTTTTTAAGAAGAGACTGGACAGCCATTTGTCTGAAATGGTATAGGGTTTCCTGCCTTAGCAGGGGGTTGGACTAGATGACCTCCAAGGTCCCCTCCAACTACTTCTTCTTCTTCTTCTTCTTCTTCTTCTTCTTCTTCTTCTTCTTCTTCTTCTTCTTCTTCTTCTTCTTCTTCTTCTTCTTCTTCTTCTTCTTCTTCTTCTTCTTCTTCTTCTTCTTCTTGTTATTATTATAGTTTAATCCACTTGCACTGTTTTATGTTTACATGTTTGATGATAAACAGCCTTATGTTTATAAGTGACAGTTTTCCTACTAAGCACCTGCATGTCATAAGCATTTGAATTAAAATTACCATATTAAAATCAAATCTGATGTTTTTTAATTTTTATTTGGTGTGCGTTGGAAGAGGGGTAGTCTTATACAGCGAGTATAGCCCAAACCCTATAATTTAACAGGAAATGTAGGGGGTCGTCTTATACGCCCAGTCGTCTTATACGCCAGAAAATACGGTACACAGAAGCATCCTATGTATCAGATCCTATGATGCAGATGAGCTGTTATGTGATGTAATAACTTTAAAGATGTCCTGGACCTAAACTAATTATGGAAGTTAACAAATATGATATTTTTTGAGCATTAATATATTATATACTCTATATAAGTGACAAAATCCATGCAAGAACAAAATACAGTAGATAGACTTTTCTTAACTTTCTATTTGTAAAGATTTCTAGTTGCCTTTATTAAAGTTTCATTAACTGATTTTAAACACTGGAAAATTATAAAAATATATCGGAATCAGTGACACTTATCTAAACAGAAATATAAACTAATGCCATATGTAAAAGAAGTCTGAATGTTCAAGGACTTTATGCAGGAAGCAATATTAAGGTTATTAAAGCCGAACTAGAACAATTGCTAGATATTTATATTTTTCCTGTATTTTTGGTATTATTTAGTAATCATCTAGATTTTTGTGGATCACATTTGGTAGTCCTGGTTAATAAATTAAAAGCCTTTTCATTTAGTAACGTATTTCCTGCAAAAGTACCATACCTGGTCCAATGTTTTCATGATTCCTTATCTTGTTCCTACAAGGTTGTTAAAATGAACGTCCCAAAAGCCAGAAGGATTCAACAACTTTAGCAACAATACAACACAATTCCTATTCAAACCTCAGCACACTCTGTCCTAATCATTGTGCCTTGCATCAAGTCCTCAAGAATACTGTCATCTAAGGATCAAAGTCAGAAGACAGAAAAGCATAAAAATGCCTGCCTATGCTGAGGAAAAGCTGAATCAGGGAGCAGATCTCTGGAATAATTTGCTGAACAAAACTTGATTAAAGGGAAGTCCTGGGCACAGCAAAGCTCTGTGAAGCTTTCTGTGATTCTCATGTTCACAGATTCTAGCATCAAGAACACTGTTGCCATTTCTCTTCACCTCATTTCATGACTTCAATTTTTGTATTTCTCCAGACACTATTTCCTTAAAACCACAGAGTTGGAATTAAAGCGCTCCAAAGAGATGCTATCTAGCCTCCACTTAAACACTATGAGGACAATATTGTTTTCATACTGTATTATCCAGTAGCCTTATGAATATTTGCTAGATCTTCTCAAGAAGCTATTCTCCTTTCATTAGTTTAGAGCTATTGTAGGTAATTTTAATAAAAAAGACATTATATTTTCCCCATAGCAATATAGAAGCAGTATAGAACAAGAAAAAGGATACATTACTAGCAAGATCAATCCTTTAGAATTCAGAAATGCTACGAACAATAAAATGGTGTGTTCAAAAGGAAGTGTGATGTAATGGGTATATCGACCAGATTTTAAAGATCATACATAGATGTTTAAAATATGGCATGTGTGGGGATCATGAAAATGGTTTTGTTACTGAACCAAGTTAAATATTTCTTAAGTTCTAAGTCTGAAACACCACCTACCCATTTGCTTTGATATAGCGGGTGGATGAATAACTGTAAGAACTTATATTTTTTCAAAATAAAAGAAGAAATGTGAATTTTAATGACCTGAAAAAGGAAAGCAAATTGTATGTATCTATAACATATTGTAAAGCATCCTTTGAACTGATCTTGATAAGTGGTAGCTGCACAGAACACGTCCTTTTCTGTGTTCAGCAATACAAAAGTGATTTGTCACAGCTTTCTTTCAGTCCGGGCATATGGCATTATAGCTATCAGAAAATCTTTTGGAGCATTGTAAAGATTACAATTTGATTTGCTGTAACAGTGCTCAAAGAACATCTGCAGTTCATGGCCAAGAATTAAATAGGTAATGGGAAAGAATTTTTCAGATTGGTCCCTGGAAAGATTCACTTTAAAACTGCTGCCTCAGCATTTATTTTTTGCCTTGTAGGCAGACACTGGCCTTCACTCACAATGCTTTTTAAAATGCTGCAGTTTTGATGACTGGTGAATAAAGAAAAGGCTCTATTCACAGCATGAACACCAAATTGCTCACTGAACATAGTATGTTTTTCAAGTAAAATACGTATAGCTTTACTATGCCGTTATTCCTTCTTAAATTCTGGACAAGTTATAATTGTAATGTCTCCAGTATCCTTGCAGGCTTCATTTCTTTTCCCCCATGTCTATGGAGATTCTCAGTCATTCAGGTCATAGTTATTCCAAGAATGCTTTTCCACGAGGCAACTAGATTTTCTTGTTTTTCTTTGAAGACATTTTGCTTGTTATCCAAGAAGCTTCTTCAGCACTGACTGGATGGTGGGGAATGGCAGGATTTATACTCCTGCCATTTATACTCCTTAACATTGACATTTCAGGAAACCCCCCCACACACAGATCAATATTTACATTTTGATTCACACCACTCACAGGAGCACAAAATGGGAGTTATCAGAACCCTACACCACAGAGCTGAAGGCCTGCCTACCAGCAAAGATGGAAAAGAAAAAGAACTAAAACACATCAGAACTTGTGGCTATCCCAAGTGGGCCTTCATCAAATCTCAAAAAAGACCCATCAGGAGCTCTTCCATAACAGACAAAGAAAACAATAAACAAGGCAATGCAGTCATTCCCTACATTGCAGGAATATCAGAAAATCTCAGGAAGATCTTCAGCCAACAAAACACACTTCAAACCTAGGAATACACTAAGGCAGAAGCTTGTCTACCTCAAGGATGAAACACCCAGACACAAACTGAGCAATGTGGTATATGCAGTACAATGCAGTGAGCCATATGCAGATCTGTACATTGGGGAAACAAAACAACATAAACGTATGGAACAACATAGGAGAGCAAACCCATCAGGTCAAGATTCAGCGATCCATCTGCATTTAAAAAACAAAGGCCACTCTTTCAAAGACAGCAAAGTCCACATTTTGGACAGAGAGGACTGCTGGTTTGAAAGAGGGGTCAAAGAGGTCATCGATGTCGAAAGTGAACAGCCCTCTCTCAACAGAGGGGGAGGGATACCACATCATCTATCTCCAGTCTACAACAGTTCTTTCAACAGTTCCAAGAAGGCTCCACATACATTTGCATTACTCAGGTGACCCCAAAGACACAGATAAGCCTCCAAGTAGCACTAACAACTCACTAAAATAATGCAAATGACCAGCTGTCTGCAAGGAGTATAAATCCTGCCATTCCCTATCATCCAGTCAGAGCTGAAGAAGCTGCTAGGATGAGAAGATAAATGTCTTCAAAGAAAAACAAGAAAGTCCAGTTGCCTCGTGGAAAAGCATCTTTGGGATTCTTTTCCCCCAGTTTCCAGCATACAACTGATTTTTAAAAAATTATTCCACTTTAATTATTTTAAAAAAATAACTTAAGGCAACAAATAATATCCCTTCCTCCTCATGTTTTTCCCACAACAATCCTGTGAGCTGAGTTAGGTGTGAGAGAGTGATTAGTCCAAAGCCACCCAGCCAGCTTTCATACCTAAGGTGGGATTAGAACTCAGTCTCCTATTTCTAGGCCAGCACCTTAACCGCTACACCAAACTCATGTTTTTGTCAGATGAGTGGCCATATAAATACGATACATAAATAAATAAAATTAAATAAACAGGCTTCCTTCCATTTACATTCAATGGGTTCATGCCACCAAGAACAGATAATCATTAAATTAGATTAAATAAATAAACTAGAAAAAACAGATATTTTTTCTTCCATTAGACATACTTGAGATCTTTTGAGACAACCTAATTATTTGAGGCATTTAAAATATAAATAGGCATGTTCCTGAAAAATAGGACTACTTTTTAATCTAGGACTGAGCAAGGGATGAGAAGGAACTATGCTTATAATTTCTAAGGGGGAACTAAAAACAGAACTTAAAATAAGAATGAAGTGAAATACTTCGAATTTTTCAGCTGCTTGCACTTAATCAGTCTGGTCTGATGGAGAGATTATAAAAAGTTGATTGGAATTGTTTAATTAATGCAGAAGTCCTTTCATGAGGGAGAAATGTTCATATCACACATCCCTCCTTGTCCATCCTCCAATAGCGGGGTATTTCTAAACATTCCAACTTTCTTCCATCAAAAGAGCTGATATCTAAGAATCTGCAAATTACATTTGTCAGATTGCCTACTGAACAGAATCTTTATGACTTAAGAGTTTTGTAGAAGGTAAGATTCAGCAGGATATTAGAGATGGAAAATAATGTATATGCTTAAAATTAGTTGAAAACAAAACAAATGCATATTCATCCTTTAATAATACCCTTTTCTTATTTAAATTCTGACTCACTACCAGCTTCATTTTAATAATGAACTGACATAATGGCTCTTCCTCTCAAATCTGAAGCTTCTGTATTTTTCATACTTTCATCATTAGCCATCCATCCAAACATCTCTTGGGGATGCTAGGCACATGGATCTGTTGCTAACACATGCGGACAAAGCACCATCAATGAAAGGATACACATTCAATTGTCCAGGATGGTGAGGGGAAGAAGGGAAGAAGAGAAAGATCAGCCAGACTTGAAAATCTGTGAATTAATTCAGCATCTCAGCAGCACTGTAGCTGTTGGTCTGCAACAAGCCCTGCAGCCAAAGACACCAAGTGATGACTGAGGACAGACTCTAACAAAAGGTTGAAAAACAACAATGCTAAAAAATACAGACTGTACTGCTAAAAAAAACACCAACCTCTTGAACATTTTCAACTGCATTCAAACTTTGTATCCTAGCCAGATCAACATAAACCACTGACACAGAAGAAAATGAATTTGGGTGGGTATCCTTTGAGTGTTAAGGACTGCATTTGTCCAATACACCAAGTCCTAAAGCAATTTATTAGGTTTTGGCTTAATTTTGTCTCTTGTCCTGGCCACCTTGGTTTAATTGTATGTATTGAGCCAATAAATTATAGTTTGTTTTGTGGAAGAGATAATGAAGATGTAAGCAAACCATCTAACAGAAAGACCCTTGTGATATATGTTTTTGCTTTCTCTTAGCTTACAAAGCAAAAATGTAATTTGTACAAACCAAATTACTATAGCAGTAATTATATATAATTATTAGGAAGTTAAACATTTTTGTCATAAAAATGAGGAAAAAAACAACTTTAAATGCCTTATGCCACAAGATTTCTTGTTGTTTATGTATGTGTCTATCTTTAATATGCCATTTATATTTATATATTTATATATATGATTGCTGGAATTTTGCTAATCCTTTACTAAGTTCACATATATGTAGCTAGAATCATTTCAGTACCTGGGACATCCAGCTGTCCTGATCATGTTAATATGGTCAGCACATACTGTTATTTTATTATATAGTAAAAAAAATTACTTGCTATCTATTTATCTTTGGACATGTTTATTATAACTGTAGATACCTTTCACTACTTCTATGTTTCTCTGCAGTATGGCAACACACTAGTTTTAGTTTATTTTGGCTGGGATCTTATATCATTTTTTAAAGTTTTTTATTTTACTGGTTGGGTTTTTTTTACAGTTTTCAAGGAGTAGAGGGACATGGAGACATCTTTGCCTAGCTGGGATATTAATTATTCAAATAATCTGCACCAATTACTTTCAAATGTATCAGACTGTAGTGGGCCTCTAGTAAAAGTTATTATTACAAATGTGGTAAACTTGGCTAATATTTTCTGAATCAAGGTAATGAAAATGTTTCTCATAATTTGGTAGAATCTTTTTTCTGCCTCCTAACTAATTGTACCAGAGTCATATTCACACTCTAGGCCTGAACTGTGATTGCTCAGTGATGCTAAAGTGAGGCTTTTATTTTTAATCACATTAAAGTGCTGTACTCCAATCTTTGAGGAAATTATACTACAGGCAGTTCCTCAACTTACAACCACTTGTTTAGCGACCGTTTGAAGTTGCAGGTGCATTGAAAAAAAGTGCCTTGCAATTGTTCTAGCATTTACAACTGTCAAAGTAATGCCCATGAAAATGTGATCAGTATTTGGGCACTTGGCAACTGACATGTATTTACCATGGCTACAGTGTCCTGGGATTATGTGATCACCTTTTGTGACCTTTTCAGCAGGCTTCCAACAAAGTCAATGGCAGAAGCTGGATTTGCTCAACAATCACATCATTCAGTTTAGCAATTACAGTGATTCACTTAACAATCGTGGCAAAAAAAAAGGTTGTAACACCAGGAGTGACTCACTTAACAATTGCCTAGCTTAGCAACAGAAATTCTGGTCCTGATTATGCTTGCAAGTCGAGGACTACCTGTAATATGAAATTTGCTGCTCCACAGGGTAAGATTCTATTACTGGCACAAAGCTGGCATATGGCATTGTTCTTATTTACTGTTATTTATTTATTCACTGGGCATGCTAAGGACAGGGATTGGTGCACTGTCTCTACTTTGTTTCTTTTGTGTTTCCAAAATTACAAAATTACAGCAGGAAACCATCCATGAATCTCTTTTCCACATATGGGCTGGGAAAGGAGATGCATCTTGGAAGACAGCTAGACTAGTTAGTGTAGCCATCTGTCAAAACTTGCAGGGATTTTTTGGGGGGCAGAAATGTTTGGTGTGGGTGCTTTCAAAAGGAGCCTGATTGCTAGCTGGTATCACCACAAAAATATTCCTCAAAAGAAGCAAAAATGACTAGGTATCGCAGCATACATCTGCATATTTATTATACAGAAAAGGAGAGTTGGTTATGTGAGGAGAAACATAAAAGTAGGTCAAATACAATGGAAATGGGGTTCAGAAGGGTATGATAAAACAGAGAGAGAAAGAATGCATGCTGATTGAATGTAGACTGCATATAAAAGTGAGTAAACACTGGAAAAAAAAACTCCTGGAGATAACTAATCATACAGAGAGGATTAATGAAACTCAAAACATTTATCAAATATAGACCTGGAGAATAAATAGTTCAAGAAGACAAGAAGATTTTATTTAGGCTGAATTGATCAATTCTTTAAAATGAGACAGGTGAGAAGTATAAAGAATAACAGAGAATGTAAGAAGTGGTATATGGATAAGCAAGGATGGCTTGCATGTGCACAAAAGTATAGAGAGGATTAGTAAATGATATCAGTGTAAACTAGAATTAGATTTGTTTCCTTTTTTCTATCCTTGTGAGATAACTTTTGGATTACTATTTTTTTACTCCTTTTTTCACTTTGTGTAACTTCACTTTTATGAAAAGGGAACAGCATGATACCTATACATGACTGGGTGAATGCATATGTATGTATGATTTTTCCCCGTTGATACACACACACACACACACACACACACACAAAGAAACAACTCAGGAAATCAAATTGAGCAACAGTGAAACAGATGGAAAATGCAGTACCTTCAACCACGTTTCCTCCTACGGTAGCTACTGCTGCTGCATGATCCAGCATAGGTAAACAGGAGAGCTATCTCATTAGAGGGATGGGGGCATTAAAATAATTCAGGCTATAACATGACTCACTACAGCAAGAATCAGGAAATTAATATAATGATAAGCTTCAGAATATAACCCAGTTGAATTCAAATATCCATCCCTGCCTCTGTCATCCCCCAATAATATGAAGCTTCGGTTTAAAAGCAGGCATTCATCTGGCTATACAGAATTGCCTATTAAATAGCATGAGATCCTTCTCCTTTTCAATTTCAGGTAATCAAGTTATAAGCAAACTTAGACAGGACTGTGGTCATTATACAAACTCATAACAGCATTCAAAATCAATCTCAGAAATGCACCATTTTAAACGTTCTGCAGAATATATTTATATTTTACAACATAGTTCCTTATTTTCAAAGGAGCTCACATATAGACCGTAATATAATAGTTGGACCATGCGATGATGAAAGGATGAATCACTGTTGCTGGGTTACTGTGATTCCTCTGGACAAGGTCTCCAGCAAGTGATCCAGGAAGGCCTATGAGTCCAGGAGAACCTTTCAAATTGCAGAACCCGCTTCCAAAGTTATAAACAGGATCACGATAATGATTGTTTTCAGACAAACAGCTACTCCATCTTGTTGGCTTTTAGTCTGATCTTATTGCTACCCATTCACAACTTCATGCACAGCTTATGTAGTGAACGTCTTACCTGAATACTATGGTTCTGGATATTGATTTAAATGCTTCTGTCTTAGTCTTGATTTAATACTGAACAGCCTATAGAACAGGAGAGAATAAATCAAGAAAAAAAAATTAATGGCCTGCTCATAAATCTGCTCAACTTTAGAACAAACCCTTTAAAAGTGAATGCAAGGAAGACTCTAGAGAGGTTTTAACTATTATGTTTTTAATACTTCATATTGCTTTCTTTATCCTTCAGACACTTTTGAACCCCATATTTTAAAGTATGAGGTACTAAATTCTCTAGACATTCAGTGTAGAAGAGAACAGATATCGACTACTTTATTTCAGAAAAGGGTCATATTTGCCCAATTCCATTTTAACATTATTCTCTGATATAACCAGATTTCCAATATATCATTAGTAGAGGAAGCTTAGTTTCATGCAGATGTTAAATGGGAATGGCAGGAGAACTATGTCCTGAGACATCCCACATAAAAGTCACCTAGGGCTAGTTTTCTTACCAATGCTAAACAAGGGAAGATTGCAGTCTGAACCAAACATTAGACTATCCAATGCTGCTGGATCCAAGGATGGACAATTGTCTCCTTCAAGGCATGTAGAACCACCCTCCCCTATAGGGAGGAATCAGTCACTACTTAGACCCCGTCTGTGTCACTTTCCAAGAGGCCTTTGCCAACTTGGGGGCGGGGGGGGGGCATGGATTCTGAGCTCAGGTGGCAGAACTTTCAGCACCAAGAACCCTGTTAACTTCCTGAGTTCTAACCTGATGAAACTCTTCCCAGATAACTGAGGAACAACTGGATTTATGTCATTTCCATTGTACTTGCCCAATCAAAGTCCAACTCAGAGCAGCTTTATCTGAGTGATGTCTAGAACAGTCCTCACAGCTGTCCTGGAGGATCTCCCTAAAACAACAAGACACCTGGTTGCTCAAAACAGTGCTGCTAACTTTCCAAAGATATACGGTAAGAGCAGAGGAGGAAGCTTATTTCTACTCTCATCACCACAAGATAAGCTCTAATAAAGGCTCTCACCTATACCTAGTTGGATTTATTCTGTCTTCCCCCAGTGGTACTCCAGGGATCCTTTCATTTAACTCAATCATGAATTATTCAAATGATTTCATTCTGGAATTGTACTTCTTTTCCCTAACCACTTCTTAAAATCTCTTCTTAACTGAACAGTGCCACTGGGTTTTAACTAAGCATCAACTGCTTATTTATGGAAGATTAGTTTAAAAACAAGTGTGCTTCTTTGATGAAGCTTTCAAATGACACAAACAGATTATGCAAACAGCCAAATTTACAAAGATGCTCAAACTCAAAACATTTCCAAAATACAGTAGTTAGAAAAGCCTCCTAATTTATCAGTCAGGTTGGAACCATACTTTTGGAACTCAAAGCTGCTCTAGCCAACTTGAAATGTTTTGTACACACCTGTTGTAAATATAAGAAACAGGGACAGTTCTATAGCCAGAGACTGTAACCAGGCAAATACAGGATCCTTCAGATTCTCACTAAAATGCCAGAAAGGGCTTTTAACATTGGAAAGAAAAATCTACAATGCAATTTTCCTCACTTTCCTTTGGAAGAGAAATGTTTGGGGGGAAAAAAGAGAGATAGAAAGATACAAATGTCTCCTTGCCTGCCCTTCTGATGCCACCAGCAAGGTACTGGAGCTTGGACAGTTTCTGGGTCACAGTCCTTTGTTATGGGAGACAAGATTGCGTTGCCAGCTTCCTAATATCATTCTTTATTCAGAATCAGAAAGCAACCATTCTTCCTCATGGCCAAAGAACAGGGTTTTTTGGTTGTTGTTTTTTTTTTAAAAATGCACAGTCCTTATCTGACTTTAGGCAGTTGCATCTTTTCTGGTTATTTATTTGCCTCCTGGAAACAAAGAAAATGTTTTCAGCACACTATCGCATCTGATTTTGAAATCCATCCAATCAGCATAATTACTATTAATTAGTATAAGCATTTGGCATTTGTTTAATGAAGAACATAGAAATGTTTTTTTTCCCTTCTTCTCCAGTATGATCAAAAGAGTGCAGTGTTAAAAGAATGTACTTTGCCATGTTGGACAAATGCAGGGAGTTTTCTGAATGAATCTCTGGCCCACCATTCTCCGTACATAAAATTTGATAATGGGCAGGGAAGGTTAAAAAAAAACAACCAAGTAATAATACTGCATTTCTTACTTTGCATACAAATGTGACTCTCTAGCAAGCTTTACATGACACTTTGAAAAAGGTGAGTCAAAAGCCTGGAATTTTAATAATTTTAACCTTAGATTCGGCCATTTAAATCTTGACCTGTATCCTCTCTGCTAAAAGAAGATGTGTAGCAAGGCTGTTCCTGGGCTTATGTAGCATCATGATAACCAATGCTTGGAGAAATGCTGGAAAAATGCAAAGACAAGGAATAAAAGCAATCTGGTTGAATAGATGGAGGTGGTATCAGCTGAAAGGACAGGAAGTCCTGGAGGAACGTTGTCCATGGGGTTGCAATGGGTCAGACACGACTTCACAACTAACAACAACATCAGCTGAAAACAATAGATAAATGAGTCACTGAATAATTTTCTCAGCGGAGTATCCAAAACTCTGTGCCCCACAGTCCAGAAGGAAGTATTTAAACTTTTGTTTATAGGAAAAAAAATAAAAAGGGAAAGGGGAAAAATCTTTAAAGAAACACAATTTCACATTTTTAAGGAATAATAACCAAAGGAAAGGGAAAATATCTCAACAGCACATGAACCACGGACTAGGAAACGCTACTGAGTTGTGAACTGCAGAGACACAGAAATGTTTTGAATAGGGGAATGGAATTTCCTACAGAGCAACCTCAAAAAGACTACAGGCAGACCTCAACTTACGACTAAACCCAAAATTTCTGTTGGTAAGCAAGATAGTTGTTAAGTGAGTTTTGCCCCATTTACGGCCTTTTTTGCCAGAGTTATTAAGTGAATCATTGCAGTTGTTAAGTTAGTAACACATTTGTTAAGTGAATCTGGCCTCCCCATTGACTTTGCTTGTCAGAAAGGGGAATCACATGACCCCAGGACACTGCAACCGTCATAAATGCATGCCAGTTGCCAAGCATCCAAATTTTGATCACATGACCGTGGGGATGCTGCAACAGACGTTAAGTACAAAAAATAGTCATAAGTCATGATTGTAAGTCAAGGATTACCTGTCTTTCATACCACAACATTTTATTAAAGGCCACAATAAAAGTTTAAGAGTAACATAATCACTGACTGGGTTTATATATACCATACTAAGCCATGGTTTTAACCACACTTTGTTGACTGCACCATAACAACTGGGTTCACACCCCACACTAAGCCAACAACAAGCAAATTACATTATGACTCATTCCAACCCAACCAGGCAGATTCCAAATGAATGCTAGGAAATCATTTCTTAACAGCAATTGACACTAGATCCAATTATCAGTTAGGAGGTAGGCTCTCTACTAGATGAGTTCAAGGAGAGGCTAAACAGCCATTTGTCATGGGTATTTTAATTTGGATTCCTGCATGAGGCAGGCAGCAAAATCAATGGCAAAGGAAAAACTAGTCGGTGTCAAGTAGGAAGGGGTATTTCTGTTGAGTAACAGAGTCTTCCTGGTGAGAAAGGATTCAAAGGTGACAATTATGAGTAGCTGACTTGAGGATGGTACCCCTGAAAAGATTCTCTTGTTTATAGCTCCAGGCCTACTAAAAAGGTATAAGGTGGGCTCCCATAGATGACTTAAATATTCAAGCAAGTATTAATAGAAGAAAAATTAGAGAAAATCTAGGAGGTATCAAAAACCCATAGACATACTGATTTTCTTTTAAATTGAAAGGTACAGTGGCTCTATTTAAGATTAGAACACATGGGAAAGCAAATTACTATTTTAGCTCTCTGTGAGCTACTATTTCTTCCTATTATTGGGGTGGGATTGGATTTCACTGTTACCCCACATGAAGATTCCAATCCTTCCCCATTCTGTGGCTTTTATTTTTTTTAAAAAAAATCAGCATAAATATAGCATACAATTTTTCCTTAAGTCACATGCAATGCATTGCAGGAAGTTTTAAAAATTGAAACTTCAATTGTAATAGTAATATAATTATATTTTTAGAATACAAGAATAGCAATCTGGGAGATTGCCATATAATCACCATATAATTTCAGTGGGTTTTACATTGCTTGATTTTTGCTTCTTCCAAAGCTGCTATTAATAAACAGAACTGGACTTCTATTTTAGATTTCTTTCATATTTGTCTTAGCATGCCAAATATATTGGGGTGAAATTTCCTACCTGTCAGAACAAAATGAGTTGTTACAAGGTCTGGTGCCGTTAGCTTCCTATCACATGTGGTGATGCAAGGACGTTAATTTATCATGAGTGTCCCAATTCCCTCAATATATGGGTGGCATATGAGGGTGATTATTGCCCTGGTTTATCACTGAAGAGATATTGTAAACATGCTTGTTGGATTTCTTTGTTTCGTGGCTTTCCCCTCTCTAAGCACTTGAGGTACTCTCTCTCTTCTCCGCACTCAGTCCCTGCCCATTATTAACAGCATGTTCCCTAGCATGCCAGGGTTTTCTGTAAATGTGTCCAGAAATGAGAGCTTCTAAGTGACATACTTGAGGAAAATGGGAGAGAGGTGAGATTTGACCTTTATTTCCGTGCCAAGATGGAAACAGGTTTTTTTTGAATGACAAACCTACTTAAACATTAACTTTCCAAATATTGTAGATCTCATCTTAATTAATACATTTGAAACAATTATGAAAAAGAGATATTAGTCATTGAAAGTTATATTATTTTCAATTATAAAGTGATACAATTTTATTTCTTTTCAGAATACGATGACTTATGCAATAGATGAAAGGCATATCTAGTAGTTTTGATTCCAACGCTACTAATTGGGTACTTGAGGGACAGCATATACATCACTTTAGTTTGGATTGCAGATCATGCTAAGCTATGGTTTATTTTCACAAATGAAGGTGAATATACGTGTCCCAGGAAAAAGTGGGATCCAACCTGAGTCAGTCACCGGGACCAGAACTTTAGTCTTCTGAGCTTTTCAGACTTGTGCTGGAGCCCATCTTCAATGCTTAATGCTTTATTTTAAACATGGTTTGTTAAACAAGCCATAGTGGTGTGATTTGTAGATAACACTAAGTCATAAGCAATGATTTACAGAACATAAAGAAGGATTCAGTCATCATACTAAACCAAAGGCATAAAACATTATGGCTTAGTGCAGACATGTCAAACACAAGGCCCGGGGCCAGATCCGGCCCACGAAGTGGTTTCATGTGGCCCACGAAGCCATCCTGGAAACAGTGAGGGAACGGCCCCCACTGCCTTGGCCCTGGCCCAGAGACCCTCCTTCCACCAGAGACCCTCAGATCTGTCCCACTCCTGCCCAGGCCCCCATAGGCACCCTTGATGCAAACGATGTAGAGCTGGCCATGCTCACCCAGTAGGCCATATGCACTCTAGCCACGCCCACCCAGTAGGCCACGCCCACCCTGGCCATACCCACCCGGCCCCCTGAGGGCAACCGCAATGCTGATGGGGCCCTCAATGAAATTGAGTTTGACACCCCTGGCTTAGTGGAAATGTGTACAAACCACTTACTTCTCTTTTTCTATAATGACCAATGTTTCTTCTTTATTATTGAATTCAATGAAAAGTTTTGAAATTTTTTTGACTGGTCTTATAATAGTAGTATTATAACACAGTATGTATTTTTTTATATTTTTAGGTTTTTAAAAAACATATAATGTTCCATTCTAAACTTGTGCTGTGCCGTTAATCACATCACCCTATCTATGTGTGCATACTTAATACCAGATTGGGGACTGATGAAACATACATCTTGTTGCCTAGTTGCTAAATATTTAGTCTTTTAAGCTATGCTTTCTGTAGGACATTGGTAGGAAGCATTCGGCATGGAATACCAGCCCACTTACTGTTCTGACTCTAGGACAGCAAAAACAGGAAACAATGATACGTTATAAATTCCTTTGTTTGTTGTTACACTTGAAATATTTCAGATCTTCCTTCATTAGATCACCCCAAACATTCCAAAGGAAAGTTTTAGGTGTGGGTGTTTTGTTTTTCTGTCTCCTGTTCTCACCTATTCATCTCACCTGAGAGTCTATTTCAACCTGATTTTTTTTAAATACCCCTTTCGTGGGCAGTTAACAACTAGAATGTATTTTCAACAAGAAATTCAGAACAAGAATACGTATTGCATATGGGAACCACAGCAGAATTTTCTTCAAAATTAAAATGGTATTTTGGAAACATGCTTTTCAAAACATTTTAAAGTATTTATTAAAGTGACTCTACCATGTATTAAGAACAACAATGCTTCCCCTTTGGAAGTTGTTAATATGCGTTAAATGATCATATCCAGCTGTTTGGGCACAATGGCCTATCGCCCTGGTGTATATAAAGGAATGGGAGAGAAATTCTTTAGAAGTTCAGAACCAGTATTGGAAACTCAACTGGGATGTTGTTTTTTCTTACTTGCATAATATTTTCAAACTTCGATAAAGATTCAGCATGTTTCACCTTGGCTAAAATAAATTACTAAAGAGGAGTGTGTGACTTCTAAGGTTTTGTATCAAGTTTTTTTAAGTTTGAGCCAAATAGTTGCAAGACTCCCTCATTCTCAAATATGCATAAAATTCTAATAATATTTGGAAACAAGAGAATGGAAGGCAATACTGAAAAGCCAAGGAACAATCTGTGTATTCATAAAAACCTCTCATTGTTTTGCCTGCTTTCAGATGCCTGGGTTATTTTAAACCTTCAAACTTCTCTCCTAGCTCAATTATCTTTCTGATTTTTGTTTACATGCATTTGAAGATAATTGACCCTGGAATCCATGGTGTGATTTATTTTGTACACATAATTGCAATCTTTGTCTACTTCACAGCCCCAAATTTACTCTGAACTCTGCTATATACAGTATTTTGTAAAATAAGGCTATAGCCAAGAGTTAGAATTGAGATAAGAGGAAATGATCTGCCTAGGAAACCTGGGATAGCTAAGAAATCTTGAGTCCAAGGCTGATTTGCTAAAGCCCACTTAAAAGAAGAAGAAAGAAGTAAAAGAAGAAAAGCCTCATGACATTGAAAAACTCTGTAATTTGCTCTAGACTGGATCCAAATTTATTGACTTCATCAATTTCTCTACTGATTTTTAAAGAATCATCTTCATAAAGGAAAAAGTTTCCCCTTCACAAATAATCAGTGAATTGGGACTGGAACAATTGCAGAGTTAAGCATGTATAACTTTTTTATTTTGAGAAGGTGGCAGACTTCTTTCCTATTGTCCTTTTATCTCTCTGTGTGTACAAAACTAATTTTCTATTTTATTTTTCAAGCAATTCATCTTTCACTTAGTCATTCATTAATGTTAACTTTTTGTCCTGGCTCTCATTGTTTTGGAATGCAGTCTCTGGATAATGCTGCCTTTCCCCAGAGACATATTTGAAAAATTAAAGAAGACTTTGAGTCAGATTTAACCACTGGTTATTTTGTAGATACATCCCTGTAGTTTTCTTGGCAACAATATAAAAATTCTTTGCCATTATCTTTTTTGCAAGATTTTTCCCCCCTACTTCCTAGTCTAACCCACAATAGGGAGATCTGGGCTGCAACAATCTGAACTATCACCAAGTGACAGCAAAGAATTAGAAAGTTTATTTAATTGGATTTCTGGGGGTCCCTTTTCTTGCCATCTAGTCTGGGTGGTCTTTGTAGCCTAGATATGACATCCCTAACCAACAGCTTTGTATTCTCTGAAGATCTCTCATCAGTTTCTAGAAAGCCCAATCAATCTCAGCTTCAAAACTTAAGAAAGATCAAGTCTTGTTTTAGCATATCCTTGTGGGCCACCTATACATTTTTGATGAGATAAAGCTCCCAGGACTGGAGTTTTTGTTTTGACAATTCTAGCAGGCAGAGTAACAAAAGTGGGCAGTTTACAGGTTTTTTTTTAAATTATTTTATATTTTGCTCTTGTCTAACTTTTCTTCCTTTTGAGGAAAGATATTTCTTAAATTCAGGCTTATATTTCTTTTGGTCAAATGCAATGATAGTAATAGGTGGATAAAAATGTGAAATTCAGTCTAAATATCTGGCTGACTATGCAACCGATCACAATAATTTTCCAGAAGAAAGCAAAGATAGTACCAGTGGTAATTGATGCCTTGGGTACAATTCCAAAACATCTGGAGCACCATGTGAACACTGACAAAATTGCCATCAGTCAATTGCAAAAGGAAGCTTTATTTGGAATAACTTACATCTTGCAAATATCTCTTTTATGTCATCAAACAACAAAATCCCAGGGCCTTGGGAAGGACTAGACAGATGGCAAACATGCCAAATCCAATCTAAACATCTGGCTGACTTTGCAACCAACCAAAATACTAAAAGAAATGAAGCAACAGCAATACACAACTAGTGTTGGCACTAGAGCAGGGGTGTCAAATTGGCAGCCTGCAGGCCGGATGCAACAAGCGCAGAACGCACCCACCCTGGCTCTGCAAAGGCAAAAAACGTCATGATACATCACGATATGTCACGTGATGAGATCGAGTTTGACACCCATGCACTAGACTAGAGAATTAGGATGACATATATTTGCTTTGTCAATATTCATGAAAACCCAACAGTTAATTCATGTCTAAAGAATTGTGCTAGAGCAATAATTTAAAGGTGAATTTTAGTATAATTGCAAGAAATGATGGGTGCTGTTATAACAAGCAACAAGGGAGAATCAAGTTAGAACACCCATGCTGTGGTTTGGGGGTTTTTTCTATATCCTTAAGCAGAGTTTCTGTTCAGCATAAAGAAATAACATGTCACCTCTTTGTATATTTCTACTCTCCCCTCATGTTGTGTCTCTGTGTGTTTTGAGTATGTGTGCCTTGGGAAGCACAGAGCTGCCTAGATTCCTCTCCAGATCAAGGGACCAGGAAGGTTGGGGACTGATTTAGAATGGAGGAAGTGTCAACATTTCAAACCTCTGTCTAGTTCCTCTCCTATGGAGAAGCCTTAGAAGAATTCCGGAATTCTTTTTTCCACAGCTCCTGGCCAAGTCTAGTCCATTGCTGGTTTTATTCTGTTCAGGTTTTGGAAACAAACCCTTCAGAACAGTCGGATATCTATCAGAACAGACATATGTGTGCACTTCCTTCCACGGGGAAGGAAGTATATGCAGTTCTGCTGTTCCCACACGTTACATCTGTGTGTGGGTGCATTTCTGCTCTCCTCCTGTGGTGCTTCTATACAGCACCAGAGCGTGCAGTTCTCCTTAGGATCTTAATCAAGATGTGTGCAGCCTCCATGTGTCTGTATTTCAACTGTCCCCTGATATTAAAAATGCATTTTAAAAAGCAATATAGAAAGTGATAGTTAATAATGTTAAATTAGTTAATAAAGTTAAAATCAGTATAGAATAAATTAAAAGATTTGTCCATTTCATAAGACTGCAAAAAAAAAATATTGATTGTTTGTAAGGCTATATGCCATCAGCCATCTCACTCACTATATAAAGGCTTCTTTAGCCCTGTAAATGAACGCAGCCATTTTTTTCATATTCTGCAAAGATGATATATCCTGTGAAACACTGAAATGAGGTATCCCTCTCTTCATTTTAAAGGTACATATCTTTCCTAATTTTTCTGAAAATGTGAATGCTTTATTATTTCATATTTATCATAGTTAATCTTATTCCTTTGTACCTTTAAAAGAACCTTGTAAAATATGTTATGTTCAATCATGGTTTTCTGAACAACTCTCATCTGGCTTAGTTCAAACAATATGCTAAATCAATACAAAACAAACCATATAAGTTTAATTGGATATTTGAGCTCAGCATTTGATTCATTCACATGTATGGCTCTTTTATCTATTCCACTTGCAGACACTCACAATGTGTGAACTGAATAAACCAAAGGTGAACTGAAGAAGCTTCTTGGATGAGAAGTGAAACATTTTCAAGAAAAAACTAAAAAGGTCCAGTTGCCTTTTGAAAAGCCCCTTTGGTCCAGAAGCTCTATAGACATGTCAATTGAATATAATGCTGGTATCAATGAAAAGAGCCATATAATATTTTAAAAGAAGGAAAGATAGTACAAACTTGGTTCCAGTATGGGCAGTTACAAGCAAGATGGAAAGAAGATCAGAAAGTTGGTATTTCAATAACTGAGGGAAATTTGGTAAAACAAATTAGAGATCAAGGTCAAGCACATATAAGAAGGATATCTAATGCACTGATAGAAATTGACTCAGAAACGGAACTTGTTAAAGATTGTATGATAAAGTGGGCCCAGAATTTTCAGGAGGTTATAACAATGGATACTTGGGAAAAGATATGGGTCAGAAATGTAAAATTTACACAGGCTCAAAATTTAAGAGAGAATTTTTATAAAATGTTTTATAGATGGCATTTAGATCCTAAAAAATTAGCAAGTATGTATCCGAACTGCCAGCCCAAATGTTGGAGGTGTGGTTGTGAGGATGCAACGTATTATCATATATGGTGGACTTGTAAAAAAGTTAAAGCTTTTTGGATTAAAGTTTGGTGGAATATGCAAAAGATATTTAAGAAAAAGATAAGGTTTTCTCCACAGTTATTTCTGTTGGGTATTATTACAGATTGTACTGTCATAGATACTAAATTGATGTTGAATTTAATTACGGCAGCAAGACTTTTAGTAGCGCAATATTGGAAGAAGGAGGAACTGCCTACTATAGAAGAGTGGACTTTGAAAGTTTCAAACCTGGCGGAAATGGCAAAGATTTCAGCATATCTGAAAGAACAATCGCAACAGAGATATATTGTAGAATGGAGAAGATGGATCGAATATATTCATAATAAATATGGGACTAAAAAGTTTCATTTAGTATTTGAATAAGTATTAGTTTTACATGATGTATTATCAGTTATTCATTATTGGTTAGTAATTTAGTTATGTTTAAGGGGAGTTAAAGCGCGATAGAATTTAATATGTTTTTTTAGTTAGGTAGCATATTTTAGCTTAAGTTTGTAAAGTTAATACCCTGTATTCAGCTCTGGGAAGTCGGGGGGGAGGGTTAGGGAGGGCAAGGGGGAGGGGAGGGGGAGGGAGGGAGTTTATGTTATTAAAAATGTATTTTAAAACTTTTCAATTAAAAAAATGAAAATAGGAGGAGGAAGGAGTATTATGTATGTTTGTCACCATGGTTATTAATAAAATGAAGGTGGAATGAAAAAAAATTATGACCTGCCTTCACCTTAAACTGAGTTCGTCGTGCCTGTTTAAAGCCATTTACATCTCTTTATGTCATCCTCTAAAAGATCTAATAAGTGTATTAAAGCAGAATTTGCCACAGGAAGAAGGAGCATCTTTCAAATGCTCCTTCTGGGTATGTAAAGAATGACTGGTAAACAAAACACTGATATTAATTTTGCTTGTAACTGGATATATCTATTTACCCCAGTGGAGAAATGCTTCTTGCATCCCTACCTATCACAATCATATGCTAGCCAACAATTGTGCTGTGGTATAGTATAGCATGTGCAGATCTTGTCGCTTCAAAGAAAGCTAGGAAAGTATCTGAAATCTTGAATAGATGTTGCTAGTCAGTGCTGTAAGCAACACTGTGCTAAATAAATTCTTGTTTCAAATGAGGGAAGTGTTAGGTTACCTAAGGTGAGAATTTACCTACTGTATATAACTTTTCTTTCTGCACCTTAAGCTTCACTGAGAAAGTGATCCTCAGATCTGGTCAACTGGCAAACGCAAACAGATAACATAAAACCAAATACACCATGTTACTATTTCTGATCAGGTATATTAGGGGCTAATTAATCACTTGCAAGGTAAACCTGAGAATAAGAGACAACTCAAACTATAGTTCTAGTAATGGGTCCCTTTGGATTCTATTTGTTTTCATTCAATCCTCTAAATCAACTGGAAAAATGAAATGCTCATCAGAAATACCATTTTTTTATTCCTCTGAAACCATCTGCTTTTGGAAACTTAGTCAGAGACCAAACTATTATCCGAAATAATTCAGGTGATGCATTTATGTGCAAATTCTGAGTACAATTATGCTGATTATTGCAAGACCCTACAAATTAATTATTCAGAGGATCTGCTACTATTACCCAATTACCACAATTTACTAAGAAGCCTTCTTTTGCCAACCACAGAATGCTGAAAATCCTAGTACATTTAAAAATTTTACCTGAGATTTCAGAATTCCTCTGTTAGACTATTACATTGTTGGGGGGGAAAACCCATGAAAGAAAAGAGACAACACACTACAAATATCTCATTTTAGGATTTAGAGGTTTATTACAATTGGAAACAGACATTCAGTCCTTACATTCAAAATCCCATTGCAATGAGGGCCAGATGCACAAGCAGTCGTGGCAATGACGGTTAGCGGCCAAGTGGCCCCAAACCCCTTCCAGTGTCAATCTTTTATACCTTAACTCTCCTTGTAACTACAAATTGATTGCTGTTAATCTTGCAATACAAAGGAATCAGTTCCTTATACTTTCTGCTGACCACAACTTTCCACACAACCATGTATTTCTGAAACTTGCACCCATCTGCTAGCATAAGTTCCTCATTTCCCGCAGCTTTAACCCTTATGTTCTAAATATACATATGAAACAAGCAACTTTGCAAAATTACAATGAGTAGGGTACAGTTACAGTTTAGATTACAAACATTTCCTTTGAATTATGAAATCAGCTATAGCACAAACTCTGGTTCAATACTTTCCCATAAGGCCTGTTTTGGATCACCAAAGCTTAAACTATGCATAGGAGAACTATAACATATAGTTTCTCCTTTCACACATTGAAATGTATGTTTCCATTTAGTCTTGACAAAAACTTTCACTGCCACTAAATCAAATTATCTTTGTCTATCCTGCCCCCAAACTACAACACTGAAAACCCAATCATAACATTCTGTTTCAAGCAACACAGTCATCCACCTTTTGTTACAATCCATGGGGAGCAAGGCAGTTTTCTCCTATTCATAACAACCTGCATTGATGCACAGGAATTCCCTAGTGAAGAAAGTGATGAAAATTATTCATGAAAAAATGTGCCACTTTGCTTCTGGCAGCGTATAGGAATTAACAGACAGGATTCCTATTCCTTCTTTTTCGCTATCTGAACTGCAATGCCATCTGCTTGAATAAGACTACAACTCCACTGCTTTAAGTATTTGCATAGTACCAAACTGGAGAAAGCTAACATGTTTCTATCTTTGAGACACCTCTATACTAACATCCCTGTCTCCTTTTGCAGCCTGAGTCACTTCTAGCTTTGTGGATTTCAGGTCTCAGAATTCCATAGCCAGGCATGGCAATTACTGAGAATTCAGAAAGTTGAATTCCATATACTTGTAACTTACCAGGATTGGGAGACACTAGCTAAATACCAGAAAGAAAAACTGAGCTGGAAATAGTGTAATGTGTCATAACTAAGATTCTTGGACAATATTTCTTTTAAAATCTACTGTGTTAGTAAAAAGAGAACAACAGGGTAGAAACCATTTCCAGGGATTGTAAAAAACTTAGTCTCACCCAAAAACTACTGTAATCATTGCTAATTAGAAGCTACACTGTATCTTCCTACCTCAAATTCAATTGCTTATCTTATGTATGAATAAATGCACATACACGCAAAAGGTACTTTCTTCTTTGCTTTCTTGAAAAGAGATCTATCATTAGCATTTCAGACTCAGTCCAAAAGCCAAACTGGACAATGATGGTTGAAATAGTAAGTCCCTAAACCCAGGGCTTTTTTTCTCATAGAACGCTTAGAACGGTGTCCCGGCACCTTTTTTTTTTTGCAAAAAAAAGCTCCCTCTATTGGCTTTCGAAAGCCTATT
Organism: Vipera berus; assembly: GCF_964194415.1. NCBI lineage: Eukaryota > Metazoa > Chordata > Lepidosauria > Squamata > Viperidae > Vipera > Vipera berus. The sequence continues at coordinate 45,691,253 of NC_138204.1, forward strand.
GCAGTGGTAGGCAATCTTGGCTCTTTTTTATGACTCGTGGACTTCAACTCCCAGAAATTCTGAGCCAGCCACGCTGAGGGGAAAGAGAGAGGTTTCCAAGCTGAGCCATGCTGGCTCAGGAATTCTGGGAGTTGAAGTCCATGGCCTTGAGAATTCCGATGTTTGTTACAATTTTTTCTGGATGTGGTTGGAAAGAGGCCTAGAAATGCCAGCACAAATACATCACACTTGCTGAACGTGCACACGCAAGTAATTACAATCTTCAATTATATGTGATATATCTAAAATGAGATGGGCTGTCTCAACTGCAACTTGCAAACTGTTCCGTTTTGTGGCAAAACAATCCAGGACAAGCTGATTAGCAGAGCTTAGAGAGGACTCATTAACACAATTTTGGGGAAGGAAAGAAACAGAAGGACAGTTTAACATCTTCCAGTTGATGTTATGTTATGTAACATCTTCTGGGAGTTTAAGTCCATGAGTCATAAAACAGCCAAGGTTGCTTACCCCGGGCCTATTGGCTTTCAAAAGCCAATAGGGATTGCTGCTGAGCGCGCCAAAAAACCCGGCCAGCAAACGTTGCACAGGCAAGTTGTCTGCAGCAAAGGCAGGAACTTTACACCTCTCCCTGCTGCCCAACTACACCATCTCAACTAGGTAAGTAACATATTTGCAAATAGGATGGCAATAAACAATGTAGGCTGCATTTACATCAGGGCTTTTCAACCTTTTCAGAAATTGTACCACTTTTAGGAAATGACAATATTCAAGTACCACCAGTGCTTAACAAGGTGTCAAAAACTTGACTAAAAAAAGGGGGAGGGTATTTTGGGTTTCATTGGTTAGATTCATTTATTGTTATAGAAATGGCTAGTTTATAATATTATAGAAAAGCAAAAAGTTCAGGTTCAATGTTAATGCTTCCTTCTACTCCTGCAACAGAGGAAGTCAGAAGTCAGTGCCTTTTCTTTTGCCCTTTTCCCCCTCACTTTTCCCTTTTTCTCTCACCCTTCACTCGCAAAAGCCCCCGCACTCACTCACACTTTGCTCACAAAAGCCTCCAGTCACTCTCACTCACTCCTCCATCTCTTTCAAAGGCACCTCATTCAGTCTCTCCCCCACTCACTCCATCTCTTTCAAAGGCCTCTTGCTCACTCGCTCACTTACTGCCCTGTCGCTTCCAAACGCCATTTGCTCGTTCACAAACTCACTTACTGCCAAAACGCTTCCAAATGTCATTTGCTCATTCACTCACTCACTTACTGCCCCGTCGCTTCCAAACGCTTCCAAACGCCACTTGCTTGCTCGCTCACTCACTGCATTTGAAAGCGACAGGGCAGTAAGTGAATGAGTGCTGGTGCTGGAGGCCATCAGCTGTTTGGTGCTGGAGACCACTGCCATGAGGAACACAACTCTGGGTCGGGGTTCGGAGCAGCTCCGGGTGGGGGCTCAGCACAGGCCACAGCATGGCAACTGCGGGGAGGGGAATCTCCGTGGTGGTTGTGAGGAGGGGAATCCCTGCGGCCTGTGGCTCCGAGCTGCAGGGGCGGGGATGCAAAGGACGGGCAGCGAAGCCGTAGCAAGACACCAGCATTGCTCCCAGTGACAGCACCTATGAGTTCCGGCACTTTTTTTTTTTAAGAAAAAAAGCACTGTCTAAACCCAATGCACACTTTCCAGTAGATCTTATTTATCACAAGCTTCCATCAAGCTTAGTGCATCTATTTTCATGGAGATTAGGGTTTTGGATTTTTATTTACAAAGGGAAAGTAAATACTGGATTCCCTGGGGGACAAGAATAAGAAATAAAAATGAAGACAGGAGCTACATGTGCATTTTATGAGTTGTAAAAGGATAGCATATTACTTTCACAATTAATGAAAGTCATCATTTTAAAGGTATCTAGGCTCAAATATTTTAAGAGAAAACAAAGCTGCTATAAGTCCCATGCCGATGGCCAAGCTGGAGGGTGTTGATGGCAGTAATAGTCCAAATATTTGGAAGGTAGCCATTTCCCTGCTCCTGGGAGGAAAAATATACTCCATAATGAATTCAAGAATGCACTCTGAAGGATCTTTGGCAACTCACAGATCCAAGGCGTGTGGTAACTTAATGAAACAAATAAACGTTTCCTGTTTAAATTTAATAAATAAATGTATGCACACAAATTGATAAATATATATTTCAGGTTGGGGGAAGTTGCCAAAAAAGCCCTTTGAGTTAGATATCTAGTACTGAATTCTTAAGAGATCATGACACTTTGCTGTAGAAAAAAAATATCGTTAAGACAAACAGGCGGTTACTGCTATCTTCAGCAGAAGATCAATCAACCAGTCACATGCCTAGAAGAAAAATAAATATTCTTCCAAGAGATATGTCAGATTCTCTCATCTTATCTGCTCAGATTTATTAATAAGGATATTGACAGGATCTTGTTGCTTTTAACAAAATGACAAAAAATATTACCAGCATTGTTGCAGCACAAATCCACCTGCTCATACCTGCATTCCACATCATGACACACAAATGGGACAGAGTTTGTGTCACAATCTTTCAACAGTGTTTTCAGCACTCCAACTTGCATTGCTTGCCTCCCTCCTCTGCTGCATTCCTATCTGAAACATGCATTATTACAGCTTCCAAGATTATGTGTTATCAAATGAGCTGGGACCAAACTAAGAACAACTATTGCCTTGCTTATGAATATACAAAGGTACCTCACTGGCTATATAGATTGAGAGGGAACTTGATCTCATTCATAAATATTAAGGGTAGTAAATTATATTACAAGCTTGAAGGCAAGAAACTAGTATGCAGAATATGCAATTTGTCATGAGCTAACGTTCCTCATTAGACATTGTTTTTCCTGAGAAGTTGTCATGTTCTTAATTAAGCCTATGAGTCTACAGTAACAATACATTTAGTCATTCAAATTTTATAGCCACACATCTCAAAGAAGTGACTCTGTGTGGCAAAAATCATAAAGGAATTAAAAAACAATTACAGCATAATATAGTACAAAATTAAATACATATGGAAATTGAGAAAAAATGTCATCGTAGCTGGCTTGGGTACAAAGCCAGGTCTTCAAGGCCTTTACGAAAGGCCAACAGAGTTGGGTAATCCTCAACTATGATAGGGGAATGTTCCACAGGGCAGGGAGTATGGCAGAGAAGGCATGTCTTCTAGTTCCCACCAGCTGATGTTCCTTGGATGACAGGATCTATAGCATTCCCAAATCCCCAGACCAAATTGGATGGGTAGAAACCACTGGGAGAAGATGGTCCCTCAGGCAACCCAATCCCAAGCCACAAAGGGCTTTAAAGAGGGCAACCAACACCTTTAACTGCATTCAGAAACCCACAGGCAACCAATGCAGCTCATGCAATAATGCTGTTACATGAGTTGAACATCTGACACCATTTACTACCTAGGCAGCTACAGTTTGCACCAGTTTTTCAAATGTTTTTCAAGGACAACCCTATACAGACCATGCTGCAGTAATCCAGGCAAGATTTCATGGATAAGATGAATTTAAAGAAGTTGAAAGAAATCTTCCTTGTAACTCAAGCTACAAAAGTGTTCAAAGGAGGCACTGGAAGTCACCTTCAATGGTTACAGATCCCTTAGCCCGAAGACTAGCATCTGATCTATTTTCTGTGCCCTGTAGTGCCCAATCGGGTAGGACTCTAGCAATAAATTGCTGGAATTGTAATTAACAACCAAAGTTTTTTTTCCTATTAATTTATGAAATGCACACACACCACCTCTGATCCCAGTGGTACAATCAGCACATCTTATTAACACCTTCGAAAAATCCCATTTCCTTTCTTGCTACATTTACGCATGAATGGTTCATTTGTCAAACTGGCAAGGAAACAAGCATGTTTTCACTTATTTACCCTCTTTTTTACTGACATATAACTAAGAGTTTTTCTTTTCCATTGTAATAATATAAAACATGTACAACAAAACTACTGCTGTCCAAAAATACATTTTAACCAAAACTACTGGTATCCAGAAATACGTTTTAATGAATGCAATTTAATGAATTTTGTGGTTTCTGCAGCAATTATATCTGAAAGTTCATTTATGGGATTTTACCATTCCATAAACCAATTGTAAGATGCTGTTGAATTTTCATGTCAAAATTCCTATTTTCTTTTTCCATAGTGAAAAACTAAGCAGGAATTATTATTGTTTATCATATCAACTGATGCCCTAGATTTTCTTTCACAGAGCTTTGATGGGAGAAGACATGAAAATAGTTTCCCTCCCTTCTTTCTCTGAAATGGTATAATCCTAATGGGACTGAATTATTTATGATCTCCCACCATGCAAATTAATTTGTTCTCACTCAGGGAACTGGGAAATTTAAAGTACCTTTTCTCTGACTTTAGATATAGCACAATCCTTAAAATAAAATCATATCAGCTGTTGCCATTTACCTTACCCTCTTCCCTCATCTTTTATTCTTCTCTAGTGAAATTAACTATAACCCTGAAATAGTGAATTTTCAGAGGTTTTTAGTTTTCAGGTGAAGACTTGGACTTGGTTTCTTCTAATTTTAAAATTAAAAATCTGAAGCTTGTATTGAAACAATTTGACAATTTCATATATTCAAGTTCTTATCTTTTTAAATAAAATTATTTTTTTGGCTTTTAATTATCTGTGTATATTTATGGGAGATATTACAATTCAACAACCAAACAAATCTATGCAGAATTATAATATAATAATTTTTAATTGTACCTAATATAGTATAGATATGATAAATAATGCCATCAAATGCTGAAAGAGCAATATAGTAGTTAACTTGGAGCTTAATTTAAAGAAGCTTGGGGGGGTGGAATTGTGAGCTACCCCACTGTATTATGTTTTATTTGAAATACGTTTACATAAACATGAAAATAAATAAGGCACTCCTATTGTGATTTATTGTTTAAATTCCTACACTGGCTCTACAGCAGATCCAAGCTATGCCTAACTTCATAGTTCATCTGAGAAACAGTACAGGTTCTGAACACATGTAATTTGGCTCATGTGAACATAAAGAGAGGTGTGACATCCCAACTACTTTATATCTTAAAATTTACTTTATCCCACAGAATGTGGATTTTTAAAAATATTTTGAATCATAACATTTTGATGCAACTATTTATATAAAATTATTTGATTTCTTCTTTGTGTTCTATATAAATCTCTCATTTTTAATTTATATCATCAAAAGAACTTGATTTAAAAGACTCAATTATTAAAACAAATAAGGATCAAATGTGACATTTTCAAGCAATAAATACATGTTAATTCACTAATTCAAATTTAATTTGTTTTTAAATGAAATACTCAAAATAAGGCACTGTGTCTTTTAATTTAAAGAGTAAGCTATGTAAGTTTGTTTCTTAATGACAATGCTTTGAATAAAATACTTTAAAATTGATTTCTTTCCATTCATTACATTACTAATTCATTTTATGAACCAATTCCTTTGTAGAAATGGAAAAAATGTTCCACTCTAGAAGCTTCTTTCTTGAAATAAATGCCTTCACATTTAGAAATTCTCATTCATTTGAGTTGACCCAGTTTTCTTTTTAAAAGCTCACAACAGCTAATAACAATAGGAGAAAACAAATACAATCAAAAGTAAACAATTTTTTAAAATTGGGGAGTACAAATGAGCAGAGTACAAAGACGGTAGAGAAGAAAGGCTACTTTAAGTTTGCGCAATTCCTCGAGAAGGATATAGTATTTGCAAGGTTTTGTTTATTTTTTTAGAACCCCCCCTTATTGGAGATAAAAAAACACCTGCTAATCATCTCAACCTTTCTACTACAAATGGAGAAGACAGCTTCCAACATTTTTATTCCAAAGTTCAAATCTCTTCAATCAGCATTCTGTGTTAATCATTAGATACAAGCTGAGAATCAAAACATCCCAAGAGCATGCTTATTTGGAAATTGTTTGTTTTCCATAAGCTGAGAAGAAAAGCCCAATGTCTTTCATTCCCATTTGTTTAAATTGCTTGGAATTAAAATAGATGGATATGAAACCTCCATGGACTGTGAGACGTTCAATCAATGGGGAGGAGGGGGGGCAAGGACCAGGACTTGAGGGAGGGAGGCACAAATAAGATTGGTGCTGTTTGAAGAACCGAAGTAGAATGCAATGTACTGCAAATGAAGTCAGGAAGATAAAATGGAGATATGATACAAAAAACAAAACAAAACCCTGTGAGTCCTTTGCAATGCTAAATTATTACAAAAGCAGATCCCAGAGCTGTTTTCTTAGGCAGAAACAGAGGGATTGACTCTTCATTGTACCATCATTTTACAAAGGATTATGGCATAGGGAGATTGGACCACAGTTATACACTTGCATGACTCTACTTTTTCAGCTTATAATGACTATTCCAGCCCATTCCATTCCCTCTGTCAGTATTAAATAAGCAAGCAGACCTACCTTTATCACCCTTCCCACTTAAAAAATTTCCCCTTCTGCCTCCCTCCCCTTCCAGGGCTGGTGTTCAATTGTTTCTCAGTCACCTTTATCTGAAATGAGAAGGTCCTTCATGCAAGGCCTGAGATGTTTTGGTCATGGCTGCAAAGATCCAGGAAGCGTCCAAATTGCTCAGTTGGGTGCACAAAACTGTCTCTCACTGTTTCCAAGGAAGCAGACCTCTGGCCTTCCACAGCTGAGAAAACTAAGCAGACCTTTTTCCAGGGTCAAGAGATAGATGCCATCTAACTGCTGCAGAAAATTACCCTTCCCAGGCCAGCCGTCCTCCTCTGTGGCTTACATAGAGGCTCATTATCTCAAGCCCACCAAACCACAGCAAATGGGAGGGCACACGCCGCCACGCTGCTCCACTCTCTTCTTGTTTAGTCCTCCTCCCCGCCCTCTCTGTGGATTCCCCTCGTGAATAATGCAGGAGCTGTAGTCCCAGACACTGCCCACTCTATGCTTCTCCCCCAAAGCTGCTGAAAACAGCTCAGAGTGCCAGCCAGGGACAGGCTCCATGTTCTGCATAGTGTAAGCTCCGGGCCCTTGTATGACAGCCCTGTGTTCTGTTCTGTTCTTCCCAAAGATGCTGTCTCTTTTTGTACCATTTCTGCTTGTGAAACAAGGCAAAAGTCATGATGAGAAGAGGGTGTCCAAGTGAAAACAGGGAAGCTCTCGTTCTCATCTCTCTCAGCGTAGCTTCTCAGAAACAAAAACATGCATGAAAATATAGCCCTTTAACCTTTGCCAGGTAGGGTTGACTTAAGTGTTGTGAGGTTGCACAACCTAGAAGATAGCTGAGTAGAACTTTTTTCATGACCTACATGGCTCAGAAATTGTAATGTTTATATCAGGGTTTGCACTCCTCTAAAAGAGGAAGGAGCAAGGCACACAGTATGAAGCCAGGATAAAACCTGATGGATTTATTTAAGTTTAATTGAACAGTATAAGACATGAACATCAAGGCTTTAGGGAGATTGAATGGAGTCCTGAATGCCTCCCATTGTGTATGTTTACCTTAAACTTTCAAGCAGAAGTTTAAGTGCAGATTCAAGCAGCTAATATTCTTCATATTTTTTTCTATGCTTTTGTAGTCCAGGAAACAAATCTATTGGGTTACAATAAGATGTGTTCCTATTGGTCTTTGCTTGTCTCCAATTACTGTAGGCAGATGCTATTTATTATTAATACAATTCCACATCCCTAGTACCACATCCTGACTTTTGGCATTCTGCCATGTATTTGTTCTTATGTTAAAGAATGCCCCGGCATTTTTATTTACAGGACCAAGAAGACTGAAAGAGGAGCTTGTTCTTCTAGAAATACATCAAAGTCAAGGGTCAGTTCTAAGAAGACAGATAGGGGGCTATCAATTCATGAAAGGGGCAAGCAAAAATTGAGATTGAATAAAGAAAGTTGCCATATACTAGTTTGCTTCAAATATTGTGTTATGATGTACAGAATGGTTTAGACTTGGTGCTGGGGTGCAAAAACTAAGGATGGAGAGCCACATATGCATTTCAAAGCCTTAGATGTGGCCTTCAGAACCTCTAAAAACTGTCAACAATTGTAAATGTTAATCTGTCAAAGTGGAAGGTATTAAACACATATAGTTATTGAAGAGTAATCATATAAACATATTTAACTTGAATTAAATTTCAGTGTCATTGAAAAGGTAAGTATTTAATTCTACCCTGGTCCAAGTATGTTAAGCGTGTTTCTCAGATTAGCAAGAGTTGTTTGCTTCTGGCTTACCATGTCATATCTTATCATCCATGACTCAGTGCAATGTTTGAACCCAATCAAATATTGCTTCACCTAACTCAGTACTGTCAACACTGCTTGATACATAATCTAGCATAAAAGCTGGAACCTAAGATGCACTTTACCATTAGAGTACAGTCTGAAGCTGGATTCTTACACTGGTGGCAATCTCCTCAGTTTAGATGATGCCTAGCCATGCCTTTTTTAAAAAAAAATTGATATTGTAGAATTTTGTGTGATTTCTGATATAGAGATAACAGTTTGAAATGTACCCACTGTTATTTCTGATCCTAAGAAGGACTCATTTAAAGTGAGCTATTGATGACTTTGTAAATATATCTATGTAATTTTATTAATCGCAAAGATTTGCCACTGCCTCCTTCTGTTTATTAATTTTTTCCAGTGTAGCCCATCACCCTGAGAATTCCTGGTAGCATCCCATCCAAACATAAATCACGATTGATCCTGCTCTGAAAGATTACTGCTTTTATGTTAATGAAGTTCAAAAACAAACACAAAAAATCATAAAATATGTTTCACATTATCGTTATCAAGGATACCATGGTTTCCAAAATAATCAAAACTAATTTTTCAGATGACTATGCTATATCCACAAAATAAAACATATCAAAAACAAAGTAGCTCAACTTGTTTTAAAAATTGAAATAAATGCAACTGAGAGCATTAAATCTCTTCTCTCCAGTGCCAAGTAATGACAACCTGAAATACGAGTTATATCATTTATGGAAATTTGAATTAAAACCAAGAGGTGGAGGAGATACTACCTCATGGTCTCCCTGTTTTGAGTAGAAGGATGTCCAAAGCAACCCTTATGTGGCCTAGGCACAATGGGAATTCATTTTTAGAATAAGCTGCTTATTTACAAATCTCTAGGTTTTGTGTTTGCACAGAGGTTGCATAACAAGCAAGCAGTATTAGTTCTCAATTAGCACGAAAAACTTTTAACTTCAAAAGACCTGCACACTGAAGTTATTTACATTTTTATTAATTTTACTTTTTTAGAAAAAATGAGTTTCTAACTCCAGTCCAACCAAAGATATGGCTCCCTTTCCCGGCAATTACTCATAGCTTTCTCCTGTAGAATGAACCTATAATTTACCATTGATTTCCATGCCACAAAATCATTATAATATAGTTACACTGTGAGGCTGGTTCTTTATCTTCAGGATGGAACCAAAATAGCCTATTCAGCCAGACTATAGAATTCCTAAAAGATCTTGGACAAGATCATATAGAAAACAACTCATCAGCCTCCTTTGTAATGCTTTTCAGTGCTGTTGCTGTTCTGCTGATTCACTTACTGCATTGCTGGAAATACTGATTGGGGGATATTATGAGAGATTTGCAATACTCCAGCCTTAGTATATTTATACAGACAGGTTGCCTAAGGGGTTAACCCAGACAGCCATACAGGACAGTGACAGCATTAAGAGGTAATAAAAGAATAATTCCTTCACAGCAAGAACACATATAGCCTGAATGGAATTTCCCCACTCCCCAATATAGATGGCTATTTTTCAAACGGTTAAATATTTGTGTATTGACCCAATTTTTTAAAAAAAGAGACGTTGATGCTGATATTAGTGATGAAATTTATGATAGGCTGGCTGTTTCCAAGGCTGTTTTAGAATTATCAGAGAAGACTTTCCTTTCCAATTGCCCTACTTTCCCAAATTTAAGAGGTTTGAATTTATCCACAATTATCACATTTTTGTCTGCCATTTTTCCTTCTCCAACACACATCTATCCAGCAAATGAAATGCTTATGGGAATAGCAGAAACATGATGAATAAGACACACAGTTTAGTTTAGTGGTTAAGGCAACAGGCTAGAGTTGTGAGTTCTAGTGCTACTTTAGCCAGGAAGGTCTCTCAGGCTTAATCCCATGTGATGCTATTCTCTTAAGTTTTAGATATTTTTTAAAGAACTTGATTATACTTTACATCTTGAAATTAAGTCATTGTAGTTACCACTATGAATTCCATTGTATGCTACTCTTATATTAGCATTCATACCATAGTCTTAGAAAAAAAACCAAATATATTGACAAAAATGAAGATGGTCATATCTAGAAGAGGAGATAGCTTCTGCATAATTAACTGGATGAGGACATTTTCAACAGCTGTAATCATAACATGCTGAAAATTTGCTTTTTACACAACTACTGAAAGTGCAGAGACTTTGTTCCCCTATTACTATGAGTTGGTCCACACATTGCAATAAGTCATTATTTGCCTAATCAGAAGATAAAGGAATAGGTCAGTGGTGGCGAACCTATGGCATATGTGTCAAAGGAGGCACTAAGAGCCCTCTCTGTGGGCACACTCGCCGCTGCTGCCAGCAGCTTGTGCAGGTCCATTAGGCCACCGCCGTCACCCCGGAGCAGCAGCCCCACCTAGCACAAAGGAAGCAAAGTGGCGAACTAAAAAGCTTGAGTAGAGGTGGTAGAGCACGCCCACCCCCAGTAAGGCAAAGGCTACCCCAAGCAGGGAAAGCCAGATTCCCATCCCCCCCAGTCCCAGCTAGGATTGCGTGCCTCCTCCCATCTATGCTGGACCTCCTGCCCACTGCCCACTGCCCCACCTGCCAGACCCCCCCTGGATCTCCCCCAACCCTGCCCGGCCCCCACAGACATCCCCCCCATTGAGGTGGCCATGCCCACCCCAGCCACACCCAGTCTGCCATGACAACTGCAGCCATACCGACCCAGTGGGCCACGCCCCCATGCCCCCCCAAGGACACCACAATGCTGATGCGGCCTTGGCACTTTGTGATAAATAAGTGGCTTTTGGGTTGTGGTTTGGGCACTCGGTCTCTAAAAGGTTCTCCATCACTGGAATAGGTCATAACTAGATGGCACGTATAATCCAAAACCAAGCAAAGCAGTCTGCTTAATACCATAAATAAATCCAGCTATAATATAGATATGGTGAGGCAGGACAGCTTAGAAACAAAAGGCTGTGGCCAAACAGATGAGAAGCCCAAAGATAGACTTGGACTGCTTGAGACTACAAGTCCTCCAATGTAGCCACAATCTTGAAAATGCTGCATCTCACAAATTGTCAGTTTTGGTGGCCAAAGATGAAGAAGGACATTGAGAAGTATGTGGGGAGTTGTGCCATTTGTGCAGCCAGTAAAAGACTGCCAGGGAAGAGCCCAGGGGTACTGCAGTAGGTGGCCAACCCGGCCAGACCTTCAGAAGAGATAGCCATGGATTTTAAAGTGGAACTATCAGAGAGTGAGGGGAACACTGTGATTTGGACTGTGATAAACCTGTTCTCAAAGCAGGCCCATTTCATTGCCTGTACCAGTCTCCCCTTGGCCCAGAAGCTGGAGAAAATGTTTTTGCAGCACATCTATCGACTACATGTTGCTCCTAAGTGGATCATCTCAGACCATGGGGTCCAGTTCACCACTAAGTTATGGAGAGTTCGTAAATATGATTGGATCCTCCCAGGGGCTCAGCTCTGCTTTTTATCCAAATACAAATGGATCTGCAGAACAAGTCAATTCCATAGTGGAGCAGTACCTATACTGCTATGTCAACTATCAACAGACAACCTGGGCAGAGTTGTTGCCATTTGCGGAAGTGGCTTACAATAACACAGTTCACAGCAGCCCTGGATTCACTCCCTTTAAGTTAGCGACAGGGGTAGAATTCATGCCAAAAACTGAGTCCCCAGGAGCCTCCCTCCTCGGGCACTCTGAACGACTGGGTGGCTTCATTCCAGCAAGTCTGGAGTGATGCAAAGGCGGCTTTAGCTAAAGCAGTTAAAAGCCAGAAGAAACAGGTAAATAAGAAATGAGCCCCCCCCAGCAGCTGCTCCATGTAGGAGATAAAGTGTATCTGTCCAACAAATAGCTTAAGCTGAAACGAAGTTGCAAAAAGTTAGGCCCTTTCCCCATAGTGAAAGTCATCAACTCCGTTACCATAGAGCTAAAGTTGCCTAGGTTGTTGGGTAAAGGGCACCCAGTATTCCATTGTAGTTTACTGAAGCCATAGAGGGAATCCACACTGAAGCCAGTGAAAATGGTGACCCCTGGCCCAATAGAGGTTGAGGGGGAGACACATTATGAAGTCGAGCAAATTCTCAATTCTAGAATACACAAGGGGAAGTTGCAGTATTTAGTCAAATGGGAAGATTACCCAATGTCAGAGTCTAGATGGGTGAAAGCTCAGCACGTGAACGCAGATCGTTTGGTGAAATGGTTCCATGCAAAGTATCCCTGAAAGCTGGGGCCAGTATAAGAGAGAGATTAAGAGGGGGAATATTGATGGGTGTTCCTTTTGTTTTCCAGGTTCCCTTTCTTGTTTAGGAGGATGGCCTGTCAAGCTACGAAATATGTTGCCTTTAGGACCACTGTAATTATTCTTGCTTGCCAACAGAATGGGCGTGAGGTTTGGGAGAGTTCAGGGTCTACAGGTGTCTCTTATCACCACAAGAGATATTGAGGAGTTATTTTGGCAAACTGAAGTTTCTTCTCATAACAATTAGCAGAAGATGTACTGGACAAAGTGACCTGAACTGTCAAGAGAGGGGAGGGAGGATTTTACTTTTCTAATTACCGTATATACTTGAGTATAAGCCGACTCAAGTATAAGCCGAGACCCCCAATTTCACCCCCAAAAACTGGAAAAAGTTATTGACTCGAGTATAAGCCGATCCGCCGTTCTGCAAGCCTCCGCCGCCGGCGGAGGCTGGATCCGCGCTCTGCAAGCCTCTGCCGCCAGCAGAGGCTCGATCCGCCATTTTGCAAGCCTGAATACACAGGAATACCCTGTGTGGCCGTGGCTCTCGGGGAAGCCCTGGCTGTCCGCTTCCTCGCTCCACGCTGCCATTCGGGGCCCGCGCGTTCCCCGGGCAAATCGCGGCGCCCAGCAGGCGAGGAAACACGCCCGCTCCAGTCGCCCCCCCTTCCCTCAGGAGACGCGAAGCAAGTGACCACCCGGAGCTTACCGAGGACTTGCGCGCGGCCGAGGCTTCGGTGCTTCCGGGATCGCGCGCACCTCTCCCAAGCCGCCGACGTCCGGAGACCTGACAAAGTTTGGGGAGGTTTGGGGAGGTGCGCGCGCACCTCCCCAAACCTCCCCAAACGTCGGCAGGTCTCCGTTCCTCTGCGCCCTGCCTGCCTGCTTCTTTCCGCAGCGGAAAGAAGCAGGCAGGCAGGGCGCGGAGGAACGGAGACCTGCCGACGTTTGGGGAGGTTTGGGGAGGCGCCCAAACCTCCCCAAACTTCGGCAGGTCTCCGGACGGCGGTGGCTTGGGAGAGGTGCGCGCGATCCTGGAAGCACCGAAGCCTCGGCCGCGCACAAGTCCTCAGTAAGTTTTTTTGTTGACTGGAGTATAAGCCGAAGTGGAATTTTTCAGCCCAAAAAGTGGGCTGAAAAATTCGGCTTATACTCAAGTATATACGGTATCTGCTTCCCGCCATTTCCTCAGAGCTAGCTTTAATTCAATTATGCCAGTTTGATTCCTGTCCAATAAAAGTTTACATTAGAGAACACAATAATTCTGGTGTTTTGCTTGATTGGGCTTTTTCAGCTGGGACTTGACAGATATTATATATTCTGGAAGCTACTACTCTAATCAGTTCTTGGAAAAAATAATTATACATATGATTCACAAAGTAAACCAAAAAAACCAATGGAATAAATTCCACTTGGTTAACCTTTTTGATTTAAGCAAAGGTTCTTTGAACTCTCCAGTTCAGAAATTGGAAATCGTTTTCATTTCCTATCTTAAATGCCAATAAGACTAGCAGCAGAACCCTTGGGAATTATCCTATCATATAATTTATTTGTTCAGAGGTGCTAGGTTTTTGAATTCCATCTTAGAATTTCATGTGCTTTGGCTGTACCATTTTAGTAATTACAATAAGATGGTATAGTGAGTCTCACTAAAATTTTGATTTGTGGTGACTGTAGGATTATTTTAAATGAACAGGATTTTATTTATTTATTAAACAAATTTATATGGCTGCCCTACTCACAGGTGATTCTGGGTGGCTTATAACATTGGAAATCCACAATATAAAAACCATAAAACCCCACCCCTCTGCGTTCTCTTGTTTTTCAATCTCAAATTCTACCTCCCTCGAGGGTCAGAGATAATCCTAGATGCCTAGTCCAATTTGAAGAGGTTTACCATCCAGAGCTCCAAATAGAGCAGAGAAGGTTGGATCCCACATTGAAGTGACTTGGCAGCCCACTGGGAAACATAAACCAACTTTAAAGGAGAATATTTGTAGCTCAGGATTGTCATGAGGGGTCCTTGAGCTTGGTGGTTTTCTTGCAGATGTTTCATTATACAAACTAGGTAACATCTTCAATGCTGTTTTCTCATACAACTTTTCTCTTCAGTTTGGACATGAAATATAGCAAAGTAAGGCTTGATTCTTTCATTTCACTATGCATTCAGCACCATTTTCAGCAGTTTTGGCACAAATGTTTTTTTAAAAATAATAACAATAAAACCACCACCCTAATGTTAGTGTTCCATTACTAAATATCTACTTAGATATCACCATCAAATTATTACAGTCCTGTCTTTCAATATCTAAGCATCACCAAAATACTCATGTCAAAGAAGTCAGATAAACCACTAAAGATACTGCAACAAATAAAGAGAATCAAGCAAACACAATCCTGTCCCCTTAACAATCTGATGACCACCAAAAACATGCTAAGAAATGAATGGAAGTAGAGGAAGTACAAGCAGCAGTGTAAGCCTATCCTCCAATAAGGAAGACCAGTATCATAAGGTTAGAACAGGTCAATGTAAACCATTTCTACATTGTCACTTCTCATCTGTATCTATGGAAACCAGCAAGAGGCAGGGAAAAGAACTGCAAATTTATTGATTGTGCAAAAGTACAGTCAGTCACAAGTGACATTTCAGCTTTGAGCAATAGTACCCAATACAATCAAGTTCCTTTATTTAAATACTTCCAATTTGTCAGATGCATTGAGAGGTCAAGTTCATATAATCAACATTTTAATCAATATTACAGGAGAATTCTTTCTAATGTAAACAATAATAAGGAATGCATCTTTTGCGATAAGCACACTGTGTAATTTCTTTACATTCAATAAAAATGTTCAGTTTAATTAAAGTGGAAAAGCAGAAACAGGTTATCAGTAGACCTCAACACAATTCCCCCGTATCTCAATCTTTTCTTAATAATTGTGAAAGTGCCTAAGTTTTGCACATGAGAAAAAGCAGGGATGGGTTTCACTTACATTTCTCCCAAATTGTTTTCCGTGGGAAGAAAAAAATTCTTCAGTATACATAGTCACTACCTAGCCATGAAAAGAGGGGAAAGCAATGACAGAGTCTGTGAAGAAACATATGTGTTTGTCCATGTTCTCCCCTCCCCCTTCAAAATGAAAGAAGAGATCTCCAAAAATAACAGGAATGAGAAACCAGCAAGATGAGCCTGACAACCGCATTACATAAATCAGCCAATAGCTGGTCCATCACTCAACTATATCTAGAGGTTTTCCACTCTTGTTTTGTTCTGGGTGCAGTACAAGAATTTTGTCTTTTGACTTGTGAGACCTGAAAGCCATTTGCGAGAGATCCCAACTATACAGCTAGAAGAATAGAAGGAACATTAAAATACTCTAAATCTCTAATTATCAGGCATCCAAGTGACCCAGGTATAAACTGATTTCCTAATTCTGAAACAACACCATCAAGTTTCTTGGTGCTGATCTGAGAGAATTACAGATTGAACCAGTCATGTACAAATTGAAGGCGTAGATTGGGCATAAAATAATGATAACTGAAACAAAGTGACATTTGATTTTATGAGGGAAATATTTATTTCCTAGGAATCTTTTCATTTTTCCCCAACATCTTGCACTCACTTTCAGGCCATCTGCCTGCAACGCCTCACTCACTCACTATTGCACTGGAGGCAAGTGACGAAAAAAGAATGAGGCGGCTCCTTTGTTATGCTGGAGGAAGCGTGCCTCCCTGTATGGAAATACTTTGCTAAAAGTTGACTTGTAGGAACGACCAGAGTCTGCTCATTAAGTCTGAAATATCAGCACAGCCTTCCCAAAACAACATGGAACAGATATTACTACTGAAAGTTTTCACACAATCCTAGCCTGAAAAAATCAAGCTTTTCTAATGTTGTTGTTGTTGTTAGTTGCGAAGTCGTGTCCGACCCATTGCGACCCTATGGACAACGTTCCTCCAGGCCTTCCTGTCCTCTACCATCTTCTGGAGTCCATTTAAGCTCACGCCTACTGCTTCAGTGACTCCATCCAGCCATTTTCTAATGTGGGATTCTCCAAATATTTAAAATGGTAAGACAATGGCCTAACATGAATCACATGAGTTTTGAATGTTTTAGCTTACAAAAATTCTGCATTCTGCTAACCCTAGATTTATAAGGTCTGGGTGGCAAAGGTCTGAATAGCAGCAAATAGTTTCCCTGCAGCTCAGTTCTGGTAGCCCCAATTGACTCAAAGACTGATAATGCGGTTGTCCAAAAATACACAGATCTTTTACCAAATGTCCAGTTAGCATTAAAAATTAATTGATAACTTCTGCTTATACTGGAAGGGATGTATTTCTGCTTTTTAATGGCTTCCAATCTGAAAACAGTGGAGGGAGTCAACAGCACACTATAGATGTATTGCAAAAGGCAACCTCCTTTAGATATTTTTTTTATCCTGTCTTTATTATTTTTATAAATAATTCTTTCCCCACAACAACCACTGAAAGTGAATGACTGGTCCAAAGTCACCCAGCTCGCTTCCATGCCTAAGGTAGGATTAGAACTCAGAGTCTCTTGATTTCTAGCCTAATGCCTTAACCACTAGAGTAAACTTTCTCACTACTTTTACAGTTCTAGAGTCCTCTCTATTTATATCTAATTTCTAATAAAAAATAAATATTCTACTTTCACAGAAATCTTATAAAAATTCACCAGTCATTATCCTATTCCGTAAAGACTGTTCTTGCAAAAGATTTCTAGGTAGCCATTTAAGTCTTTGTCACATAATTATATTTTAAATATTAACAGGTGCCCTTTAAACCATCAATTTTTCTTCCTCCTCCATTTTATAATGCTTCCCTTGCCTCCCCAATTGTTAATCTTGACACACTGGAATCCACATAAGATTTCTGCCTCACCAGTCCAGCTCTTTAATATATGCTAATATAATGGCGAAAGAACTGGAAAGATTATGACATCACAGGGATGACTGAGGCTTAAGGTAAATTCCAGAATGCAGGCAAAGAAAATACAAGCAAGGTCATTTTGTTGGGACAGTTCTTATCCCCTTTTTCATCATCTAGTACTGTGTGGTGAGAATATCATTTAAAAAGTTATCTAAGCCTAATACAAAAGAGGTCATTGTATCCTAAGAGAAGAACTTTTAATTAATTTTGAATTGAAATTCAAGTAGTTTGCAAAGAAAATGCACTTTCTTGTTTGCATAAAGAAATTTTCAACTCTACCTACAATAATTTAGAAATACCCTCTAAATGCCCTGTTATTTTGTTTCTTTTTTAGGGTGAAATGGAACAATAGGCCCTGTCTGGCTCTATAATTTCATTCATCATCATACATGATGAGTCCTGGATGAGCCCTCCACAGCCTGGATTTCAATCCTGACAGGGCTCAAAGTTACTCAGCCTTCCATCCTTCCGAGATCCATAAAATGAGGACCTAGATTGTTGGGGGCAATATGCTGACATTATAAATTGCCCAAAGAGTTGTATAAAGCACAATGAGGTGGTATATAAGTCTAAGTGCTATTGCTAATTGCTATGATATAGCTTTTACAACATAGCACTTGAGAGACAGAGGAAGGGAGAAAGAAAAACAGATTAGTGGCAGGCCTACAGAGGATTGGCATGGGTTCTGTTTCATAATCTGCATGTGGAGAACACATATAATTCTGGGCTTTATAAATCTGAATTCTGCTCCACATGTTGCAAAGGACATTTGTGCCTTCTAAGGTGAGGATGTTGTAACTTGGAAAAAAAATCTCTTTAATCGAACCCATCCTATTACACTCTTCCATCACTGGCTTAAGAAAACCCCACATTAGCTAGGTATAGTAAGTGGAACCTAATTTCATAGTAGCATATGTTTCAATGCTGCTGCTAGGATCAAAAGAATCAGAACACATTCCTTTTAATTCTTAGAAAGATAAGCTATATTCAACAGAGACAACTGACTTCCTAAGAACACAAGCTGAGTTCATAGCAGAGAGGTGGGACCTCATATTAAGCCAACCAATAATTTGTTTTCCAATGAATTCTGTTTTCCCAATCTCTTGTTTGTTGCTACCCTTTCAGATGCTTTCAAATTTGTTGCTACCCTTTCAGATGCTTTCACTGATTGCAGGTAATTCTCATTTAGCAACTGCAATTGGGACCAGTGATTCAGTTGTTAAGCAAAGCAGTTTCTAATTGAAAGCATGACTGCTTATGATCCTCCTTCAGGTTGTAAGGGTGAGGATTCATCATAAGCTTACTTTTTGATCATGATTGTAATTGTGAGTGGTTGCTAAAAGAGGCACTTACTGATCAAAGGGTACCTATAGTGCCTAGGTCTAGGACATTTCAAAGATACAGCTATTATTTAACAAGCAGCCCTCCAATGGATTAGTAGTCCAGACACTGGCTTCACTGTCCTTCTACCCGACAACTTCAAAGATGTTAGAGCAACAATTCATATAGGAGTAAGAGGAAACTAAATTTGAAGAATCTATTCCCTGGAGCCTCTGCTCTTTTGGCATAAAGGTACAATAAAAAATTGGACAATTTATTTCAAATGTTTTGCTTCCTGAAAAGCTTTTGGTGATTAGGATAGACCCCTTCAAAGCGAGCACAAATATAATTTCAGAATCACTGTATTATTGAGAAATGTGCAATTAAATTTTAATTACTATAATGTAATCACATAATATTTCCAACATGCTACATTAGTTTATTGGGGTAAAGGTATTTTGTTGATGATTTTTGTTTGTACTCAGTGCCTGTTGCATCTCATTGCACTGTCCAACAGTAGTCAGTATTGCTGGATTGCAATTACCCTGATACATTTTTCCATTGTAGCAATCTCCTTGTGAACTCTTCACTAGGTGAAGATGTCATTGACTGTACCTAGATTTTCAAAAAAGAAGTCCAAGTGTGAATGCAGATAATGAGTCTTCAGTGACATGTTCATGTATGCAGTAAGAAATTTCTCAACAATCTGAATGTAGTTTGGTGTTGTGTGATTGCCAAGAAAATTCTCAGTGACATCCTTGAATGCTTTCAAGATGATTTTCTCTGGCCCCACTAGCAGATTATTGGTGATACTTGTGATGTATCTGATCTGTGGACCAACAAAAATGCCTTCTTTAATCTTGGCATCAGTTATTCTTGGAAACATGTGTCTCAAATAACAAAAACCTTCACCTTCCTTTTTCATCGCTTTCACAATATTTTTCATGATTTCATGAGTTTATGACAAGCAGAAAGAAAAAATACCTTTGCTGGGTCAACACGTGTTTCATGTGCCTTGTTTTTCTATCCTGGAACCAAATTCTTTTGGAGTGGTAATTTCTTTTTAATGAAATGGAACAACAGTACTTGGTATATCTGAGCTGCATTCCAAGCAGCAGAGCCACTACTGTTAGATCTTCACAGATATTCCACTTGTACCTGGTGTACTGGATGTACTTCAACAACAGTCCCATGTTTTTGTATTCCTTTGTTCATATTTGCAGCATAGCCAACAGATATTGAGGGGGGGTACCATTGTGTAAAAACAGAAGATTTCTACAAAACGGTACATGACAGGTTAAATTATTTTCATAATTAGCAGCCAAAAATCTATAAGATACATCCAAAAGTGTTCAGGAAGCAAAATTTTTGTTGTCCAGTAAAATCATAGGCATGAAATGAAAAACAAATTATTGAAGTAGAAACCAAGTTGCGAGTTGTGTTGGGGGTCTCCCGATACTCCCATGTTACACCTCTGCTCTGTGAGCTGCATTGGCTTCCGGTTGCCTTCTGGGTGAGATTCAAGGTGCTGGTAATGACCTACAAAGCCCTACATGGCATGGGTCCGGAGTACCTTTGGGAGCACTTGCTGAAGAACCTGTTGGCCATCTTTATACTCAGGGCTTTTTTTGTCATAGAACGCTCAGAACGGATTTCCGGCACCTATTTTGGATGGAACCTTGTAGGGTAGGCAAGGCAGGTTGTATGACGTGTGAGTTCTGGCACCTTTTTCTTTTACAAAAAAAGGACTGTTTATACTATTCCAAATAAAGGCGTCTCAAGCAGGTCATGCCTGGCCTGCTAGAGCAGATAATTCCTTACTTCTGCCATCAATATATTCTGCAAAAGCTTCCATCAGAGATCCAGTTCCAAGGAGAAACACAATTCTGGGGATTTGCTGAAAGAACCTTCAAGGCAAGCAGCAATATAACAAACCAACTCTTTGCTTTAGGTAGATTTGCTTGATTCCAGAAAAGTACAAAAGATCACTCTGCAATACATATCCTCCCCCCCCCACAGTATACTTTTAATGAGAGGGGGTTTCATATCCATTCACAGGGTGGATAAATACATAATAAAAACATATTTTAAGACTTCCTATAATATGTGATAAGTAAATAACAGTCCAGTCTAAAGAAATCAGTAAACACAACTTTTAACTGTATTATATGAATATACTTAATAGCAATATATGAATATGAAAAATGCTAAATTAATCTTACTAAGTGATTAGTCTAAAAAGACAAAGAGACAAA
Source organism: Vipera berus (assembly GCF_964194415.1). NCBI lineage: Eukaryota > Metazoa > Chordata > Lepidosauria > Squamata > Viperidae > Vipera > Vipera berus. The sequence goes on from NC_138204.1 coordinate 45,712,308, forward strand.
GATCAGTCAATAGAGGATTTGCAGAGGGGAAGAAGACCTGAAGCAATGAATCTCAGTATAATGCAAGGATCAAAGGAGAGAAATAAAATGTAAAGCAAAAAACAAGTACAGCATATTCCTAGAGCCAAGAAATATGTTCTTGATTCTGAACATCTCTTCCATTGATTTCAGATGCTTGCTTGAAACCATTAAGATAAACATATCTCCCAGACCCCAGTGATTAATTGAAACAGAAGCAACTTCCTTCATACTTATCAGTTGGCATTCTAAATGAATTTAAAAATAATCAGACTAATTATTACAGTTTTATTACAAGGGGAGTTCCATTACAAGGGGAAATTTTACTACAAGGGGGAACCATTATTCTTTTTAAAAACATCTCTTAATAAGAAGGCAATATATCAGGGATGTGATGATCTGCCGCACAGGCAGAATGTGCAATTCCCTTTTTTGTGGTGAGTTCTCTGGTGTAGAAGAGAGTTAATAAAAGAGTGTGTTAACCCTGTTAAAGGCATACTGTATCAATTCTGTTACTTTTTCATTTGTTTAAAGAAAAGCCATGTAGCTATAATCCAATAGTTTGCTGAAAAATATGTGAGATGTGAAACAGCAAGGAGTTGGGACTACATGCTGCCAGTAGATTGTGGATTCTCTTTCTCATATTATTATGGCTACTATGTAGTAATTACTTTTTAAAAATGAAGCATACATTCAACTCTGTGTGCTGAGGGATATACTGTATATTAAAATTATATCAAATGACAGAAGCACATTTTCACTAGAAATTTGGGGATTAACAAAATCTAGTGATAGGGTGAGTTAAATCATAGTGTGGTTCAGGCAAAGGAAGCACTTTTATTATGAGTGCCAGAAGCACCATCCTGCGCCATCTGGTTGTATTTCATTGGACGACCCACACATTCAGAATAATTTTTACTGTTTGCCATAAGCATAAGGGGGGCATCTCAACATCTGAGTAGTTTACCTTCTCTTACCTTATAAAAAAGGGTTGCTTGCATGCTGGGTGACCAGAAGAACTGGCAGAAAGCCATAGAACCCATGTTCCATGGCTTCTGACTCCAATTCCAATTGGCAGAGCTTAGAAGGCACTTGGAGAGATGTTATCTTTGATAGCTGTTTCTGGCCAACTACTGTGATCGCAGCCTAGTTATGGTGAGCACCACTGCATCACAAAATGTGTTGTCATAATTGGAGTTGTAGTTAGTGCTCCCAAATGCCAAGAATTCAGAAAGACACTTAATAAAATGGGGGGGGGAGAGAAATCACTTCTTAGGGAAGTGGCTTGGACTGTCCATATTGAGTCTACTTTATAGAGATGGTGCCACGTTATTGTTATGTTTGTGAGGTGAGAAGCACCTGTTTCGGGTCACAATGAATGCAAGGTTATTTCACTCACATCTGTACTCTGAGCTACTTTGCTGAATAAGATTGTGGTTATATGCTTATATATATATATGTATGTATGTATGTATGTATGTTTAGTTTACCTTTATATATGTTTAGTTTACCTTTAGTTCTACGCGGGGAAAAACCTGAATAACCAAAGATCCACATACAAACACCCGCGAAAACCTCAGAAAACATATATATATATATATATATATATATATATATATATATATATATATATATATATATATATGTATATGTATATGTATATGTATATGTATATGTATATGTATATGTATATGTATATGTATATGTATATGTATATGTATGTATGTATATATATATATATACATACATATACATATACATATATATATACATATATATATACACATATATATACACATATACATATACATATACATATACATATACATATACATATACATATACATATACATATACATATACATATATATATATATATATATATATATATATATATATATATATATATACTATTTATTTATTTATTTTTATTTAATTTAATTTGTATACCGCCCTTCTCCCGAAGGACCCAGGGCGGTGAACAGGGCAATAAATACCAAAAATACAAAATACAAAAATTAAAAACAGATTAAACCATGGTGCCCAAATACAATAAATAAATTACTTAAAAACAATAATTAAAACCCCAAACCCATCATACGAGGCCGGCTTGTTCAAACAAATAGGTTTTTAGATCACGTTGGAAGGAGCGAAGGTCAGGAGCCATCCGGCGCTCAACCGGTAAACGGTTCCAAAGGTCAGGCGCACACACAGAGAACGCCCTCCCCCTGGGGGCCACCAGTCGGCATTCTCTGACCAGTGGCACCCTGAGGAGGCCCTCTCTGTGGGAGCGCACTGGGCGGAGGGAAGTTGACGCCGGCCGCAGGTGCTCCCTAAGGTACTCTGGACCCATGCCATGTAGGGCTTTGTAGGTCATTACCAGCACCTTGAATCTCACCCGGAAGGCAACTGGAAGCCAATGCAGCTCACGGAGCAGAGGTGTATCGGGAGTATCAGGAGACCCCCAACACAACTCGCGCGGCTGCATTCTGCACCAGTTGGAGCCTCCGAGTGGTCCTCAAGGGCAGCCCCATGTAGAGAGCATTGCAGTAGTCTAACCGAGAGGTCACGAGCGCATGAGTGACTGTATGCAAGGCATCCCGGTCTAGATAGGGCCGCAACTGGCGCACCAGGCGAACCTGGGCGAAGGCCCCATTTCAAGCACTTTATTTTATTCATTCACATTGGTTCGTTCAGTTTTATATGGCCACCCAATTCAAAGTGTGATTCTGAGTGCTGTACAGCAAAAAAAGAAACAATTAACCAAAGGAGTCACATTACAATAAAACATACCAAATGTTTAAAATAATAAAATGATGACCAAACACAATGATGAAACAACCGAAAGGACACCCCTAACTGGACCCAAATGCCTAGGGGGAAAGCCAGATCTTAATTTTTTTCCCTAGAAACAAGCAGAGTTAGTATCTGTTGTATATTGGGGAGCTGGGGAGATGATATCAGAGCACATATATTTACATGCATACATACATCTAAATATCAGTAGATGGTTGGCTTATTCATATCCATATTATACCCCTACTAACATTGTATCTGTTGAGTCAAGATGAAAAATGGTTGAGGCAATTTACCTGAACCATCAACACCATATGGTTTAAAATAGTCATCTCATCTTCCTCATGAACATTTTAGTTTTCTAAATATAGAGCTAAAGCATCTAGCCTGCAGAACTCAAATAGATTTATGTGTCTCTGTGCTCCCATCTAGCGGCCATCTGGATATATGCAACTCAGAAATGGGATAAGTTAGAACATATGGACTAATTCAAGCTTCACTAATATATCAACTTGTTAAATAGAGACCATAAAGTATGTTCAAATTGCAAATCAGAAGAATAGTTTCCTACCTGATACAGAATGCTAACTTACTATTTCTCCACTAGAATTTGCAAGATAATATGTCAGGAGCATTTGCAGATAGTGAAAATGGCAAATTGTTGGCCTTGCTAGAAAAACAAATGATTTTCTCCAGAAAAAGCTGATGTTATACAACTATAGTAATTTTTTTTCTAAAGCTATATTATATATGCTGTAAATGACAATAATCTTTTCCAAGGATCTATGTAATTATGAAATCATTCAGACAACCATAGGAAAATATAATGTCATTTAAGTCAATGTGACTAATACCAGGTCTGAGGAGCCAGATGTGAGCTAGTAGGATGATGTCTGCCAGACCATCAAGCTGCCTTTAAAAGTACTAAGACACTTCATTATTAATTGCATGTTTGTGAAAGTGTAGTCTGATTCTTATACCTCAGCTTTTTAAATAAATTGTTGAAACAAAGAGCAAGCTCTTTCATAAGAGCAAAAGCTTTGACTTTTGGACTGGGAATTGTGCCCCTTTCTTTGCCTTGCTGCTTACAAAACACACAATCCAACTGGAGAAGGACAACCATCATTGAAGTTCAACAGGTCTTTAGGTAGCTCCCAGATCTCTGCCTAGAATTGTTCTTCTTAGTATACAGTATGATACTACAGTCATATGCAACTCTCTCTTTTAACTTCTTTAATTGGCATTTTTCTTTACAATATATGTAGAATTTTATGTACCCATGTATATATGTACTAATGAACAAAGACCATAGGCAACTATTGTAAGAGTAAACAAATATTTAATATTGTTATCTTTTTACAACAATGCTTAGTATTAAATTATTCCTGAAAGCCACATATATGGCTATAATTTCACTGCAACTTTATATAATTGCAAAGTTATTGTACAATTAGAGACATGTTAAAATGCTTTTCATTTATTACAGTAATGGTTAGCTTAAAATTGCAACATTGGATTTCTGGCTTATGTATAAATATTCTTATACATATACAAGCCGTACACACACACACACACTCATACATGTGTACTCATATGCACTCACACAAAAATAGGCCTGTCCAAATAATTTAATAAGGCATTCTGCTTGCTTGCCAATGAAGGGCCCACTCCTTAAAGCAATAAAGCAGGTATTTATAAATAAATCTGTAAATAACATTTGTTGGCCACCCATCTTACCACAAGGTAACTCTGTGATAACCTGCTTCAACCACAGGTATAGCTGTTGAGGACCCAGAACAGTAGTCATTTTCATCAGGTAAAACAAAGGCTTAATATATCTACAGCTACAGCAGAGATGGGGAATGATGGCCCCTTTATGACTTGTGGACTTCAACTCCCAGAATTCCAGAGGCAGCATAAAAGTGCCATCATATACCAGGGATAAACTGGTATAAATGATACTAGAAATGGCCCTCAACTTATTTTGTAGTTCATTAGTTGCAGTGGATGTGGGAAAATAATGAACATTAAATTAAATGTATGGCAATTTTCAAGTCTGCCAACTAACCCTCAGAAAAGAACTAACTTTTACACATCTATTCACTATCAAACAGAAAATTACCAAGTGATCAAAATTAGGGCTACCATACTTAGCTGCAGAAGTTTAAAACAATCATCAGATGGCAGCACAGAGCTCTTTTGCCACCTCGTGATCCTCCAGGGTTGTTTTTTGCAGCCAAGAAATAGAAGCTTTACCAAAGCATTCTGTTTTAAACTCGTTATGTATCAGCATAGGGCTATTTAATAACATTATCCTAAAAATCATAAAAGCCATAATAACAAGCATATGTCTTAGAAAAGTTCAGATGTGATTTGCAGAGACAAATCTTGGAATGCTATGTGACCTTGGAACGCTTTCAATTGATGGAAGAAAATAAATTGATTTTTAATTACTTAAAGAAGTTTTAGAAAACCAGGAATGACTAATTTTTCCTTATATAGAAAACAGAGAAACCAGAACATTCTTTTCTAATGATTACAGAGTGGGAAGGGCAATTAACACACTGGCTAGGATGGAACAGAACAATCAAAATAGACTTAAGATTTTTTTAAAAAGTGAATTTACCAGGCTGTAAAGAGGGCTTTAGGCAGTTTGGTTATTGACACCCTTTGTCAACTCAGATGGATTCCAACTGTGAAATGCAGTAGGGTATCTCTAACTCAATTCACAGATGTTCAACGTAATTATCTGACTCAGTTTGGGACATTTGGATTTGAGAAACAAAATACCACAAAGGTCACATGAACTTTTAAGACTAACAGATGACTGCATATGCTTCCTTCAGATTCTATATTAGAAACAAAAACAGCCAGCATTATGTGTCACATATCCATCATTATTATTACATGTTACATCTCTCCTAATTTAAGTAGTGTATATCAAACTGAAAGCATAACCTCTACTTCTAAAGAATTTGGTGATATTTATCAGTTCTTTAGAATGCTCAAATGTTTAAATTACTACCATTTGGGGATGAAAATGAGGAAAATGAAAGCACTATTTAATCTTGGTGCCAAAAATATAGCAAATTAAGCCAGAACATTTCCTAAATTCATACCATCTGCCTGCTGTTCATTTCTATTTCCATAAAAAGCTATGTTGTTGTTAGCTGCGAAGTCGTGTCAGACCCATCGCGACCCTATGGACAACATTCCTCCAGGCCTTCCTGTCCTTTACCATCTTCTGGAGTCCATTTAAGCTCACGCCTACTGCTTCAGTGACTCCATCCAGCCACCTCATTGTCTGTCGTCCCCTTCTTCTATTGCCCTCGATCTTTCCCAGCATTAGGCTCTTCTCCAGTGAGTCCTTCCTTCTCATTAGGTGGCCAAAGTATTTGAGTTTTAGCTTCAGGATCTGGCCTTCTAAAGAGCAGTCAGGATTGATCTCCTCTAGGACTGACCGGTTTGATCGCCTTGCAGTCCAAGGGACTCGCAGGAGTCTTCTCCAGCACCATAGTTCAAAGGCCTCAATTCTTTGGCGCTCAGCCTTTCTTATGGTCCAACTTTCACTGCCATACATTGCAACTGGGAAGACCATAGCCTTGACTATACGCACTTTTGTTGACAGGGTGATGTCTCTGCTTTTTAGTGTGCTGTCTAGATTTTCCATGGCTTTCCTCCCCAGGAGCAAGCGTCTTTTAATTTCTTGGCTACAGTCCCCATCTGCAGTGATCTTGGAGCCCAGGAAAATAAAATCTGTCACTACCTCCATTTCTTCCCCATCTATTTGCCAGGAATTGAGAGGGCCAGATGCCATGATCTTGGTTTTCTTAATGTTAAGTTTCAACCCAAGTTTTGCACTCTCCTTCTTCACCCGCAACAAGAGGCTCTTTAGTTCTTCTTCACTTTCTGCCATTAGAGTGGTATCATCTGCGTATCTTAGGTTGTTGATATTTCTTCCGGCAATCTTAATTCCAACTTTTGATTCATCTAGCCCTGCCTTTCTCATGATGTGCTCTGCATATAAGTTAAATAGGCAGGGCGACAGTATACAGCCTTGCCGGACTCCTTTCCCAATTTTGAACCAATCAGTGGTTCCATGTCCAGTTCTCACTGTTGCTTCTTGACCCGCATATAGGTTTCTCAAGAGACAAATAAGATGGTCTGGTACTCCCATCTCTTTAAGAACTTGCCACAGTTTGTTATGATCCACACAATCAAAGGCTTTAGCATAGTCAATGAAGCAGAAGTAGATGTTTTTCTGGAACTCCCTAGCTTTCTCCATGATCCAGCGTATTTTGGCAATTTGATCTCTAGTTCCTCTGCCTCTTCGAAATCCTGCCTGTACTTCTGGTAGTTCTCGATCCACATACTGCTGAAGTCTAGCTTGTAGGATTTTAAGCATGACTTTACTAGCATGAGAAATGAGTGCAATGGTGCGATAGTTTGAACATTCTTTGGCACTGCCTTTCTTTGGAATTGGAATGTAAACTGATCTTTTCCAATCCTGTGGCCACTGTTGAGTTTTCCAAATTTGCTGGCAAATTGAGTGTAGCACTTTTACTGCACTGTCTTTTAAGATTTTGAATAGCTCAGCTGGAATACTGTCACCTCCACTAGCTTTGTTGTTGCTCAGCTTTTCTAAGGCCCACTTCACTTCACATTCTAGGATGTCTGGCTCGAGGTCAGTGACCACCTCATTGTGATTATCTGGGACGTTAAGCTCATTCTTGTATAGTTCTTCTGTGTAATTTTGCCACCTCTTCTTAATCTCTTCTGCCTCTGTTAGGTCCCTGCCATTTTGGTCCTTTATCATGCCCATTTTTACATGAAACGTTCCTTTCATCTCTCCAATTTTCTTGAAAAGATCTCTGGTCCTCCCTATTCTATTGTTTTCTTCTATTTCTTTGCACTGTTCATTTAAGAAGGCATTCTTATCTCTTCTAGCTATTCTCTGGAATTCTGCATTCAGTTGGGCATATCTATGTTTTTCTCCCTTGCCTTTCGCTTCCCTCCCTTGCCTTTCGCTATAGGTTCTTTGATTATAACCTCTGTCCTGCCAAGAGTCCATATTCTGACTTATATATATATATGACAGTGTTTTTTCCCCAGTCCAATTTTCTAGAGTAATCCTATACTGTATTCTACTGAATGGGTTTTTTAAATTATGGTAGAAGTTGCATATAAGCTGCAAATACATCAGCTGGTAAATAGTAAACTATTTACACACTTCTTCAATGTAAGTAAATTTATTTTCAGCTACCATGTGTCAAAGGAGTTACACCCTTATGTAACTGAATGAAAAAAGATCAGAATTGGGAATTTCTAAAGTTCTAAAGCCTAATTACACAAGCGTGTTTGATTTTTCAAAAATGAATTTGGTACTTTATGGGGCATAGAACATATTGCATAGAACAATATTTAACTCACAAGCAAGAAAAAAATTGAACTCTACCCTTGCAATGCAACCTGACATTGTGTAAGGAAATCTGGGTTATATGATTGGAACTGTTCTATCAGTTTGGTTTTTGCTTGCATAACACAGCAGAGTCAAGGAATAGAATCAATACCTTCCTTTTATTTTATTTTCCTTTCTTCTTTTCTTTCATGAATATATATTTCACTCTTTCCTCTTTTTTCAAATTCCAGAACAAGTCCGTGGAATAAGAGAGTATGAGATAGCCACAGGCTAAAGTCACTTACTGGCTGTATGTTCACTTGGAAATCTGAACCTGGGTCTCTAGTACTAATGGTATTTATTTTATTTATTTATTTATTTATTTATTTATTTATTTATTTATTTATTTATTTATTTTAATCCCACTTATATCCCGCCCTTCTCCGAAGACTCAGGGCGGCTTACAATTTAAGCACAAACCAATGTGCTTAGCAATTTACAGTACCATTCTAGTTAGAGACTGAATCCAAGACCCCTAAAAGAAAAGCGTGTATACTACAACTAAGCTTCAATTTTCTTCATTTGTGCCCATTAGAAAGGTTCATTTTTCACTCCATTATAGATATGTACATGCACATCACAAAGACTCAAGCGAATGAGCTCAGAAGAAGCATTCTTGTTACCCAGCCTGCTGCAAGTCTGAAAGCAAAGGAATTGAAACAGTGGCATGAGAATACAGTTCAATATACAGACTTATCTTTATTGCGGCAGAGCCATGCTGCACCACTGAGAACATTAGCGGTTCTCTTGACTTTCTACAAAGGAATCAGTGTAATTAAAACGTTAGGAGATGGTGGTACCATATATAACAGAGCATTCAGCTTGACTAAGTGCCAGTCACCTTTGTTACTATCAACAGAATGAAGTCAACTCTATTAATACACTGTAGTAGTGCCAATGGCATAATAACACCAAATGGACCACACTATCCATTTACACCGGCAGGACTGCATGTACCTGTTCTCAAATCTGAGCTACTATCTCTCTCTCTCTTTCTCTCTATCATTTAATTTAATTTAATAATTTGATTTGATTTCATGGCCACCCATCTTATCACAGGGCAACTGTGGGCATTTTATTATCAATATTCTCATCTTATCTCTTTATTCAAAGCAGACACTTTGAAAGTGTATTATGAAGACGCATTATAGAAAGATTTCAGCATTCTGGTTAATTGCTGAAAGTTATTTTAGAAAGTCCTAAAGCATTAAGACTGAAGGTGGCTAGGAATGTTTGTTTTTCTATGGAACTTTTTTATCCTTTTTTTCCACATATAGGTATAAAGGGGTGTACTGTATGTTAAAAGAATGTAATCATTTGTTTGCATTTATTACATTTCAATGTAACAAAACTCAGCAATGGAGAAAATGGGTGCATAGCTGTTCATATAGTTATTTGGATCTTTCAAAAGATCCTGAGTCCCTTGTAGAAAGGTAAAGAAACTTACTTTCTTTGAAAAGCAAAATTCTAAAACACCCATTCACAAGGAAGCCTGGAAATTACATTCTATCAAAAAATAATCATGCCTTTATGTTTCTTGTCCAAATAAAACCCAGGTTTCCCTCTTCTGGCAGTTTGTAAGGTGTTTTTTTTTCAACCTGCAGAGGAAGCTCATCATCTCTCTCAAATTCCTGTTTTTTGAGTATGGTCAAATAAACTGCATAGGCCTCTTGTTAACAATGTGTCATGCCTAGACTTGGCAAAGGGAGGAGAGATTTTTTAAAAATAAGAATACATTGAATTGAGTTCCATTTGTATCAGTAAATGAAATGGAAGTGTCACAGATGCAGGGGCTGGTGTGGTTGAGCCAACATAAGATCAGAGAGAAATGATAATGAATATTAAATGACATGAATTTATATCTCAAATTAGTCTGCCTGCATAAAAATGGCCAAGATAACCTGATCTAATTATGGATGGTTGGACAAAAATGAGCAACAAAGTGACATGCAATATATTTGAGCTCAGCGCATGATAAATATATCTTCAGAGGATTGCTATCAGCTTGAGTCTTTGGTTTTCCAATCCTGTTGCAAAAATATGAAAAATTTAATATTTATGTACAACTGTTTTCTACACTGTTTCCTTGTATACTATGTACCTTTCTATTTTTCTTCCCATTTTCACAAAACAAGAACAAAAGCAAAGGAGATATGTTAAAATATTATTTACTTTCACAGTTGAAGAATGAATGCTAAGAAATAGCAGATCTCAGTGTGAATCTCAACTTTATGATATCTAAGCTGTAGTGTAAAATGCCAATAGTTTTACCTCTCTTTCAAAATAAATTAAGATTTATGCAATCTACAATAGCTTTCCCTTTTTAATAAGGTTTAGCACTTTCTTTTTAACTTCAGGAAGTTATACAATAATCACTCTGAATGTTTCATAGATTGCTTACCATATGAATGTGAAATAGCTCCCTTCAAGTTGTTCTAGAAAATAAAATACTCTGAGGGCCTCAAATGCCTTTACAAAATAGCAGTTCCTAGGGTTCCTTGGGGAAACCATGACAATGATAGGAAGATAAACCAACTGAAGCAAGCAGAGATACACTCGAAGGCACATGCTATTTATTAAATGTTGTAGCCTAACCAATAAGTTCAAACATATAGGAAGCACTCCTAAGGTTTCAGCATCTTTTTTGTATCTAGGTGACCAGAATTGGGGGCAATATTCCAAGTGTGCCTTACTAGTGCAATACAGAGTGGTACTATCACTTGTTGTGTTCTTGATGCTATCTCTCTGTTGATGCAGCCTAGGACTGAGTGGCTTTTTTTTGGCAGCTGCAGAAACACTGTAAGTTTATATTTAAGTGGTAGTCCACCAGGACACCCAGATCCCTCTCTTAGATACTACAATTGACCCAGGCACTGCCTATTTTGTACCTGTGCAATCCTTTAATCTTCCAGTGGTCCCTACTTTGTTTTCATTTTCTGGAAGTCCCCTCCAAATGTGTACTATAATTGCTATCATTCCCCCAAACATCTTCATCATTGGCAACAAGATGTGAAAATCTCTGATACGCTGTTTCTATATGTATGTAATTCTGAATAGGCTTCCCAAGATTCAGCCATTTTAATCATGTATTTTAGTTAAATCCTTATGGGCTGGGTTCTGTTACCATCTTTTAATACTAACAGTAATAAGACTTCCCTACAATTCCTTACCTGCTTAACTCCATTATAAATTGTATGAATCTGGAGGACTTCATTCCCTTATTCAACAACATTTGCTCAGATCGATCCTTATCAATACTGTATAAAAACTAAATCATCTTTGTTCACACAGTACTTTTAACCAAGTCAGTTGCGAATCTGGCAGCTGCATTTACACCACACGTGAATCTTAATTAGTTTTAACTTGAATTAGTTTTCTGTGGCAGTGCACAAAATAATGTCATCAGTGCCATATATTGTATTATGAAAACACAAAGTCAATGCAGATTCATTTAATAACTTGGTTAAGTTAAGGTGAATGAAGGTAGTCACACTGTCTCCATCTCTTAATACTGAGGTGGATTGCTATTTATGTAGAAATATTAGTTTGGCTTTGGTTAACTGGATATAGAAAGTATTACAATAATAAGAGCCAATTCTTCAGTAGACGCAGACACACATTTCACTATATATCAGATAATTCAAGCTGTTATGCTGCTGAGGCAATTTAGGATTAGTACAGTTTAGTGATATTCAAAAGTCTGTATCAAATTTCTCTTTAATAATATGATAAAAATGCTTGCCAAGAATAAATTTCCACTTATGAAGTGTTTGAGTTTCTGCTGCTTTCTCTAACTACAGAATAAAAAAGTCTAATATATTATTCTCCTAATTTGTCTTTTGCAAAGAATCAGTGCTTGGTGACATTGGTGAAAATGTCTTCTACTATACAAAGTCTATTTTGTTTTATTTTGTTTGCAAGAATAGTCATGGCTTACACTTTGGAAGTCCCCTTACAAAATAATGTTGCCCAGGAAGAGATAAAATTAAAATATTCTCAGGTGGTCATTAATATTCTTGAAGAAGCAGTGTTGTAATTATAAACTCTTCACAAGTTGATCTCAAATAGGAACACATGAGAATTTTATCCAATTTCTGCATATGGTACAACACAAACAGTATTTTAAATAAGAAATGTGGGGCATCCTGATAACAGGCACTTATACTGAAAAAGGAATCTTATGGATTACAGTAGAGCAGAAAAAATGACAATTATTACTATTAAGTACCTCATGCCATCCATAGACCTATATGACTCCCTTTCTCCTTCATTACATAGAAACAGCAGTAGCTTAGATAGACAACCAAATAACTTTATGTACATACAAGGTAAGTTGATCTCTTACCTTTTAAGGCCAATATAAGACATTAAAAGAAGAGCAAATGTACACTGACAGCAAGTCAGAGAAAATCCGGGCAGAAATTATGACAAAGGAGACCGAGGACAAAGATGCATGAAGGCTACATTTTTGAACAAAGATATATTTGGCAGCTGCTTCACATAAGATGTTTCCCCATCCACGTGGACATAGATGTACATAAACATGGTATTGAGGACAAAATCTATATGTGCCTATTTTCTCAAGTATGCAGGTAACAAGAGACCTCACGAGAAAACTGATGCAAAATTCCCATTATTATCTAAGTACATCATTCTAAAAAGTGTCATTTTGTCAATCCTATTTATTTCATCTTTAACATAAATATTGTAGATTCACAGTTAATAAAGGGCTTTCACTATAATGTAAGGAGTACTTATTAAGATAGGTAATCACTCAAAATTATTATTATTATATCTCAGATTTGAGATACGATTTTTAGCCCATATATCTAAGATAACAATTTGTTTAAATAAAAGTCTCTCTGACTTGGAATTGTTGTTGTTGTTAGCTGCGAAGTCGTGTCCGACCCATCGCGACCCTATGGACAACGTTCCTCCAGGCCTTCCTGTCCTCTACCATCTTCTGCAGTCCATTTAAGCTCACACCTACTGCTTCAGTGACTCCATCCAGCCACCTCATTCTCTGTCGTTCCTTTCTTCTCTTGCCCTCAATCTTTCCCAGCATTAGGCTCTTTTCCAGTGAGTCCTTCCTTCTCATTAGGTGGCCAAAGTATTTGAGTTTTAGCTTCAGGATCTGGCCTTCTAAAGAGCAGTCAGGGTTGATCTCCTCTAGGACTGACCGGTTTGATCGCCTTGCAGTCCAAGGGACTCGCAGGAGTCTTCTCCAGCACCATAGTTCAAAGGCCTCAATTCTTTGGCGCTCACCCTTTCTTATGGTCCAACTTTCACTGCCATACATTGCAACTGGGAAGACCATAGCCTTGAATATACACACTTTTGTTGACAGGGTGATGTCTCTGCTTTTTAGTGTGCTGCTGACTTCGAATACATACTGTCAAAATAATCTTTACTCACAAATCCCACTTTTTTTCACTAATATTCCAACTAGAGCCTGTTAAAATGTTTATGGAAAGAAGTGTTAAGAACATATATGCATTTTTAAACCGCAGGACTGGGGCTTGTTTATATAAATCATTTTTACAAACCTACCACCTGAATAAATGCTACTGCTACTGATAAGGCTATTAGGCTATTAATCTCTCATTTCCTATCCCATCCACTACAGATTGTGATCGATATAAAAGATCTAAAAATTCAAAATCCTTTGCTTTATTTAACCCACCATAATATTTGAAGAAAAAGACCCAATTAACAGAAAATAGATTTGCTTTTAATTATTTAGGATCACAGAAAGAACTGAAAGAGGTTAACTGGAAATGTTCATAGATTATTTATTTAAATTTATATGCTGCCCAGCAATATTCAAATTATCATTTTATTACAGTCTATTTCTCTAGCCAGTCACTGCCTATCAACATACCGCCAAATTTTATTTACACTTTTCCATCCAATGCAACCTAAAGTCAGATGCCTCTTTAAGATGATGAAACTATGCTAGGAATTATAATAAAAAACGTAAAAGAACTTTGAGAAACCACCATTTGCCTTATGCCCCATCTACTAACCTATATGTTTACCTGAAAGACAAAAAGGCAAACTTAAAGGTTTTGTGGAAATGTGCTTCAGCCGTTTTAACCCTGTGATTTTTAAAATCTTTGTTTTTATTTTTTTGTTTTACTTTGACATTTTTGTGAGCTACCCTGGGAAAATGTTGAAAAATGTATCAAGAAAAGCAACGAATTTAAAATAATAGAATATGCAAGGAAGATCTGACAGGTTTCCATACTTTTCAAGGCAATGGGCCTTAATCAAATCCAATATTATATATGTCCTAGAGAGAGGAAGTGGGTGAATGATAACCAGTGCTTTTTTTCTAAAAAATAAATGTGCCAGAACTCACACATGTCATACAACCCGCCTTTCCTAACCTACAAGGTTCCATCCAAAAAAGGTGCTGGATCTCTGTTCTGGGCGTTCTATGACAAAAAAAGCCCTGATAACAATAGCAATAACACTTACATGCTACTTCATAGTGTTTTAGAGCTCTAAGTTGTTTACAGAGTCTGCATATTGCCCCCAACAATCTGGGTCTTCACTTTACCAACCTAGGAGAGACGGAAGGCTGAGCCAACCTTACACCTATCAGGATCAAACTCCTGGCAGTGAGCAGAGTCAGCCTGCAATACTGCTTTCTAACCACTGAACTACCATGGCTCTTAAGTGTGTGGAAACACAAATCAATACTTGTGTCAAGCATTGGGATGAAAGTACAAAATGTCAATGATTCATCTATGGTGACTCAACACATGCTTTGCCATTTTCACATCCTTACAGTTTATACTGGATGCCTTTTTCTAATAACCAATGGGATCTTGAGAAGACAGCTGGATTGAGAAGCACTGCCTTAAAAGAAAAGAAGAAGATAAAATATTAAGAATTGAATCTAAATGCAACAGGGACTCCTCTCCTGTTTTTTTTAATACATTGCACACTATCATTGTAGAGTGGCATTCACGTGCATAATCCCTTCATGCCCTAAACAGAACAGCAGAACAAATCGAGATTAACCCAGCTTGGAAAAAATAACAAAAGAGAACAGGTGGAAATGACAGACAGACAGGCGGAGTAAGAGACAATGCCAGTCAGATTGATCTCAGGCAATGATCTCAGCACTGCAGCTGCCTAGCTGCCATCAAGTGGAAGAGATCCTCTGCAGGGGATCAGTTAAGCAAAGATGGGTGGGAAATTCTTTAATTAAAACCCAAGTCTTGCAACTTGATCTGTCCATTTTCACCTTAAGAAAAAACTGCAATGGCAGCACCAGGGATTCTGCATAAGGGAAGGAGATCTCTAGTCATCAGAATCACAGAACAGTATTTTCTCTAAAATCAGCAAATTAAAATATAATTAGTTATAACATTAATTTTTGAAAGGTCTCATCAAAAACCTGGTTCTAAAAGGACAGGGTTCAAAAATTTATTAGAGTAGATTCAGGCTTTGATAAACAGAGAAGAAGATCAAGATTACATTGATCATCAGCAAAGACTATCTTCATGGATCAGAAAATTGTAACTGTTTGTCCCAGAGACAGGACAGGAGATCCAGTCTGTGATCCAGCAATGTGGTCATGCATGTGCAGACAATGGCTGCCACTGTTTTAACAAATACATAAAGTAATAAAAGACAACAGAGGATATTGGCTTGAAAATATTTTCTTGGTTTTTCCACAAAGGAAATATGGTTTTTTTGTTTACAAAAGAAGAGACAAAGCCACAAATCCCACAAAAATCATTTACTGCCGCTATATGGGCTGCTGTTAGTGTCCAAATACATCTCCATAATAGATATTTTGCCTGCAAGACTTCCCTGTCTAAAGTTTTCTGGACATCGAAAAGAACTCATGGAGGACAAAGTATAGTACAAAGATTTCTTCTCTCCCAAATTTCTTCCATATGATGTGCTCTAAACCGAGTTTTGTGTAGAGGATAAGGCATCAAGCATTATTGGGAGACTGTTATTTCTAGTCCTCCTTGGGCATAAAGCCAACTGGGTGACTTGGGCCAGTCACTTGCCCTCAGCCCTACGAAGGAAGCAATGGCAAACTACTTCCAAAAAAAAAACTTGCTAAGGAAATTTCAGGGACTTGGCCAGATAGTTTCTGAGAATCAGACATGATTGAACAAAAGTTTAAAAAAAAACCAGGAAGGGAAGGAGTTGGTTTTTAAAAAAACTTGCGTGAAGTTTTACAGATAGAAGTAGGTTCTAGCTGTTTCCAATTTATCATCCAGCCAGGCATAAAGTGAATTATTAACCTAATTTCCCTGCAATCTCTTCCCGGAAGTGGCTTCAGGAAACGCTGGAAGAGCTAACCAAATTGTAAGAATCCTTGTGTCCGTGTCTTCTGCTCTTCATGATTTCCAGAACTGTACAGTACTGGTATAGTTCAGATCTCACAGGCCAGAAGGGGGCAACCCTTGGTATATTATGTTGCTGTAGTTGTTCTTAATTATTCTAGTGGAGGTACATGATAGTGCACTGGGATTAGGGCATAGTACTTAGGCAAGAGAAGCTACAACTTGAACTCTCTCCCCTCCTTTCTATGTACTTGTTCATATTTCTAGATTCATTCATTAGAAACTTAACACAACAATTTAATTCCATTTACTGCATGAAATAATGCTACAATTTAGTGGCTTGTGTTTGAATTCTGAAGTAGCTCTAAGGCCACAATATGCAAATTACATGCAGTTCACAAAGGGTCTATATCTTTATGATGTTATTAAATTAAAGCTAGGAAAAAGTTAAGGCTATTTAAGAAGCTTAGAAAAATTACATGCAATTCACAAAGTGTTCATATTTATGATTATGCTAAATTAAAGCTAGAAAAAGTTAGGGTTATTTAATAAGCTAACAAGATTGCAGTCAGAAATCTTTCCCATAAGGTACTACAAAACACTATTTAACAGGCGATGCTAATCGGGACTTTTGTATATACAAAACATGTATCCCATTGAGTTGCTCTACAAGATTCAAGGAAATACTCAGACTGCATGGATCTTTTTATCTCTCTTGTGAACACAGGAATGTTAATTTCCAGAAAAAGTTTTGTTATAAAATCACAAGGCTAGTTTAATGTTTAAAAATGCTAAACTGAGTGATAAAGATGCACAAGGTGTCACAAACAATTTAGGTATACTACATCAAGAATAGTAAAGCATAATATTTATGAAAATGCACTGCATGTATTCCCTAAAGTAATCATCTATATTGGTACTTCTAAGAAAGTGAATGTCTATTTAAGCAAATGTTCCAGTTCCCCAAATTTCACAGATCAAAAGAAGAAAAGAGGTTAGCCTGTATTGTGTTACAATGCAGCACTACATATTGCAATTACTTTACTTAATATAGGACAAAAGAATTCCATGTTCTAACAAAAAAGAGCCTTAAAATATATACAAGGGGATCTCTTGTTTTGATACTCTGCATCACATTTTATCAGGACAATTTTACTTGCTATTATTAGTACTGTACTACTTTAACCTTACCAAACAGCACCAAGTAAGCAAATCCGCTTTCTTGAATTCTGATAATAGATTCTCATCATTTGCTATTAAGATACCTCAGACTAGTCTCCCCCTGCCCAGTGCCTTCCAGATCTATTGGGATACAACTTTTGGAGGATACTATTTTGAGGAAGATCCATATAGGCTGACTCTTATTTTATGTGTAATACTGTTATTTCAGGTTCTGAACAACAACAAAATACATACCCACAAATTATTAGCTACATGACTATACATCACAGATTAAATTAACTTCCAACCCTAAACATCTTGATAAATAAGCATTGAAGGAGTCACTTTTTGGTTTAGTTAAAATATTTTAAGCCTGCCCATTATTCAGATGCAGTCCCTAAAAAGCAAGACAAAACAATCATGCCAAGTAAAATAAATAATACTTTTAAAATATAATAACAACAACCAGAGCTTTTTTTCTCATAGAACGCCCAGAACGGAGTTCTGGCACCTTTTTTGGATGGAACCTTGTAGGGTAGGCAAGGCGGGTTGTATGACATGTGTGAGTTCCGGCACCTTTTTCTTTTACAAAAAAGGCACTGACAACAACTGAGGCATTTCTAGGTCAAAGGGCATGGTTATGGGGTAGATGATAAATCCTAGATACAAGAGGAAGAAGCCACGTCTTCCTTAGTGCCAAAATACTGTAGGTGCAAGTTTAGCCTCCTCAAAATCAACTGTAGCCATAGAGAAGGCTTTCTCATGTGTTCACTCATAAGATGACTCTCCCAGCTGTGGGACACTGGGTAGATTCCCTGTTAATATGGTATTTTTTTTTGGAGAAGGGCTCTCTTAAATATTAGGATCCTAACCTCTAAAGGCTCTAAAGAAAACCAGTTTGATACAGTATAGTGTTTTTAAGGCATCAGACTAGAAACCAGAGAAACCATGAGTTCTAGTTCCAGTTTAGGCACAAAGCCACATGGGTGACCTTGGACCAGTCACTTTCTCTCAGCCCTAGGAAAGAGGCAAGGGCAAATCACATCTGCAAAACCTTGTCAAGAAAATTGCAGCGGCTTGTCCAAGCAGCAGTTATAGGGGTGAAGCTTTAAACATAAATCCTAATATCCTGAGATGTCATTAGAAGCATTTAGGCATCCAGTTTAGGACTGAAAGAACATTTTAAGATAGATAAAGCTGTTCTATATAAACTACCTACTGTTTTATTTATTTTTATTTTAGTTTTTGAATTTTCATCAAAGGTACTTATAGACTATATTTAAAATTCTATGTCTTCGAGTACTTGTTGTCTCCTGGTAACTGCTTGGACAAGTTCCTGCAGTTTTCTTTGCAAAATTTTTGGAAGTCACTTTGTCTTCTTTCTTGGACTGAGAAATAGTGACTGCCCTAAGATTATCCAGCTGGTTTTGTGCCTAAGTCTTTGAGATTTATCTCTGTCATGGGGCACTTGACTATCTGTGCTTGGTTCAGACACTATGACTCTTCATGAAGCAAGACCTTGGCCACAGTAATCCATCCTGTAATAACCTCCCTTTTAGATTACTATGATATACCGGTACTCTAGGGAAACCAGTTTAGTGGTTAAAACATAAAACTAGGAACCAGGAGACTGTGAGTAAAACTACTGGACTACTGTGGCCATGAGGTCTTGCTCCATGAAGAGTCATAGTGTCTGAACCAAGCACAGATAATCAAGTGCCCCATGGGCCCCATACAACAGAGATAAATCTTGAACTACACAAAGGCTATATACCTGCTTCTTCTTCTTCTTCTGCTACATCCAGACTTACCAGCTTCCAGCTTATGAGACCCTAATTCCCAGTGTTTATGATTTACTGGGAATCATCTCACAATCAGTTACTCTCTAATAAATACATAATTATTAATTAAGTCACCTATTTTTTAGTCAAGATTCCTAAACCTATTTTTTCTCTAGTTATGTTCCCAAATCACAGGGGTAGGCAACCTTAGCTCTTTTATGACTCGTGGACGTCAACTCCCAGAATTCCTGACCCACCTTGGCTGGCTCAGGAATTCTGGGAGTTGTGGTCCACGAGTCATAAAAGAGACAAGGTTGCCTACCCCTGTCCTAGGAAATTGCTACTCCCTCCTCAAAGGTTCAATACAGTATTATAAAAAGTATTTGCCCCCATTTTAATAGAAAATAACATACATAGCTTAGATCTGAACTATAGAGCCCTTGATGCTCTCTGAGCTTGGTTATTTGCTTGTAGAAATTCCATTACCCAATGAGGTAACATCATTCTTGTGAGTGAGTGTGGGGTTTGCTCCATGGTGTTTTCCTCTTTCCCTGTATACTACAGTCTTATCATGCAGTAGGAAGGTGAAGGAGAGAAATCAGATCTATTAAAACTACACAGAAAAAATATCATCTTACTAAGCACAATGTTAGCCTTGCACACCATTCTCTGTCAGTTTTGTCTTCAAAATCTCTTTCAATATTAATTAAGGAGGCCCTGCTGCCTTAATATAAATGCTCTAAGGATAATTCTAAGATGCTGTTGATTCCCCTCTCCCGTACCTCCATTTCCATATTAATAATTCAGTACTAAGGTCTATGAAGATGCCGAGGTAATATTTGTGAATATCAGTACTGTATTTGTGAATATCAGTATTGGCATATACTAATGGTACAAGAAGGCCTTCTTGTACCCATCTTGTGTATAAGGCCGGCCAAAGGGTTAATTAGGTATAAATGCATAATTTCCAAAACAACAAAGCATTAAGAGATGTAATTTTTATTTTTTTACAGTAAATATTTTATCTAACATGTCTGGTTACAGGGGTATATAAAGGTTGAACTAAACTGACTTTTGTCTGACTTTACTATCTCTCATCAAAATCAGTGCTGATTTTAAAATCCCCACATTAATTAAAATTTGCCACACATTTTTCATAAACAGTATCACTAATTCATCATTAATTGCTGGATACAGTGAGACCCCGTTCAATAATGTTGTGATGGGTATGGATCAGATGGGTAGACTCTTTTCATTTCCAGAGTTAAA
The DNA here is from genome assembly GCF_964194415.1 of Vipera berus. Classification (NCBI taxonomy): domain Eukaryota; kingdom Metazoa; phylum Chordata; class Lepidosauria; order Squamata; family Viperidae; genus Vipera; species Vipera berus. The sequence goes on from NC_138204.1 coordinate 45,733,106, forward strand.
ACACCAAAATTATTTTATTGCTGTCAACTTCCCGACCACATTTCAGCTAACAATAATAGGCCTGTTTTCTGTGCTCTACTGACATATTTTGAGAAAGTTGTCCCCCTATGTCACAGTGTGTCTCAACCTTGGCCACTTTAAGATGGGTGCACTTCAACTCCAAAGCTGGCTACGGAATTCTGGGAGTTGAAGTCCACCCATCTTAAAGTGGCCAAGGTTGAGAAACACTAGTCTAAGATATGACAGCTGCCTTTTTACATCCAAAGGAAACCCACACTACACCCTCAGCTGGGCAACATTGCTGCACATAAAGAAAGATGCTAACGGCTGACCGTGCCGCAATTAGATCTTTCACTTCCTGATGACTGTAATGGAACTGAAGAACAGGACATGCTGGGAGCAGAAAAGTACAAATGATTCAGCACTTTCACCTCTTAATCAATACCACATTAACTAACTTAGCAAGTGCTAAGATCACATTTTTAAAAAAAATCACATAGCTTTGATTCTAGCTAATCATAATTAACATGGTCACATGTATTTTTCCACCCACTGCTAACTTGAAAAAAAAATGTTTCACCAGCACCTTGTTTAGACTGAGGTTAGTTCTCAATGTTTCAGAAATATGTACTGGACTCTTGTCCCATAACAGTTTTTCATAAATCCCCAGAGACCCTTTATGGGTTAAATTTTAGAAGTGGAGGCCCCTGTTCCTTTTTTTGTCAGAGCATTTAGGGCTGCTCAGACAGAAAAATGGAGGTACTCATTGTACCACACCTGAACCAGTGGATGAAGAGGCAAAATAAAAAAGAAAGAGGTTGCTTTCTGATACAGTCATTGCTACTTCCTTTTCTGTATTTTGAGTCAGGTTTGAGCCAAGTTTCAAATTCAAGATCTGTCAATTTACTGTAATCCTGAAAATCCCAGTCCCTTCTCACATCTCCTTTTAAAACATGCATATATCCACATAAACGAAAATTAAAACATGGAGCATGCCCATTCACAGCAGCTGCATCTTTGTCCTGAGTGGATGGTTATCTACTCCTGCACCCCAAGGGTCTCTTCTTCAAAAGGAAAAAAAGAGAGAGAGAGTGAGAGGGAGGGAGGGAGAGAAGAGAGAAAAAGAAATAGAAAAGGAGAAAAAGAGAAAAAGAGAAAACAAAACCATGGTGTCCAGGCCTTTCAAATATCAGAGGAAAAATAAAAAAGAAAGAGGTTGCTTCCTGATACCATCCTTGCTATTTCCTTTTCTGCATTTTGACTCAGTGTCAAGTTTCAAATTCAAATTTTTCATATATGTTGGGAAACCGAACCACACAGAGAGAACTTTCTCAAAAGACTAAAGCAATCCAATCCCCACCAACCAAGGATGAAAAGCGGGTCAGATTCCAAGAGGAGAGCTCAGGGCTTTCCAATCCTCAATATCTACTGATGCTGAAGCCTGTCACCACCACCCTAAAACTGCAACTCCAGTTCAACCCGCCCGCATCCCCTCCAATTAGCAAACTCTTAACACCTTTGCTCGGCAGCAAAAGGAGATTCCTCGTCTGCGGGGAGCACCGGCTTGCTTTAAGTGCGGAGCTCATTCATGACAAGGAAAGACCAGGCTGCAGCGGAGGCCGAGGGGACGGCGGTGGGGTGGCGGTCAGGGCAAGGAAAAGAGCGAGAGGACTCAGGACCGAAGAGTGGGACCTTGGTGGTGGGACGGGAAACCCCTCCCCTAGGCCTGCCATCGATGCGAGCCCACCGACAGCCGTTCTTTTCTCCTGCTGCCCGACTGGGCCACATCCAGATGACCGAAAGGTGCTTTCTTCTGGGTCCCTGTCTTGAGGCTGCCCCTCCGTGCAGCAACGGCAGCATCCCTTCCCTACCTGGCCGGCAGCCGCTGCCGCCGTTCCCGCTGAGCTTCCTTCTCCTTTCTCGTCTGGAAGGCTGGTTCGAGGTTGCCCCAAATACCCTATTCCCGATCAGAACCAGCCGCCGAGCTACGGGACTTGGCTGCCCCGCGCCGCCTCACCGAACAGCTCCCATCCTTCTGCAGCGCCTGCCTTCCCAGACTCCCGCATTAGGGCAGAGACGATCGAGCGCGCTGCCGAGTGGCCGCGTGCGCGACCCCGAAGAGCAAATTCCGGGGACGCGCGACGAGTGGTTGGGAGCGCGCCAGCGCCGTTTCCCATTCAACTCAGCGGCACGTGAGGGTCCTTCTTGTTCACTTTTCTGCCTCCTCCTCCTCCTCCTCTTCTTCCCATCTGGAGAAATTAAAAGAGTGGCCTGGCGATCAATAATGGACCTCGCAGAAGGGGCGTCGGAGAGTGCTTATTTTTTTTTTAAAAAAAAGGGGGGGGGAGGGTCGAGGCAGTGCAGGTTGTTTTCAGTCCCTGTTTAACCAAGAGAGTTAAAAATTAAGCAGATGCATTTGGCACAACGTGCAGAACTTGTCACACTTAGGATACTACAAGATCTTAGATTTGCTTTTGTTATATAGTGATTCTCAAATACAGTATTTATAAACATTTAAAATGTTCATATAGTTCTGATTTCAATATCTGCTTAATTTCCCCCCCCCTTAAAGCTATAATCTAAATATTTAAATTTGTCGTGCTGCATAATATATAAAAATGTACAGGTTATATACATAATATAAACAATATACAGTTGTTTAAACTACTTAGGTCAAACTTCTTTTGTTAATATCTTCCATTAGTTTTGCCATTGTTGCATATTCTGTAAGTTTACGTTCCCAATCTGATATAACCAGTAATATATCTCCTTTTTGATGTCATATCACATTTATCCTTATGATTGTGAATATTTATTTTATTAAATTGTGATGATTTTGTTGATGTACCTTGGAATTATGTTACTAAAAATGTTTTAATTGAAATTTGGTTTCTAAAATTTTCTGAATAGTACTATATATTTCTTTCTAATACTTTGGAGGGTTATTTTAAAATATGTCCATTTCATATAGTAAAATGTTCTTTTTGTACGATGGCATTATCAGCACTTATTATATGATTTATCAATATTGGCAATTGTATTGTATCAATATTGACAGTTGTACACCATTGAAGTATTTTGTACCAATGTTCTCTTAAGTTGTAACTTGAGTTACCAAATCTATAATTTTATAGATTTGTTCCATAGTTCTTCCAATTGTTCAATTGGTATTATTTCTTTAAAGTTTTGCATCCATTTTATCATACAGTTTTTATTTTGTCTCTGGAAAATCTCCCTCCCTCCTTCCCTCCCTCCCCCTTTCTCTCTCATTCAATAATTTGTAACTACATTAATCATGGTACATTCTGGCCTTCACCAAGTAATTCTTGCTGTGTTTGTTCATGGAATCTGAATGCATTATACCTGCATAAGTTTTCTTCACATGATAAGATGGTGGCTACAACTACACTATCAAGCCAGTCCTGCTTTTATTTGTGCTATTGGGGTAGTGCATATTAAAAAGGGGTGTAGCTTTATATGACTAGGGGCGCTATCCTGACTTGTTTATCTCTTCTCCATAGATGTCCCCAAGCCCACATCCATGTATTTTTGTCTTCCTTGTATCTTTTGGACAAGATTGGGCAAGATGAACAAGGCTTTTAGTCCAAACTAAAATGTGTATATATTAAATGGCTCAGGCTTCAATTTGCTGAACAAAATATATACCAATATAACATTTCTGGTACTATCTTTTAGCTTGATGAAGCAGAATAATTAGTTTTTTGCATCGCTTGTGTGTAATATACTGTAGTTGTGCAAAATGTGACCGCATATGGTGAAATCTAAAATACGTCAGTCCTAAATTATTTACTATGTAGAAATTTTAAGAAATTCTTCGTATTTACTGTATTACTTCAAATAATGAAACTCAAAACAAGCTCAAATTAAGACATTGGGAAAATTGCTCTGGTAATGAAAGAAAACATTAAATAAGGCTTTTTAAAAGGAATTAAAATGGGAAAGGTTTATAATCCAATTTTATTATAATAGCTCCTACATTTCTCGAAGCTCACATTCTAATCACAATCAGTCCATAATCCAATTGTCAAAGATTTCTGTCACTTAGTTTTACTGATCTCTGTGGAACTAAATCAGCTTAGTTAGAAGAAGTTTACATTGGCTGTTAAGATGCCTGAAAATGTTTTAATAATTATGTAGGAACCTCTAGCTTCCTAAAAACCTTTACCCAAAAGCAAATTCCACCAATTCCAAGTTCAAGAATATTAACATACTACTAAAAATATAGGATTGGGTCTTAGTAGTATTGTGTTTTCTATTTGTTTAAACTAGGGATAAATTTAATCAAATTTCTAATTAATTACAGTTATATAAATCCTATGTACAATATAAAATAGGTTGTTTGATTTTATTACAGTGATATGATAAATATTTTCCATGCATTAACATGTCTGGAAAACATTTTTGGATTCACTATCATATATCAACTTATTTTATAATGCATTTCTCCCTGTAATTTCAGATTTATAGATCTGAAATTTTGCCCCTAGCTTAGAACTTTTGGATTAATTTGGGGAGAAATAGAAGTCACTGAATTACAAATCCTAAGGTTCTTTATTATCTCCAAGTGTTGCTTGGAGTTATAGTTCATTCAACAATTTCGTTCTGTTAATAGCTAAATATGAAGTAAGCAGATGTTAGCAAATATATATTTATTTTTAAATTAAATTTAAAAAGTAGTCATAACTTTCAGAACCTTTAGCCAGCAGCCTAATAATGGGATTGAGATCAGTCACTGTACTGCATCAGTTTTTTCCCTTAACTTCAGTGGAGGAGGAGAGATAAGGAAGGTTTTGTTCACTGGATGGAGAAAGGACAGCTCCACTTTTCCCTTGTTTCACTCTTACCCCTCCCCCATTTAGGATTACTGTCTCAAAACTAAATATTTATTTATTTTTTATTTTAATTCCATTTATATCCCGCCCTTCTCCGAAGACTCAGGGCGGCTTACAAGCTTAGCAGTAGCCTTCATTCTATGTATATGCCTGTTTACAGTACTGTGTTTTTTTGGCACTTTAGAAGACAAAGTGGTCTGTGTTGTGTTATTGCAATGCTGGCTCTTATATTAGACCACTGAGAAAGAAGACAAGATTTTTAAATTCATCTTAGCTGTCATGAACCAAGGCAGGAGTGAGTCAAGTGATGGAAACCTGGGTAAGTCAGTATTTAATATGGGAAAGAAAATTATCAATTGCACCTGTGCACAATACATTAATTAATAAAAATCCAAAGATGCCATGAAAACTTTACAGTTGCAGCTTTCTGGTTATTTTTGCTGCCTCACACAGCTTATTTAGACTTTTGCAGTCTTAGCAGAGGCAGCTGTTATAAGCAACACAAAATCAGCTCAAGCATATGACAAAGAAATCAGAACTTGCTGCCATAGAGATAGGAATAAACTAAGCCCTTACTCAGCAACGTTTATTACATCTATTTTTATAAGGAAACAGCTAGATAGGCAAACCGACAGACACAGGACAAGTACATAATGCAAAATCTAAGCAATGGAAAGAGAGGTATTGAATAATGTCAGTACAATGTAATAAGTTTTATATCCAAATATATTTTATTCTTTATACTATTTCCATCTTCCCTTAAAATATTAACAAAATCCACAATGGTCTGAGAATCAGCATCTCCACTAGAGAATTGACAGTCAAGCTGAAACTACTTCCTCAAACCCCCAAATAATGTTTGACAGAAACAAGCAGTTCATTACCTAACCACTTAAAATAGTTCCCCATTGTCATTTGAAATCTATTTTTCAGTTCTGAGATTTGAGGGACATGAAATTTAACGTAACTGTGAATGATAGCCATCATGTATTATTTGAGCATTTTGACAGGTTTTTAATAGTTGGGATAAGGAACAAAATGCAGAAAAGAAATTCTAATATGGGAACTGGGGTTTGACTTTCACAGAGCCAAGTAGTTCAGTCCAAGGGAAGAAATCCATAAGTGCCATTTATAATAAGAAGAGTATAGAAGTGCACATCCAACTGGATTGCCTCACTTCCTAGAGTAACATTTGAATATGAACCACTTCAAATCAAATAATATACAGATCTTTAGAGAATTAAGTAACTCACACTCATAGTTTTAGATATGAGAACGCACACAGGGAAGTTCTGTTCCTGTTCTCATAATCTCAAAGCAAAATATTGGAGTAGATGCTTAAAGTTAAGGAAGAGTGAACTTGAGCCAGTATAATGGACCTTTCCATTTTTACTATAACTCTTAAGGGCTATCCACTGGAGGAGCCCAGCGCAAAATATTCTACTTTTGGCATCTGGGAATGTCAGGATTAGACTGGATTGGAGAACTACCAATAATTTCAAATCTAGCTTTTGTCCTTCTCTTACAATAGCTATCAATGAGAAGTCTGTATGAAATAGTTAGGCATGAAGTCTATGGATAGTCCTCAACTTATGACTGGTTGCTAAGAGACCATTCAAAGTTAAGTTAGATTCCTCCAAAAGCTACTTACAATCTGGTTCTGAAGTTCTGATGGCTGCCCCTCCATGGTCTTCTGACCACATTTTGGGTAATTGGTAATCAACCCACATTTACAGATGTTTGCAATGTCATTCAGTCACATATAAACAATTATGTGGAAACTGGTTTTACTTCCAGTTTCTGTCAAAAACTGGTCCCTAGTAAACAATAGGTTCACTTAATGACTGTGGAATTCACTTAATGACCATAATGTTTTCTTAATTACTAACTAAACAAGCTTGTAAAATTGGGTGAGTCACATGATGACCCAGTTTACAATTGCTACAACTTATTATGGTTATAAGTCGGGAACTACCTGTAATAGTATTCAGGAAGCTGAGCTTTTTTAAAAAATTTTTTAAATAAGTAGCCATATCTATCTGTATATCTGCTGGCCCAACAGTCAACCAAATTTATAAGGCCTACATTCTGTAAAGCTTAGACAGACAGCTGAAATCAGATTCCAAACTATCTGTGCAAACGTGATCATTTAATTATTCAAAAAGAGATGCTTCATTTGTACCCCATATATTGAGAAGCACCTTTTAAAAAATGCTTTGCATATTATATGTGGAGTTAGCCGATAATCATGGAGAGAGAGAGAGAGAGAGATGTATAGATAGAGATAGAGATATAATCAGAATATAGCAATATAAAGGATGCTCAACTTCTCCAGTGGAATTTTCGTAAATCTCTATTGAAAAAATCTGCCTATTTACACCTGTGGCAAAGTTACCCCCAACATTGGTAGCAAATAATGGGATCAGAGCTAAATAGACATTGGAGAACATCAGAACAGAAAAAGAGAATGAAATACCGGATTTCAGTTTTCCAAAACTGTCCTGAGCATCAGAAATAATGTACTTTTTCTATCTGAATTTCCTTCTAAAAATGAATGAGGGTTGTACATTCTTCTGAATGCTCTGACAGCTGTAGCATCTAAATACAGGCAATGAAGAGTCAACATTTAGGGCTAAAGGATACAGTGACACCCCCATTATGTTGGGTCTACTTTTACAAGGCTTCCCCCCCTTGTCCTTTATTGTGCACCTGTTATGCAAAATGTTCTGTGTTTCAACCATTTGGAATCTGAAACGCTGTTTTTGATTGTGAAATGGCTGTTTTGAATGCAAAATGAGTTTTTTCAATCATTTCGGAAATGTTTTAAGCTAGAAACATAATGTTTTGTATTTCAATGATTTTAAGGATGTTCAAAACATCCTGCTTTACATTCAAGACTGGGTATTTCAGATTGTAATAGTTCAGTTTCATTAGGTTTTGTATATATATATTAGAAACAAATTGCTCAGATTTGCTTTATCTTTTCAAAAGCCTATCATCTAGTATCTGTCCACAAATTCTAATATCAACCCTGTTTATATATGCAAATCTACTTGAGTTGAAGCCAAACAAGGATAGAGAAATAGCCAAGTCTGTTACAGTTCAATCAGCGGTTTGTATTATTAGTTGCATTGCTGACATTTGCTTAACTGACTGAGTCAAACCTATGATTTTCAGGACTAATTTTTAAAATAGTTTCTTTCAAATATGCTTTTCCCCATGTGACCTTTTCTTTCATCAGTATTCATATATTCATTTATATTTCTAGAAGGGAAAATGTCATATTAGAAAATAAAGTGCAAGTAGCACATAGTACCAATAGGTCAATAGCATGCTTATGGCTAATGAACCGTATGGAGTGCTATAGATATATTTTAAAAAATTTGGAATCTCACACAAATGTTGCCAATTCCAAGACACTGAAACTTTGTATCCTGGAATGAAATTCTGGCAGACTTACATCTAAAATGTGTGTCTCATTTGGATCTAGTTCAAATAAGGTATAATATTTTACTCTTCCATGTAAAACTGGTAAACCAAAAACTCTATGCATGCAGCATTTATCTACAAGGCTGGATATAAACCCTTGAAAGCTCAGTAATAATAAAAAAAATTAGAGCACATGAACACTGGGCCAAAATCAAATTCCACTTCTGCAATATGCTTGCAGACAATTTTTCTTTGTCCTAAGCATATACAAATCTACATGCTTCGATTAAAAAAAAATAGATTTCTTGTATTCAAAATTATAAAGATACCTGCAATATTTCCACTTTAGTCTATTTTTGGCAGTAACTTGATCCAGTATTATTAAAAACTTCCTTAATCATTCAACTTTATGGTGCTCTTTCATGCTAATCATACAATTATAAAGAAATAATAATTCACGATAGCATATGTAGTCAACTTTAATGCCATATGTGCACGTCGCTATGTGTTAATTTGCAATGTGTGTGTGTGCATGTGTTAACAGATTTAGATTTCCTGACCATAATCTAATAATAATAGTCATCATCTCCTTTTTGGGTACAGAATAATAATGATATAATTATATAAATGTATAATAATGAGGTGTTTTTTTAGAATTAATTGTTGTAGGACAATGAAATACAGACTCCTGCTTACTACCACAGCTGCAGCATTGTTATCTTGATGTTCTCCCAACTGAATCTCTGAAACGGGCGAAAAGAATTCACTGTAAAGGAGGACATTTGGATAAGATCTAAGCACATGTCAAAATTGACAGCCTCTCCTTCAAAGCTAAAAATTATGAAATAAAAATCAAGGGATTTTAATTCTGAAATAAAGGGAGAAAGGTGATTCACTTTGAGGGCTAATTAAAAATGGAATCAACAATTTTAAAAACAACCGTTTAAAGAGAAGGCAAATGAAAATGATGAAGAATAGAAAATTCATTTTTAAAATGGAGAAATTTTAGAATTTATCAGATTTTAAAATAAATCACATGTAAAGAACTGTTGTAAGGATGTATTCATTTATGAATAATATATAGAAAATAAATAAATAATACAATATAGTATGTTACTTTGAATGGTTTTGTTTTCCTTTATCATGGCAGTATTCTTCATTTTTGTTTGTTATACTCTGTTGCCATCTGCTGTTGCATTCTGGAAACTGTCTATGTCTCTTTATTAAATTGTTTTCTCATAGTATAGATGTAAAATTACTCAAGATCCTATTTAAACTGATAGTTTTCAGAAGGATCACCTTTCTCCTTTTATTTCTATCTACCCTATAAGATTCAACAGGCTAGGCCTGTTTTGTGCATTAACCAATGTCATCCTTTTTTTAAAAAAAAGATCTTTAAAAGCTTGACTTTTTCCTCAAGCTCTTGGATAGGTTGGTGATGTTCCTGTTTGATGTATATTGTTTGTTTTGGCTTTACAGTATATTGATAGAAAAAAATATTTTTAGAATGTGAGGTCCTTGGTGCTTTCTGAGCTTGGTTGTTGCAGACGCTTCATTATCAAACTAGGTAACATCATCAATGCTAATAAAGAGTGGGGTTTGCCCTCATTTTATATACTAGTGGCTTGTCCTGTCAATATTGGTGGGAGTTGTCTGAGTGTTTCCTTGATTAGGCTGTTGTTTACTGATAGTTTGTTTTTCTGTGCTGGTAGTTCCTCGGTTGGGGTATTTTACTTTTTGGTTATTGATCTAGTGCTAATCTTGGTGTTAAACTCTGTTCATCTGGGTGTTGATTGCTGGTGAGGATGTGCTTTGGTCTTTTTGTTTCCTTTTAGGCTTTTAGATTGTCTCTTTTGAGTGAAATGTAGATGTAGATGTTGCTTATCTCTATGAGTCTGTTGATGACCAATTTGTCTGAGTGCCAGGCTTCTAGAAATTCTCTAGCATTGATTAATGGCTTGGTAAATGTTAAATAAGGGACGCAGTGGCTCAGTGGGTTAGAACACTGAGCTTGTCGATCAGAAGGTCAGCAGTTTGGCGGGTCGAATCCCGAGTGCCGCGTAACAGAGTGAGCGCCTGTTACTCATCCCAGCTTCTGCCAACCACTCGGACCACTCGGAGGCTTCAACTGGTGCAGAATGCAGCCGCGCGAGTTGTTGTGGGAGTTTCCCGATACTCCCGTGTAACACCTCTTCTCCGTGAGCTGCATTGGCTTCCGGTTGCCCTCCAGGTGAGATTCAAGGTGCTGGTAATGACCTACAAAGCCCTAAATGGCTTGGGTCCAGATTATCTAAGGGAACACCTGCTGCCGGCATCAACTTCCCATTGTCCTGTGCGCTCCCACAGGGAGGGCCTTTTCAGGGTACCGGCGGTTAAGGAATGCTGGCAGGTTATTCCCAGGGGAAGGGCATTCACTGTGGGCGTGCCGGCCCTATGGAACCAACTTCCCACGGAACTCAGGACTGCCCCCAACCTTCGCTCATTTCGCCGGGACTTGAAAACCTAGTTCATCGAGCTGTTTGGCCCAGACTGAGGGGTTTTGATTTAATTTAATTTAATTTAATTGGGTTTTAGTTTAACTTCAGGGACTGTAATTTAATTAATAGTTTTAACTGATCTTAATTTTGTATGCTATGTATTTTAATTTTCCCGGTAAACCACCCTGAGTCCTACGGGAATAGGGCGGTATATAAATTTAAATAATAAATAAATAAATAAATAAATAAATAAATAAATAAATAAATAAAACTAGCAGTTCGAAAGCATGTAAAAATGCAAGTAAAAAAATAGGGACCACTACGGTGGGAAGGTAACAGCGTTCTGTGCGCCTTTGGCGTCTAGTCATGCTGGTCACATGACCATGGAGACGTCCTCAGACAAGCACTGGCTCTTTGGCTTTGAAACGGAGATGAGCACCGGCCCCTAGAGTCGGAAACGACTAGCATGCATGTGCGGGAGAACCTTTACCTTTTAACTTTTAAATGTTAAATGCTGACAAACAAGCTAACAGAAAACAACAGCCTAATCAGGGAACCACCAAAACTATCCCCACCAACACTGACAGAGCAACCCATCAGTATATAAAATGAGAGCAAACCTCACTCTTTCTAGAACTGATGATGTCACCTAGTTTGTTTATGAAATGTCTGCAAGAAAACAACCAAACTTGGAGAGCACCAAGGACCCCACAGCTTTATGGTATACTTTCCTCATATCAGGATGCAAGGATAATCTGACAGCAACATCTGCCACCCCATTGATTGTCAGGATGAATTCAGCTAATCTGGCTAACTAGGTGGGTTTCTCCTACTTTCCTCACAACTCCTTGTCTATCCCTCTCAAAGATGAGTGCTTAGTGGAAGAATGTAACCATCCCATGTAGAAGGAGTATACCAATTTTCAGTCAAGAATATACAATAGCTGCATTCCCCTGGGAGAATTGCCAAACCAGCTCATTACAGGATATTCTTTCTGTTTGTTTTGTTTGCTTTTTAAGGCTTAGAATTGGTTTTAATTGTATGATACCCACAGTAAGTTTTAAATTGGGGCAACCTTATAAATCAAAATCATAAACAAACAAACATACACTATTTGTTCCAAAGGCTTGAGTCAGTTAGAATTGAATAATCAGTTTAAACTGCCAAATTTAAATAATCATTTCAATAAAAGTGTTCACATAATTTTATACACTCACTCTTTAATAAGAGCATATAAAGCCCACTGAATTACCATTTCAGTTCAAAAGCACCTGATTTGATTCTACACACTGAATCAACTCAGTCATTTGGTGGAGCCTTGGTGGAGCAGTGGGCTAATGCCTCCTTAAGTAACACCAGCTGCCTGCAATTATTGCAGGTTCGCATCCCACCAGGCTCAAGGTTGACTCAGCCTTCCATCCTTCCGAGGTAGGTAAAATGAGGACCCAGATTGTTGGGGGCAATTAAGCTGACTTTGTAATAATGCCGCTTGGGGTGTGTGTGAAAGCCCTAATAAGCAGGCATATACATAGAATGAAGGCTACTGCTACGTTTGTAAGCCGCCCTGAGTCTTCGGAGAAGGGCGGGATATAAATGGAATTAAAATTAAAAAATAAATTGATTTGAAGGGATATTTCATTTGAATCAGTGTTTCCAATCAAGCATCATACAATTGCTTTCATTTTAATTATGTCATAGGTTTTAATACATTAATAATTTCTACTATTCTACTGATGCCTATTATGTGTCCATTCAATATGACTACTTCAGTTCAATCACAAATTAACAATTAAATATATCAAGAATTTTGGCACATGAATATCCAATATTAAGAAAGACTGGTTTCAATTAGTTTAAAAGTTAGGGTTTTTCATGAACCTCATAGCAAAACTTCACTTTAAATGCAGCCTCAATCAAGATATAGACTGCGAGCTGCTTTGCTGAGCAGAAGCTGGCACTTTCCAAATGTTAGATGCAACAGAGTCATCTGTAAGCGCCTGTTTTTGCCCCATGTGACAGTCTTCCTTTGTAGGCACAGATTCATAGAAAGCTTTTTTACTAGCTCTTATTGTGGAGCTCACCTCCTCAGTGTTTCATTGGGGAGCATCAAGATGGAGTGTTGTTTTTTCTTCCCCAAATTGTGATGCTGCCAATTGTTGCTTTGATAGGATTGGAAGCAGTTCTGTGAAGTAATGGTACTTTTCACAAGCCTACAAAAACTATTTCAAGATATTGAAAATGCACTGAATACATTATAAGTACCTTCATTTCTACATGGCTTCTGGACTTTGTGCTTGAGGTGGAAAAAAATGAAACTTTGATTCTGGGTTTCACTGATTAGATTGATTTGTTGTTACAGAAATGGCTAGTTTTTACTATTGTGAAAAAGTAAAAAGTTGAGGCTCAATGTTAATGCTTTATTCTACTGCAACAGGGGAAGTCGGAAGTCAATCTCTTTTTTTTCCTTTTTTCTCCCTTTCCCTTCCTTTCTTCTCCCCTTCCTCATTGTGTCCTACTGTTTGCTTTGTATTTTGTATTTTACTTTACAACTTAATAAAATGTTATTTTTTAAAAAAGAGAATGCACAAAATTATACAAAAGAAATTTGTACTTAAAGGATTTCCAGACAGCTATATGCAGAAGACAGCTCTCTTCCATAACTATTTCATTCATATTTCATTCTGGTTTGAGTAAACTGAAATTTCTTTTTGAACATCTTGATTTATAAATACTTTTTATAAGTTCAGTTGTCTCTATTAATTGACTGAACTGAACACTAAGAAAGTTCAGTTATGTGTTTACTCAGCCTCCATAACTGGAATCATCCATGGCTTTATCAGCTGTTAATGGCCCAGAGATGCAGAAATGCAGAGATATGATACTGTTATCAGCATTTAGACTAAAACTGGGATCCACTTCTCCATCTTGTTTTCTCTTTCTATTTCAGACTCCAACTGTAACAGAATAGGCTGATATTTCACCTTCAAAAATCTAAAGTCATAGTCTTTACTCAAAGGATAAAAAAAGATGGGATATAGAAGAAATTTTATTTATTTTATTAAACAATAAATCAATGCCTTTACAAATTTGGCAATGGCAAACCAGAACAAGCAGTCTTAAAACCTTTCCAAATTAAGTTTGGCTCAAGTATTGTATAGAGTTCAGATAGGTTTCTAAATTGGGGGATATAGATGCTCAAACCAAATTCTGAAGTGCATACTAGTTCCACCCAGAGAGATAAGTAGAGCCCTCTCTGGTTCAAAACAATAATGCCTAAAATATTTGTTAGTCAAGGAGATTGATGTTAAACTAGTGCCAAACAGACTTTTCTGCAAAAATTAAACAACGCTGAGCTTCAGAAGTAAGCACCTTGGACCAGAGAAAACAGACCTGGATGACAAAGGGTTTTGGGGAGCAGGCAGCTATCTCTCCTTGTTTATATTTCCCAAGTTAAGAAAAGCTTTTTTTCTGAGCTAGATATGATATTTTAACCTTGCCATTATTAGCGGAAAGTTATTCTAAGACCCCTTAAGACAAATGTGCCTGCTCATGTGGTACTAGGGATAACAAAGCCATCTAATACGTGTTATTTTACTATAGATCTAGTAAATCTATAATACCTGTATCTTACCTCTGGTTTTTTTTTACTTTTTTCTGATTTTTGAACTCTACAATATAGATTGTAGCAAAATATTGTGCAGCAGCAGTGAAAATGAGGCACCAGTTGATTCAAGAATTTCTATAGATATAACTCGGTTTAGTTGCTGATTACCTTAACCCTAACCTAGTCAATATTCAATTTTACTTTATTGGTTTTAATTGTTTGGTAGATCTCTGGCCTTAGCCCTAATAAAATATGTATATATAATTGATTTTATATGTATAAATAAATAAATAAATAAATAAATAAATAAATAAATAAATAAATAAATAAAATATGTATATATAATTGATGTATATATAATTTGATTTTTGAGCCTTGCTGGAATTTGCTTTGTGGGCAAATTTCTATACAATGGTAATGGTATTTAAGGGGAAGTTTAAAAACAAAACAAAACAAAAAGCAGCTCTTTTGAATTCCGACCGTTCTCCCAATTCCCATCCTTGTAGGACTCTTCTTAAAACACTAAACATACCTCCCACCTCCCACCTAACAGGGACAGATGCATTTTCCATATTTAGGAATGGAAAAAGTCAGAGTAGGGATATAGGATGGAGGAACTCCATTGGGCAGCAATACATGTAAAAAGACATTAATGTCTTGGTGGATCATGATTGGAACAGGAGAGAATAGTGTGGTAATAGTTAAAAAAGAAAACATTTCAAAATGTTATCCTAGAGGACCTAAATGGAAATAAAGTTTTGAGCTTAAAAAAAATATTTATCTGTATTCTGTTCTAGCTAAATTTCATCTCAAATATGGGGTCCAGTTCTGGGCACTCGGTTATAGAAAGAATTCAGACAAATAGAAGCCTATCCAGAGAAGAGCAAGCAAATTAATAAGATGTATGGAAGGAAAAGCTTATGAGAATGGTTGGAAGTGTTTGGTATGTTTAACCTAGAGAAGAGTATAAGATTGCAAGGAGACATGATGACATGGGTTTAAATAACAAGAGATTTCCGGTTTTGCATGGTAGCGACTGGTCGCAGGCTTGCAGATTCTCCACACCCCCATGGCTAACGTCGCCCTGCCTGGGGACCCTAAATGGGTCTAAGTTGTCCCGGAGAGACGACGAAGAAAGAAGGGTGCTCCAGTGATTCTGGAATGGCAGCGGCCATTCTGACAGGAGAAAGGCTGGCTGTATTGCATCGACCAGCCCAAGCTACGAACAACCAAAGTCCAAAAGCACTAACCAGCACAACTGTGAACAGTGTGCTTGAAACTGGATGAGGAATTTGATCTTCTCCTTTCTATTCTATATTTAATTTCCTGGAAAAGATCCCCAACAAGCAAAATACCTCTGAAAGGGAAGGAGGAGGATTTCCACCCCATCCTTATACCAACAGAAGCAGCAAATTAATCTTTTTATGGAGGATCGAAATATATGAAATTGAAAAACAAGTAGTTCATGACATCTAGTGGTGGATGAAGACTATGACAGCTATGACTTTAATATAAGACTTGGTAAAAGCTGGGAAAAGCTAATTTGTGTTTGTGACCTTCAAAGTTTTAACAACAAAAAACAGGTGTGACAAAAAAGACAATAATCTGGGCTGTATACAAAGAGAAAATTATAAATTTCAGGAAAAAAATCTTTTTTGAACTATTTGGATTACAGATATCTATTTAATTGGGACTCTAAAGCTATTTGCAGAGAAAAGAAAGGAAGAGAAAAACTCAAATTCTTGGCCATCATGGATCAGAGACATGTAGAAAGAACATATCAAGAAAACATAAATATTTCACAGCAGGAGATATATAGTATACTGCAACTAATGCAAACAATGACTTTAAACCACAAAGAAATCCAAAATAACTTTGAAAATATAAATCAATCTATTTCTAAGTTAACTCTACAACAAAAAAATTCCCAGAAAACAACAACAGAGAAGGAGCAGATAAAACAGATAAATGGAAATAGAATTGAGAATAGAGACTTAAAGATGGAACTTAACAAAGCAAGGAAACATGATTTAATCCTAGTGGGGGGAAAAAATCACAAGAATTGGAAAAAACAACTTATCCCTTAAGATTACAAAATAAATCTGAGGACAAGAAAACAGATTAGATAAAATGGACTGTAGAGATGTCAGGAACATTGGAGAGAAAGGAAATGATAAGAGAAGCGGAGAGAAATAAAAAGAAAAAGATTTTCAACAAACGTGGAAAGGTAGAAGCCCCATAAAAAGACACTTCACCAGATTTACTTTTTTATATCTACAGCAATGTTTACGAACATACGGCAAAACGTTTTGATTCAGCAAAATACATTGATTAAGAAAGATACTGGGCAAAGGAAAAAGACTAAAGTGGAAACCAAGAAAATAAAAGATAGGACTTTACCAGACAGAATACTTAAAAAAGAAACATTTGTTTGAATATGGTTAAAGAAATAGAAAGGTTATGGAACATATATGTCATTCTAAGAGGGTGTATTCCCTAAATAATATAGTATGTTTTTTCCCTTTTTTGTTCTTTTTCTTGATATGACTAATATAAAAAAGTTGAAATGATTTAGATAAAGGAAATGTTTTAGATATTTAAATGTGATTGAATTTAAGAAAATTATAATAGATAAAAATTGTTTGGAATAAGAGTTAAAGGACTAGATGATTAGATGTATTAAATGCAATGTTTAAAGATTAAACATTTTTAATTATGGTTAAAAAGAATAAGAAATTTAGGAAATAAATATATATTAGCTTAGGAGGGATATATATTTTAAGTAGTATGTTATTTTTTATGTTTCTTTACTCTTGTTCTCCTTTCTTTTTTCATTGTTCTATCTATTCCTTAAGAAGTGTAAAAGTGTGATATGGTTCATATGGAAAAAAAGTTAAATTTTTAAATGTGATTAATTTTTGAGAAAATCTTAACCAGTAATAATCCCTAGAATTTGGTGGGAGAAGCAAATTAAAATAACAACTGTAACAGGATCTATGATAAGGTAACTAGAATGATTGGATAGAAAAGAAATATTATATTGATGTGACTATTATTTTTAGGAATATTGGGAAAAATATATATTTAATTGTTATCTATCAAAACAATAAGAATTGTATTAACTCAATGTTTGCAAAATATGATATTTTGGGAAAAAAAGGAAATCAACTAAAACCATTATGTGGATTATGGATTATAGAAATCAATTGTTAATGTTTGTTTTACAAATGCAACCCAGACAACACACTGTTCACCAATTATTGTGATTTATGTTTTTTTTAAAAAAATCAATAAAATATATTACAAAACAACAACATATATTACAAAACAACTTTCACAGTATGGCAGTGAAAGTTGGACCATAAGAAAGGCTGAGCGCAAAAGAATTGAGGCCTTTGAACTCTGGTGCTGGAGAAGACTCCTGCGAGTCCCTTGGACTGCAAGGCGATCAAACCGGTCAGTCCTAGAGGAGATCAACCCTGACTGCTCTTTAGAAGGCCAGATCCTGAAGCTAAAACTCAAATACTTTGGCCACCTAATGAGGAGGAAGGACTCACTGGAGAAGAGCCTAATGCTGGGAAAGATTGAGGGCAATAGAAGAAGGGGACGACAGAGAATGAGGTGGCTGGATGGAGTCACTGAAGCAGTAGGCGTGAGCTTAAATGGACTCCAGAAGATGGTAGAGGACAGGAAAGCCTGGAGGAACATTGTCCATAGGGTCGCGATGGGTCGGACACGACTTCGCAACTAACAACAACAACACAAAACAACAACAACAAAGAAATAAATTTTGGTGGGATATCAGAAAAATCTCTTGAGACCAACAATAGAACAGGCTGCCCCAGGAGGCAGTAGTCTCTCTTTCATTGAATATGGAGATGGTTACCAGCATGAAATTCCTGGGTGTGCAGCTAACAAGTAGGCTGGATTGGTTGCTCAACAGTGAGAAACTGGTGAAGCAGACACAGCAGTGCCTGCACTTTCTGTGTCGCATGAGAAAAGCTCATCTTCCTTCCCCTGTTCTGACCACTTTCTACAGGGGGACAATCGAGAGCATCCTGTCATACAGCATCACAGTCTGGTCTGGAAGCATCACTGCTTAAAACAGGAAGGTGGTGCAGAGAGTGGTGAGGATGGCCGAAAAGATCATTGGCAGTTCCCTCCCTCCCATCCAGGACATAGCACAGAAGCATTGTTTGAACAGGGTCCATAAGATTATCTGGGACACTACTTATCCTCTTCACAACCTGTTTTCCTTGTTACCTTCTGGGAGGAGGCTTCGTGGTATCCGTAGATGAACATCCAGATTCAACCATAGTTTAATTCCATACAACATTAACCTTGTGAACTCTCAGGTTTCCTCCTTCTGTTATGTATTCAAGTTGGACAGTATTTAATATTTTATTGTTATGTATATGTAGGGGTGTGGGTCTATACCACGAGTCGGCAACCCGCGGCTCCGGAGCCACATGCGGCTCTTTCAGCCATCTCCTGCGGCTCCCAGCCGCCTGGTGCGCGCGCACCTCTTCGAACGGGCTGGCGTACCTCTCCAAATGGAGAGTGGCACCGCCCATTTGGAGAGGTGCGCGCGCACCTCCACACGAACGGCAGCTCTGCAGACAGGCCGCGGCAGCTTTCCCAACAAGCGGCACCGCTGCCCATTCTGAGAGGTGCGCGTGCACCTCTCCGAACGACCGTAGGTGTGCGCGCACCTCCCCAAACCTTTGGAGAGGTGCGCCCGTACCTCCGCGCGAACGGGCAGCGGTGCCGCTCTTTGAGAAAGCTGCCGCGGCACGTTTGCAGGCTGCCGAAAGCGGCAGCTCTGCAGACGGGCCGCGGCAGCTTTCCCAACAAGCGGCGCCGCTGCCCATTCCGAGAGGTGCACGTGCACCTCTCCGAACAACCGTAGGTGCGCGCGCACCTCCCCAAACCTTTGGAAAGGTGCATGCATACCTCCGTGTGAATGGGCAGCGGCGCCGCTCTTTGGGAAAGCTGTCACGGCATGTTTGTAGGCTGCCGAAGGCGGTAGCTCTGCAAACGGGCCGTTGCCGTCGCGCAACCGGGAACCGGTTCCATCACACATAAAAAAAAGCAACGGCGCACGTCCGCGCATGTGCAAGAAAAAACCGTTTTGCGCATGCACAAAACATTTTTTGCGCATGCGCGTGCATGGACGCACACACATGGCTCCCACTTTTTTATGTGTGATGGAACCGGTTCCCAGTGGCTCTTTTCCTTTTTCAGGTTGCCGACCCCTGGTCTATACATTTGTTGTATGTAGTATGTTTTGGGGGGGTGTCATGTATGTGTCTCACTTTGACAGCGGGCAATTAAATTTCATTTTTGATGTGCGCCATTGTGCCCACAGTAAAAAATGACAATAAAGATTATCTTATCTTAGATGTTTAATGGCCATCATATTAGTCATTCTCTACTAATACTGTGTTTCCCTGAAAATAAGACCCACCACCAAAATAAGCCGTAGCCTGATTTTTTTGGAGTGGGCCTGATATAAGCCCTACCCCAACAATAAACCTAGGGCTGGGTGTTGCCAGCACAAGCAGTGGTGAGCGCATCGGGGCCAGCAATGTCCAGCAGCAGCCACAGCCTGCTGGCCCCTTGGCACAGTACAGGGAAGTCTGAGCACAGAGGCAGAGACGCGGGGAGGCAGGCAATCCAGACACCCTGTGCACTTTTTGCCCAGAGGGAGACTGGAAACTTTGTCTGCTTGCAAATCACTCAGTTTCCAAGTGCCCAATTCACAAGCAAAAGAAGTTTCCAGTCTCCCTCTGGGTGAAAAGTGTTTGGGCACCTATGAGCCACTTGGGGCAGCTCCACCCCCTCCCCTACCTGCCTCACCTTGATGCAGTGGCACGGCGTGCTGGGCCACGCGGCCTCCTGATGCAAGCGGCATATTTTTTTCAGGTCCTAGTGAAATTTCAAACCTGAATTACTACAATTTACACCTGAAACACCCAATTTAGTCTTTGCTTTCTATCATATGGGACAGAATGAAAGTGGGATGCTTCTCATTCCTGGCACAACATTTCCCTCAGGAGAAAGTGGCTACATATCCAGTTTAATTTTTCTAAATTAAATGTCTATGGTGACTCTCAGTCATCCAGCTCATGGTTGTCTCAAAGGTGCTTTTTCAAGAGGCAACTGAACTTTTGAAACAGCACCTTTGAGACATCTAAACTGAATGGTGTAGTTCCATCTCTTCCTTTTGAAACAATAAATGTCTTGGGCCAGCCCTGTGGGTAGAAAGCAGCACATCCTTTGCTGGATTTTGCCTTTTAGGAAGCATCAACCATCTCTATAATCACTATTCATTTAGCTTCGTTGCCAATTTAATGGGAGAATTGTTAATGCACTACTATATCATCCTATAAGCAATGACAAAGCTGTGGACCAGTCAGCGAACAGCAGAAACCAAAAGCCTATGCAAGCTTTTTGAATTGTGTAGGAGAAATGTAGGCTATATGTGGAAAATAACATTGTATGCTGTTATGGTTACTACTTACAATTATATAGGGTTTTATATTATTGTTCTTTGCTCTGTTTGATTTTGTACAGTGTTTAGAGTCTTGAAAGTAAAGGAGTTTATAAATTTGATAAGCAGCCAATAAATAGGATGAGACTGAATTCTGTTATTGTAACTTGCCACTAGATAGCAGCAGAACATCAGTTTTCAGCATTTAAATACTTCAAAACTGTAGCTCTCCTGACTTTGAGATTAGAGGGAAGGGTGTGATGTGATATAATGATATGATGACATATACATCCATACACATACTATATGCACACATATAAACACATAAGAAAGTGTAAAATGCTCTCTCTCTCTCTCTCACACACACACACACACACATATGTATATAAGAAATAGAAATAGCATTTTTTCCCATACAGAATTCCAACAGGCACTTGCTAATGAGATGGAGGAGCCATCAGGAATCACCAGGTTTGTGCATATGATACTCTTTGATTATGTTGCTAGTTTCTTATGTTATTTGTTGGGAAGATCAGGCTGAATTCTTGACATTTTGTGGCATTTCTTAAAAAATGAGCCAAAATGTAAAAAGAAAAAATAGGAATTAGACCAATATTGAAGAAAATAATTGCTTTAAGACATTTTCTCATTATTTCTTCTAAAATTAATATAAAACATCACAAATTCACTTGCAATCAGAAAATAAAAGAAAAAATTGGAGGTACTTTTAAAGTATTTTTATAAATAATTTATCATTGTGAAATACCAGAATCAACAATCTTTTTAGAATCCAGCAACATTATCTTATCTTACAGTGAAATGTTGGTATTCTCAACGAAATCTTACAAAATCCGCAGGAGAAATTCTGACATTTTAAAATATTTGTTGATCAATATTTAAACCATTTTTATTTAATTTCACATTTTAAAAAATAATATTATTTAATTTTGGGGTTACACAGCTACCTAGCTACCATCTAAGGATATAGATGCTGATGTAACCATCACTATTGCCAACTACAGATAAGGTACTTCCACTTTCAATTAAAGGAAATTATCACTTGAGCCAAACGCAAATGATAAAGAATGAATTCAGTTGCTTAGAGTTGTTAAATTACAACTAAAACATGACAGCCTTAATCAAAATATTGTGTGTGTGTGTGTGTGTGTGTGTGTGTGTGTGTGTAACATTTACCCATAATTAACTTTCCAGGAATAGGAGACATTAAAAATATTTTTGACTGAAGTAGGTTATTTCCACCAATATTGAGCAAACTGTATCAGTTTTCTTCTTTTTTTTCCTTTCTTTTCACAACTTTGAAAATATCTCCGCTCTCTGCTACACTTTTTTATACATCTTAGTGAATAATTAAATGTTAATTCCCGGTAGATTTTAGTGAAAATGACTGTTTGAAGTGAATGATGAAATTATTTTTCAACAATTATTAAAAACTCTTAATATAGCACTGTATAGCTCTGTATGGTTATTGAGTACAGATGTGTTTCAGTTTTTCAAAACTCTTTATTTTATTTTTAAAAAAGCTCTTTCACCATCCAAGAACATGCAGTGTTTCTTTATGGGAAAACAGAAGTAATTCAAAACAATGCAACACAACAAAAATAAATAAATCAAAGGGGAAAAAAGAACAGATAGAGTCCAGCAGGGGGTTAAAATAAGTCAACATTCAGCCAGCTCATCACGTTTTAAAGATAAAAAGCAGGGTAAAACAGAAAATTCAAAAAATGAAGTTAAAACCCAGGTATGCTTAAGAAAATGAACAGCTGAAAGGATGATCAGTGACTTTCTGAATCTTCAAGAGTCCCCTTCCCAGATGGGCCCATGGGCACCCAAAAGCCATCTTGGGTCATTCCTAAGTGCTCCCAATCAAATCCAGGGAGCAACACTGCCAGAGAACCAGCAGCAAAATCAGCAGATCATTAGCAAAAGAGACAAAAAAATCACTTCTTTTTATTCATCAGCCCTCTTGGGGAGGAGCTCCTCAGATGTGTGTCAGATTTGACTGAATCTAATTTTGGTGTTACACAGCTTGGTTGTGGAATTTGGCTGATTCCAGAAGATCCAGAGAATGTTCAATTTGGAGCCAGAGTCAGGTACAGCAGACCAAATACAAACCTAAATCTCACAGAGCTTAATTAATCATTTGGGGGAGGACATAGAGAGAGGCACTGAGTATATACATTGATGTGCTTATTACCAGGTCAGTCATGTAATAACAACGCCAGGGGCACTTAAGGACAGACAGAAAGGAGAAACAAAATGTAGTCATAGTTTCAAAGTCTGTCCCATGTTATTCCCTCTTGTAAAATCCATGTTATTAAGGAGAAGTGGCACAAGGCTGGAAAAATTCTGATAGGAGCTGCAGATTTAAATTGTTTTGTGTGTGCATGCAAGTATGCCTGAGAGTCTGCATTTATAAAGAGAACGGAGGTATCCCTAAGGCCCACTTAGAAACATAAGCACATACTTTCACTTTGGTATGACTAAAGGTCCTTCATACATCTGTTAAGCAACTCCTTTTCATGTTTTACAACCGCTTTACAAAACATGTAACAAAACATGTAAGTTACTACAGATGATTTTAGCTTCTAATCCAGACATGTCAAACACAAGGCCCGGGGGCCGCATCCGGCCCACGAAGTGGTTTCATGTGGCCCGCGAAGCCATCCTGGAAACAGTGAGGGATGGCCCCCACTGCCTTGGCCCTGCCCGAGAGACCCTCCTTCTGCCAGAGACCCTCAGATCTGTCCCACTCCTGCCCAGGCCCCCATAGGCACCCTTGATGCCAATGATGTAGAGCTGGCCATGCCCACCCAGTAGGCCACACCCACTCTAGCCATGCCCGTCCAGTAGGCCATGCCTACCCTGGCCATACCCACCCGGCCCCTTGAGGGCAACCGCAATGCTGATGCGGCCCTCAATGAAATTGAGTTTGACACCCCCTGTTCTAATCACTGCAAAATATTTTTATCAGAATTTTGCAATCATAGTGTCCTGTAAGAAAGATTAGAGGGAGAGGATAAAAAAAGTAATTGCATCATCAGCCTGCACAAGACGTTCTTGCTTAATGGAACATGACTCCAGTCCCCCATGGAAGAAATATAGTCATTTCCTATTGTTCACACCAGAATCCAGCAAGTAATGGTAATGACTGCCAGATCATGGATGGACAGTTCCCGTAAAACTAGATCTTAAAAGTAAACCATAAATACTCTTAGCTGTTCTCCCATTTCTGGAACAAACAGCAAGAATATAGTAAGTAGCAAAATTAGTGTTGACAATAGTGCATAAGTGAAGCTTTGAGCAAAGGAGGGTATTATTGACTGATTCCTTCAAACAGCATAAGGAATTTGAGGATTCCAGAAGTGAGCAACAAAGGAGTACTTGTACTGTAGAAGGTCTATACTACACAGAGCAGACTCTCTCCAAAACTCTGGCAGAGTCATGCTGTTTTTGCTTATATCCTTAGGACTAGCTTAAGATATATTCAAATATTTTCTAAGCATTGAGGAGCTGAAGAAAAAAGTTCAGAATCTAATGGGGGGGGAGAAAATCAATGAGTCTGTCCCCTCCATCCAGCTTTTTTTCTGTTTTTGTTATTGAAGAAATGGGAGTTTCTGGGGGAGAGAAGGGTTAAGCAAAGGAAAGGTTTTGAAAAGTTCCTCTTAAAGCTGCTGCCTTGTGTTCAGGCAGCCGATTTCCCCAAAGCCTAGCAAGAGCCAGAAGAGGTTTGCAATCTCCCAACAACCAGGTACCGGTAATTAGGGCAGAAAGCTCCAAAAGCAGCTGCCATTTCCTGAAGAAATTATCAGAGTGCTTAAAATGGCAGCTGCTTCCAGGAGGCATGGACAGAAGGCCCTAGCACTCCAGAGTTCCAGTGTGGCAGGATGGAGGGAGAGACGCGGTGAGGGTGCTGCAACAACCCTGTGGTCACTCATAAGGGTGAATGATTGCAGGGATGCTGCAGTCACCTTAATTTTGAAATAGGGTTGTAGGTAGCTTTTGAGGGGTCTGTCATAACTTCAAACGGCCCTTAAGTGGCCTACAATATCATATCTTGAGGACTACCTGTATAAAAAGGCACACAAAACAAGAGAGGATGTATTAATCACCATAAGTGAACCATTGCAAAATCTTCTAGGTCCCCTTGAACTCTCCAGGCTTGATAACATAGCCGGGTCATTGTGCGGGTCCAACAAAGAAAAGAATATTCCGTTGTAGCTCAGAATTGATCTTCTGTACTGTATTAAGTTTATGGCTAAGTCAAATTTGATTCAAGATGTAGTGTTCACTGTATTTATAACCCTCTTTTTCAATGAAGTTTAAGGTAGTATACACAAATTATCCAGGCAACTCTGTGATTTGATCACCTCAGATCTCTTTAGCTTTAGGAAAGCTGAGACCAGCTTGAGACCCTCGCCCAAGCAGATGCTTGGCTTTTGACTGTTTGCCTCAATTAATCCCTTTAAGTTACACAGCTTTATTTGTTGTTTTTTCCTCCACCAAATCCATAACACCATATTTGGAAGCACTTTGCAAGCTACTTCTCTTAATGATTTTTGTGACCCAAATGCTTCTGGCATTAAGGGGGTCAGTAGGCCTCCTAACAACAGAGCCAGATTTGTAGCAAAGCAAATAAAAAAGAAGCAAAATCTGGAAACCTAGTTTCTACCGCCTACCTTTTTTAAAAAAAATAAAATAAAATCATATTTTGTCTATTTTTTATTTATTTAGATTGGACTATAGTAGGCAAAAACTTGCTAAAATGTTAGTTATGAGATTTTGGGACAGAAATTCCCTTTTGGTTACTATTTTGATATACTAGCACTTAGTGACCAGGTATGTAGAAATTAATCCGGATGCCAAGATTTTCAGGAGAGCAAGGAGACATAATTACCTATCAAGGAGAAAGCAAGGTTTAATCTCATATATTTGTTTCTTTCCCAAGCTTCAGTGAAATCAATATATAGATGTCCCATTATTCCATTCCAGAAAAGACTAGCAACACATTGGCTAACAGTTACTTCATCAGAAGGTATAGTTAGCTTCATTGCATTCTTTTATTGCTGAAAAACATGTATTTTATATATGTGTAAGAAAAATCAGTGGCATTTGAACATCTGTTGGAAAATTGGTCACCTCCTGCATCAGAAATTGAATGAAGCAGCTTTTGGACCTCTGAAATCCCTCATTATACTGAAGGCCACCTAGCCCTTAAACCAGGGGTGTCAAACTTGCAATGTCATGTGACGTGTGACGATATATCGTGACTTTTTTGCCATTGCCCGCAATGGGGTGGGCGTGGTTTCACTATGATTCATCCGGCCCATGGGATGGCAGTTTGACACCCCTGCCTTAAACAGTAAAATGGATTGGAAAGTATGGAGGTATCTCACAAAAATGAATCTTGCAAAGGAATATTGGTAACAAAGAGGAGATGAAAAACAAATGATAACGGGAAGAAAACATTAGGAAGATTTTGCTTAGATTCATCACTGTATGTTATGATACCCATCTGACCATGAAACCTTGTTGTTTAATGCTGCTGCTAACAGCACCAGCCTGTGCTCTTCTATCTAGTTAATATCACTCCCAAATCACTGTACCTTTTCAGCAGATGAAAATGTTTAAATATCAGTGAGATTGAATAAGATCCAAAAGGGGTAACAAATTTAGGGGGAGAGAATGAACATAACAACATGGAAAGGCTGAGATTTCAGAAAGTCCTTCCTGAAATAAAATGTAGTCATAGTTTCAAAGTCTGTTCCATGTTATTCCCTCTTGTAAAACCCATGTTATTAAGGAGAAGTGGCACAAGGCTGGAAAAGTTCTGACTGGAGCTGCAAATTTAAATTGTTTTGTGCATGTGTGCAAGTATATCTGAGGGTTTGTATTTATAAGGAGAAAGGAGGTATCCCGAAGGTCGACTTAGAAACACAAGCACATAATTTCACTTTGGTATGACTAAAGGTCCTTCATACATCTGTTAAGCATCTCCTTTTCATGTTTTACAACTGCTTTACACGTAGTATTACTATATGAGAAGATTTCTCTGAGAGGTTAACACAAAACAAGTAACAAAACATGGTAGCTTCTCTGTGCAGGATCAATAGGAAATAAAATAATTTAGGATCAACTGAATTCTTAATATATATCTGCATTACTGGGTCGAACTGAAGCTCCTGAATTATCTTTTCATTGAATGTTCCCTTTTTTTTTGAGCCTGCATTTGAATGAGTAGGTTAAGAAATAAAACCAGAGATAAGAAAGGTTTTCAATATTTTCCCCCACTGTGGTCTACATTATAAAGAGAGACAGAGAATTGGCAGGCACTATGTGGGATTTGCCTAAGCAATGCTTTAAATGGAGGAGGAAAAATAGATACTTAAACATGCTTTAGATGGCCAAAATTTAGTGCTTCGTTCTCTCTTTCCTCAACTTGGACAGTAGCTAATAGCATGCATGGTTACACTACATCAGCATTTTGGATGCCAGATGTAAATCTTATCAACACCTACGCTGGCACCCAACAGCTTCTGAACTGATTAAAAATGGCAGCTGTTGGTATCTGGGCAAAGTGTACCATTTTCCTTCTCACACAAATAGGTGCTTTCACACTTCATTGAATTAGTGGCTGCTGCTTGATGGCTAAGCTCCAAGTCTGAAGAGTCCTTGATGGATTAGATACTAACAGAAACAATGCTGACCATCAGGTCCTGAGTTTTAGTGTTTTGTTTTGTTTTTGTATTTCTCACCTTTAATGCCTGATGCGACCCGTAATCATTACTCAGTCCCAGACTGTGCAAAGTTTGTTAGGCTGCTGGTGATTCCATTACGGTTGTTTATTATTCACAGCAGAACAGAAATCAGACAGCAAATTGCTTTGTTGATTTTGTGAAGAGAATCGATTTTCATATTCTTAGTATACCTGGCATATTATTTATCATTGAAAGATTCCACTTTGGCTGTTAGTAAAAAAGGATGTTAAGCAGGTTGGGGCAGGACTTTACATTTAGTCTTTAATCTGTGATTTGCTTTACTATAAACGTCTTCAAACGAATCTTTCCTGAAGTTAGATAATCAAAGAAATGAAGGGGTAAGG
The DNA here is from genome assembly GCF_964194415.1 of Vipera berus. Taxonomy (NCBI): domain Eukaryota; kingdom Metazoa; phylum Chordata; class Lepidosauria; order Squamata; family Viperidae; genus Vipera; species Vipera berus. The sequence goes on from NC_138204.1 coordinate 45,761,082, forward strand.
GCAGTCAGTCTGTCAAAGTAAGGATGGGAGAACTGCAAAACAGTGATTTCATGTAATGTGTTTTCTCTGGGACCAGTAATTAATAAAATTCTGTTTCAATTATACTATTCTAACAAACTGCAGGAAATCTGTGCAATCAACTAACTGCTAATCACTTTCTTAGGAAGGAAATGCTTCTCTTGCAACTAATATTGGAGTCTACTTATATTAAACCAGTCAAGAAATGATCTTGTCCTATATTCAAGCAAAGAGAATGATCCAAGTTACTTGCATGTTTGCAAGCCTCAGGGGAATCTTTAATAATCATAGGCTGAGAAGCATCAAGACAATATGATCTGAAAATTCAATCCATATTTCCTCTGAAGAATAACCATATCACCATCAAGATGCTAATGGTCAAATTGACTGGAAAAAAGTTATTTCCTAGATCCAAAAAAGATTGCTAGCTTCCAAGGCAGTCTAGTCAAACTGTGTGTTTAAGCCATATTCAGAGTACCTGGGATTATCTTTTATTTACAAGCAGAGGGTATTTGTTCCTGAAAACTGCAAGTTTTTTTTTAAGTTTATATAATCTGAAGTACATTTTCCATTTTTAAATCTCAATGGCTTTTCAATTAACTTTGAATTGTAAACCACCCAGGGCCATTGACTGAGATGGATGGCCATAGAAATTGATTGATAGAATGAATGAATGAATGAATTTCTCTGTTTTTATAAATGAGGCATCTCCAACTGGCCAAAGGCTTTGTCAAATTGATATGTGAAGGCTTAGACAATCACAGAGATAGTAAACTATTATCAAAGTATTTTTCCATTTATTTCTATGACAGGAATAGTTATATATACAGTATAGTTCTACAGTTATATATTCAGATATTAATGAAATTCTTCTGAGAGGTTCAGATAATGGTCAATACTTTCTTAAGCAGAAAAGAAGCAGCCAATATCTTTCCTTGAACTCATGGCTCTACTCACTGTTTTGCCACCAGAGAATCCAATATAACTGGTGAGCTGAAGAAAATAAGAGGAAGTAGAAAACTAAAGTAAATTGATTTGGAAAGAAGGAGATTGTCTGTTAATGGGACTTGCCATAGTATGGTAGCTGCCTGTTAGCCTAACCTCATCATATAGTAAATGAAACATAGAGTTGGAAGGGACCTTTGGTCTAAACCCTTACACAGAATAAGAATCCTTACCCCAAACAAATGCTGTCCAATAGTTGCTTGAAAACATCAGCAGGCAAGTTGTTCCATTATTAAGGAGCTCTCAATGTCAGAAAATTTCCCCTTATTACAAGTTTGGATCTCTCCTGAAGCTTTGGGAAATCTTGCTATAAACACCTAATACTGTAAACATTATATAGAATAACAGATCATAAAGCTGTGGGATGTACTCTGTGCACAGAAGATTAATACATAAAGACAACTGATGCATATCCATCACAAACACAAGGATGGACTACCTCATTAGTGTCTATGTATATACACAGTATCCCATCTAAATGCTGGTTCAAAATCCCAGTTAATTTGGTCCTTGTGACCAACTGGTGCATTGTTTGCACTCATATTTATCATGCTCCGCCAATTTTGGCCATACAATATTTAGAAATGTATTGAAGCTTCTGGCATGTAAAGACTGAATAACAAGAAGTTGGATGGATATATTTAGTTAACAGATAGGAATGGAAACCTGTGGTCTTCCAGATGTTGCTAAGCAACAGCTTCCAGCTTCTTTTACTGCTGGCCCATAGGTTTTCCACTTCTGATGGATAATAACAGAAACAGCAACTAGCAAATGATAAAATAAGAAAAATTAAGAAAGGAAGATTTTACAGAGAAGATTCAAAATCGTAAAATAGAAAATGGTATGATCTTTTTCTGCTTTTCTAAAGAGTCCAACTAGGTGCTTTATTTTTATTTATTTATTTATTCATTCATTCATTAATTTAGATGCTGCCCAACTTGCAAAATTGCCCTTAGGATTACAAACTCCAAAGGAAACAGACAGAAGGAGAGTAGAGAAGAATGGTAAAGGTGGAAGATTAGGTTACATCAATGATGAATATGATCATCATTATGGTGAATTGTGTAAGAGGCATTTAAGTCTGATTTCAGCACAGTTATTCTTCACTTATTGTTGACTTTGGGGAATGCAGCAATTTCTTCCCTGATGGTTATTTGTTCATGCCAGAAATGTACTTTCAATAAATAAAACATCTGCTGTAGAGAGGATGACTGGCCCTTTTTGTTGAATATTGCTTTAAACCAAAAGCCAGGTTTCATCTCCACCTGACTTGAACATGTTTTACAGGATTCTCACAGTGCTGCAAACAAAGCAACTGGCCTGCCATCATTGATCTTTACAAGAATGCCTATGGATCCCACATAATCCAACAGTTATTATTTTGGAATTGCCCACTACCACCAAAAAAGTAAGCTGAGTGGTATAGAAAACATCTTACTAAATAAAAGTAATCTCACCCAAATGAAGTGCAAATGGATGATAGCACTACAGGCTGTCAACATCTGAAATGTCTCTATTATCCTCAACAGGTCATCTCCCCTGGTCTAAATTGAACAGATATTATGTTCTAGGTAAAGATACAGGAGTCTTTGGCAGACCTTCTCGGAGATGCTGGGAATAAAACCTGCCCTTTTTTCGTGGAGCATGTGCTCTGCTGTTGAGTTTTAATCTGTGCCTCACCAGTACAGAACAATACTTTGCAGATGTTCATTAAAGATATAGCCATGTATAATGATTAGATACAGTGGAGAATTTTAATTTAATTTTAATTTTATTAGATTTATATACCGCCATTTCCCGAAGGACTCAGGGCGGTTTACAGGGCATTTTAAAATCACACCAATACAAAATACAAAAGTTACAAGACAATTAAAAAGATTAAATTATCCCCGAAAATAAAAACCCCAGTTAAAAATTCTCAGCCTGGGCCAGAGAGCTCAAAGAGCCAAGTCTTCAGGTCCTGGCGGAATGAACGCAGGTCAGGGGTAGTAGTCAAACATAATATCAAGCATATGAGGAAGAGTCAAATATATTTTATCTTATAAATGAAAGGCCCCAATATATATATCTGCATCATTGATCCTGAGACATATTCCCAGGCAGAAATGCAAAACCTGGACAATGAGTACAGTACATCACATCAGCTTACATGCTTTCCTGCAAATCAAGGCAAATTAATTGCATGTTTCATGCCAAGGCTGCCAGATCTACCAGAATGTCTGAGTCACTCCTTATAATAGAGTTTAAAATAACATGACTTAGTGGCTGAGTCTAGAAAAGCCGAAATTCATTATAGGATATATTTTTTTATTTTACTTTACTTCATTTCGCCCAGTGCCTTAGAGGTTTAGAGGTTCATCTGCCACTATTTTTCCAAATAGAAAGACAACCAGAATAAATGCATATTGGAAGTAATAAAAGCCATTTTGTACCCAAACAGTACAAATTAACAATTACTAGTGCTGTCTAATGCCTTTCTGCCCAAACATTTTCATTTAACAGCCATTCTTTTATCGTTAATGCTCCAGTTACATTTTTCCTTCAAGATATTTATTGTAAAGCTGCTCCTTTTTTTTCAATTTAGCAGCAGGAGGAAAAGATTTCATCCTGCTTGCTGTGCAGAGAGTGGAGGAAAAATGAGGAAAAGGAGAAACTAATTTTAGTCTTATGTACAGGCAATGTTCTCCTCCATCCTTAGAGAAGAAATAAGTTCTGGGAGCCTCTTTGCCTCTGTATACATTATGGACTGCTCTGTTATCACTTAAAATAGAGCACCATTGCCTGAAATGGAACTGGAATTGCCACAGTTTGATTTCTGAACCTCCAATACCAAAATGAAACTAAGCTGCAGAGCCAGCAAAACTAAAATCCATCTTGAATCAAGCTCAACTGCTCAAGACTTCTCAAACAAATTCATGTCATTTATTGAGGAGGTTTTCCATTGCCTTCTTCCAGAATACATTTTTCAAATTCCTGGTCTAATTTACAGCTTTTATATTTTCTGGAGGTCTCCCATCTAAATACTACTGAGAACTGATTCTGCTTAATTTTCTAAGTTCAACCATGTTTGGTTAGCTGGCATCACTCTGTTAGATATGCTGCTATTTTATAATACAGATGCTAGTCAGAATCTACCACACAACTCCTGTTGAATTGATTTCTCAATTTTATTTTTTTTCCTTCTGCTCTCTGAAATTTGAAATAAACAGTACTCGATGTGTAGGAATATTTTAATGACTTCTCTCTCTTGTTTTTTTCTCTTCTCATTCTTTTTCCTTTTGCCTGAACTTGGCTTGACCTTTTGCTGATTGCAACAATGTCTCCAATATACCTATTATTACCTCCATTACTGAAGGAGGAAGCATTCTAATCCTATTAAACAATTTTTATTTTCTGCTTCAGAAATATACTCATTGACTAACTCCTTTTGTCTCCTGCTTGGCTTGCTCTGTTTGTGATGGAACACCAGGTATAACTGTTTGTCCAAGAAATGTATATAAATCTCCTTTACTTGCTGTGCTGTTTTAAGTAAGAGATACATTCTGTCCTTACTTTCTCATGAGTAACTACAGTAAACTGCTTTTGCCTGGTTCTGATAGATGAAACCCTTCAAAAGAACTTTGAGGCATTGTTTACCTCATCCGCCTTCGAAGCACTTGATTGTGGCAAGGCCGTCTCGAGGTGTCTGGAGTCTCCACTGGGCAAGGTCCATTCTGATGACCAGATAAGCTGTCCTCGTGGTTTGGGCCTTGCTCCCATCTGGGAGACCTGAAAAGGATCCTTCTCCACTGGCGCGCTGGCCTGCGCTCCCTCCCCTGAGGTTGCAGCCACTGCCAGGGTGCTGGTGTCAGGCGTCCCTTCCTTTTCCATGTTGGGATTTTCTCCAAATCCTTGTCGGTCTATCCCTCAATTCTAGGGACAGCAACTGGGGCATGGAACCCCAAGATAGATAGGTAAAATTTGTAGTTTCTGATTTAATGTCATAGTTCCGATAGATTAAACTCTTCAAAAGAACTTCAAGGCATTGTTTACCTTAAAGAATCTTTTATTCGAGAAACAAAGTATCGGCACTACATAGTTACAACCAGAAACTAAATTAACCTCCCCTGGATACAAAGTAACAAAGTGCAATTCTCTCCTCCAACAAACAGGCATAAATCACATTCCCCAATTAGCTTGAAGCGTGGGCTTTCTCCCCAGCTCTCCAGCCCACCAAAACACTATCAACTCTGGGCTCAGTGTCCTTGAGTTCCCACGATTAAGTTGTTATTGTTATGACCAGCTGGACTCTCATCCCTATTCCCCCTCCCTTTAGCAACTAATTCTAAAACCAATAGAGAAAATGGCTGTATTTCCATCTGTTGTCAAAGCAAGAACATCCGATGTTAGCAGCGTTGACAACTGAATCCAATGGTGTAAATTTTATTTTCCTGTTTAATATGGACTAGTAGTGGAAAAAGGAAGAGGCATCATATTTTACTGTCTGAGCTGGGTTGTTTGCTTGCAAACATTTCATTACCTGACTAGGCAACATCATCTATGCTAGTGGGTGTGGCATTTACTCCCTGTTAATGTATAGTAGGTTGCCTTGCCAGTGGAGGTGGAAGTGGGATTTTCTCCTTGGCAATTATTTGATTAGGATATTATTTTCTGCTTGATTGTTTGTGTGGTGTTAAGCCTGCTTATCTGGATATTGGCTGCTGGAAAGGATGCATTTTGCTTTTTCCACCCTTCTTAGCCTTTCTATTGTATCTTTTGAATGGTGGTTTATTTCTATTTATTGTCTGAATGCTAAGCTTCCCTTTTATTTTGGGATTTAACTTGGTTTAGGATGCTCACAGTTTCCTTGTTGAAACTATGGTTTAGTTTATTCATGTGTTGTGAGATTAAGATGTTTTCAGTGTGCCTTCTTACTGCTAGTTGGTATTCATGGGTGGGCTCTGCTAGTCTTTTGCCTGTCTGTCCTATGTAGTCCTGTCCTATATTACAGTCCTTACATTGTATGTTGTACATGACTCAATATAAAGAGACAATTAGAAAAACTAAAAAGGAAAGAAAAAGGCCAGAACATATCCTCTTCAGCAGCCAACCCCCAGATAAGCATACAAACAATCAAGCAGAAAATTATACTCTAATCAGAGAGTTACCAAGGAGAAAACCATACCCACATCAAAACTGGAAGGACAAGCTACTTTATATAAACAGGGAGCAAAGCCCACAATTACTCACACTAATGACATTACTACTTGAGTAATGAAACATCTGCAAGTAAACAATCCAGCTCAGAGACCACCAATGACTCCAGAATCATGTTAATAACTACAGAACATGAGATAATTATCTTGTTAATTCGTAGTTTAACTTGAGAGACAATCCTCAGTTTTCCCATCACTCATCTTCAGGCCCAAAGAATCAGGACCATCTGTAAGGTTGCATTACAGAAGATGAGTAAAACAATCAATAAAATAACTTGCCTCTTGGGGTTATGTGTGCTCCATCAATGGAGATTTTCAAAGTAGACAGAATTACCATTTGACTGGAATGGTATACAGTTCCTGCCTTGAGCAGGGAGTTGGATTAGAGGACTTCCCTTTCAGCTTATGATTCTATGATTCTTTAAGATTTATTAACGCCTATACACAAGAATCTGGTCAATTAAGGTTCAGTGCTAAAATGGCACCAGATAAGGGTCAATGGAATTCAGGACTTGGAGCACTTGTGGGAAAGCATATTATTTTATATTTCTCTCTACCAACGATCATTTCCAATCCATTAATGGAGGAGCATCATTATTTCTTGCAATTATTCTTTGCCTTTGCACATACTACCTCAAGATAACTATCTGTAATTTGATATAGATATTTTTCACTCTAGGATCCATTTCCACTGAAAATTTCACTACATTCTGTTTCAAAACAAATAAAAAAAGGCATTGACACATAAACAAACAAAACAAAAATGATTAAAATAATGTAATTAGACAAGCTCTACATCCAACTCTAAGGAATTTGACAAGTTTTCTTTATGTGCAATCTTTAAACACCCCTGGATTTTTAAAAAAATGTTAGTTATATTATTCCATTGCTAGATAGGTGTTGTGTCTGTAGATTAATTAAATGGGCCTTCCTAGAAGCAGGAAACTCTGAGTGCAATTATTGGTTGATGCAATTTAGGCGGGAGTTTCCGGGCTGGGGATTGGCCACTGTTTGAATGTAGCAGACTATATAAGGGGAAGTTAAACGGTTAATCGGCAGTTGACTTATGCATGTGTTAATAAACGTTCTTGCACTAAACCTCACGGTGTCGATCGTCTATTCGAACCTAACAATAGGCTTCCTGATCTGCACTTATGAATCTGCACTGATTCTGGGTTAGCTACCCCCACAACAAATGCCAGACAAATTGTCCTACTTTCTTAGCTGAAGATCCTACCATGAAAAGGATTATGTGATCCTTTCATAGTCCCAATGATTAGATTTAAAAAGAGAGCTTACATCAGGACCATTTGCATTTAATAAGCTTCCATCAGGGAAATGTATGTGTCGACGAACAAACACTGGGTTATTTGCATTAAAAAAGGGGTTCTTGTCCTATTTTCTTTAACTATTACATACATTAGGGAAAATGTGTAGGAAATTTCCATATGTTAAGAGATATTGTGAACATAAACAGTTATGATTTTTTAAATGATTGTTTATTTTAAAAATCTGTAGGAAAAACTAATCAGATTTGAATAAAGCCTTGCTAACATAAACAGTAAAACCCTGATGTTCGGAAAGATTGAAGGCAAAATGAGAATGGGATGACAGAGGATGAGATGGTTCGATAGTGTCATTCATGCAATGAACATGAATTTGAGCAAACTCCAGGGGACAGTGAAGGACAGGGGGTCCTGGCATGCTATGGTCCATGAGGGTCACAAAGAGTCAGACATGACTTAGCAATTGAACAACAACAACATAGACAGTATGTTGCCAAGGAGATTTTTGAGCAATTCACATGTTCCTTCTGCATGCACTGCATGGCTAAATTTCTCTAAAAGTCTGGTTGTAGTGAATATATCATTTGTAGCATAAAGTATTGACCCAAAGACATTATCCAAACTGTTGGAACATAGCTAGCTCAATTCCTGTCCTCAACTTTGCAACCCCCCCCACCCAAAAAAGAGATTAAAATGCTAAAATTCTCTGAACCTCAAATAATTCCTGATTTTACTCTGGATGGGACACTTAACAAAGCATGTTAAATGAACTGGCCTTTAGAAGAGCTAATCTGTAACCAATGCTTTCCCTTTGTCTGAAGGCACAAAATGAGATCATCAGCACCTCTCAAATGTCTAGGGGCTGTCACTGCTAGCATAGTCATTGAGTGTGGACGGATGGAATTCTGGCAACATCAGGAAAACACCAGACTCTTATTGAGAATACATGATCAGTTTACATTTACCTCTAGACTAGGATTGAAATAATTCATACAAAATGTAGTCCACCTTCCACCTGTTTTAAATGTGAAAATTGTGCTCAGAAATATCTGAATAATTTCGGTTTTATGGGACAACATGACTTAGACAAGAACGCAAACATGTCTCTTGTATCATTTTTGCTACATAAATATTCATAGGGCTCGCTCTCCTCTCTCTCTCTACACACACACACACACACACACACACACACACACACACACACACACACAGAGCATGGCTACCAGTTAAAGGTCAGACTAAAATTGCTGCATATGGGAGTTGGTTTTCATGTGACAAGTTGCTTCTTGCCAGTGTTAAAAAGGGAAAAAAGAATATGTAGAAAAATCGAGTTGAGAAGGGCCACTAAGTCCAACCTCATATTCAATAGAAAAACCCACAATAATTCATCTACAACAACAATCTCTTTCTTCTCTATTTCCATATTGCCAGTGTAGAAAAGCCTGTTCCCTGTTCTGGGTATTTGATTGTTTTGCCAAATTGCCTTACTCACTTTTTCCTCCCTAACATTTTGCCTTCTTATAGCTGAATTCCATTATTCCATATCCCATATATGGGGGTACAGCTATGTTCTCCCCATTGATCGGTCTCAAAGATAATTGAAGTTCATGCAGCTTCCTCCACATCCAATGAGCAGATAAGTCAAGGATATCTTAAAAGGAATATCCTTGGCAGAATTTGTCTTTTAGTAGATAATGGAGTGATTAAAATTCTTCATTACTAGTTTATGCCTCTTTAACAGATTAACAGTTTGCTTTCTACCTTTTAATATATTAACAGCATATAATTTATTTACGGGTTGTTTGTTCAAAAATATACTTTAATATGCCAAATCTTAAAACATTTTGCTTTATTCTATAATTGTAAATTGAGTTTACTGTAAGTGTTCTCCTTTAATTATAATATTTAGCTCCCTCTAGTGTCCAATTTTTAAAGTCTTATGTGTTTTTCAAATAATGCAACACAAAAGCATTTTTCCACAGGAAAGATTCTTTAAAATTAATATCAAAATCTTAATTTAATTTATCTGGACTGTTGGTCCAGTTGCATCCTTTTAACATCAAAGTTTTAATCACCCATTGCTATTTATCTGATTTTTTTTAAAGTTCTTAAACTTGTAGTTAAAACATCTTTTGCTCAGGATTGAAAGCAACTCATCCATGCTATAAAACCTATTAATCTTTGTAGGGTTAGCACAGTAGTTCAGTGAATACTCATCATGGATTGCTGGTATGCTAATATTTTATACATAATGATCAAATTTAAGGGAAACAGTAGAATAATCTGACTACATGGTGATACATTTGAGGAGCTCACAATTATATTTAAGTCAATGTAATAGTTTGATTTTTTTTATCATTCTTGGAGTTGGCCTAACCATGATAAACAGGGAGATTGCATGCCTTTTTTCAGTGACTGTAAATAGTGGTACAAGATAGAAAATCTAGGTGATTAAAAAAAATGCGTAGGAAAGCAATAAAGCCATATGCTGTTTTTTTTCTTGGATTACTAATTTTTCTAAATTAAATAATAACAGCAAGAAGTTTTGTGAATATCTTCATGCTGAGTGTTTAATTTCACAAGTTGCTGTGTTGCAATTCCATTCTGATTTTGCAGGTGAAAGGGTTTTCAGGGAAGAAAGAAAAGTTGGTTTTAGTCTTTCTATTAGAGAAAGAATTTTCCTATACAAATTTCAGCCATATGTTTCAAATCTGCCAAAGTCCTTGTTCATGCAATGGCCTTTACAGCTCAGGAGCAAAGCCAAGATCTTCTAGGAGGATAAGGGAAGTCTAGTATAAAGCTATAGCAAGTTTCCTATTGGTTATGCTGATGATTTTTCATGGATGGATGGTGTCAAGAGCTCTTGTTAAAGCACATGGGAGATGTATGGATTGCAAGCTTAGAGGATAACAATGAATTAACAAGAACAGGAACTTGACTTTAATAGTTACGGTTCTTCATTATTTTTAAAAAAGTTATTTGATAAAAGTTAAACCTTTTTTTTTTTTTAAATCATTATCAGGAATAGAATTGATATGAAATGCCCCATGTTTCACACCTGATGCGTTCATACGTATGTCCTACAATTGTTGCATGAAAAATGGTTAGGAATCTGAGCTCATGACATGCCCTGGCCATCAGGATTTGATATCAGTGGCTAAGAGGAATTCATGAGGTTATTCAACACTAAGAATTTGTAATCTGGGAAACTTGATTTTTACCTCAGTGGTTTACATTTAACTAAACACAAGAATAAATTTGGAGGAGAAGAGTTCAGATATATAAATTAATAAACAGATGGTTTTCAATTGAATGACTGGTGTGTTTTGTTAACACAAGAGAATCCAACAGATGATTGATAGTACTGTGATTTATGATTAGTTTTTTAGGACTAGATACATAGATTATAACAAAGTAAGAATGATCTTACAATTCATCATTATATAGGTGAGCATTGTGTGGCTTAGCAAACTAGATAAACTCCATTCTCAAGTGTTGCTTTTGTTTAGTTTTCTTTCTAAACCATTTCTTAAACTATTGATGCAAAACCATTCGGAGGATTGTAATATGCTTAGTGCTACATACAGATGCTCCACTCTAGTCTACACAAAGCAAAGCTATTCCACTGAAGATGGCTTATTTCTGAGTTGTAAGTAGCAAAATTAGCAGCTTGTTTTGATACACAAAGACTTCATTAGCAGAATGAATCTCTCATGGCATTGACCCTTTCTACAGTGCATCATGAAATAATTCAATAGCATATCTCTGGACTAGCCTTTTCAAACCTCACAGAATCCATAAGTACTGGGCTTATGAGTCATGGAATTCCTCACCAGCATGAAGTGCTTTGGATTGGGAAAGGATACTCATGAATTAATTTATAATACTTACAACAACAACTCACCTGGACCTGAACTAAATCTTCAAAAGAAAGAAAACTAAGTGACCTAGTTGATTCTTTTTTTTCTAGCATCTCAAAGATATTCTTTTCTTTCATAACACAAATAGTATTCAGATTCAAATTCTTGATGAGAATTTTTCAGGCTGTCAATAAAGTAGAATATCTGGAATAAGTGCCAAGGGAACTGTAGCACAGAGTAAACTTGTCTTCTGAAATTGTATATGATTGCATATGATTGTATATGAATGTACCACAGTGTGCTGAAGAATCCACTGCACCATCGATTGCGTCTTAGCCTGTACCCACCATAAATTGCAAACTTTGCATCAGACATTGAAGAATCTTGTTGCAATTCCTATGAGTTTCCTATAGATCTCAAGTCCTATTATCCCTTTCATTTTTCAAGAGAGACAAATAATTTCATTTTACTAGAACAGGTCAACATGTTGTACTGAACCATAAATTCCTTAATCATGTTTTATTGTTTAAAGTACATTTCCCTAGATTCACATAATATACTAGGCTATAAATCAGATGGGCAATTTATATCCCTAGGGCTGTATGCAGTCTCCAACTCCTTTTCTGCAGAGGATTCAACTCCTTCTTCAATCGTGACCACCAGTAATTAACAACATTATTTGAAAGCCTGATATTTAGGAATGAAAAACAAAGTATAATGTAAGCCCTAGAATGGTTTTTTTAAGTAAAACTTAATTCTTCCACCCATTAAAAAGAAACAGACAACAAAAAATAAACCTAATGATCAGCTCTATTTTATTTATAGTATATATGTATGTATGAACATATGCATTTATGTATGTATAGACACACACAGACCTACCTTAGGCAAAATATCCATGGGTGACCCACAAACAACAGTAAAAACAATAAAAACAGTTAAAAATACCATACAAAAACACAGAGAACTCCTGGGGCCCCCAACCACAACACAACCCTATAACATCCTCTTTAAGTCTTTTTGGACAGATAAGAGGATGGGAGCATGTTGGACCTCAGAGGAAAGGATGTTCCACTTACTGTGGTCCTTTTTTTATTAAAAAGTTTTACAGTACATTTTATTTATAACAAAACAAAACAAAACCCCTCCCAACCCCCTCCCCTCTTCCCAACCCTCCCCAACACCTCCCTCCCTTCCCCTCCCCCCTCCCCAACTTCCCAGAGCTAAATACAAGGTATAAAAGTAAAAACAATCATAATCTACCGTATGCAAACAACAATAAACTATTAAATCTATCGCACTTTAATTCTTATAAGATGACTACAAGCAATATAAATATCACACCAGTACTTATTCAAATGCTAAATGATACCCAGAGCTCAATACAGGATATAAAAGTAGATACAATCATAATCTACCATATACAGACAGCAATAAACTATTAAATCTATCACACTTTAACTCTTATAAAATAACTACAAGAAATGTAAATATCACATCAATACTTATTCAAATACTAAATGAAACTTTTTAGTCCCATATTAATCTGTTAACTAAAACCTTAACAAATAGCTTGTAGTCCGTGTTCAAAAGTGATATTGGTCTATAATTTTTTGCTTGAGTGACATCCTAATCTTCCTTCGGTATCAAAGAAATAAAAGCAGTTTTTTCTTCCTCAATTATCAATTGATTCATCTCTTCCTTTTGTTCTTATGTAATAACTAAATTCCAGACTACATCTAACCTCTCATATAAGCTTCTAACATCCCAAACCATTTCAATAGTGGAACCCTTATACATATTGATTTCAAAAAAAAGAAAAAATCCTTCATCTGTTTTTTACATTCATCCACATTTTCCTGATTTCTAAACAAAATCTCATTTAGACGCCAGGAGCGCCTATCTCTATTATCCTTATCTATCTCTAGCCAGACTGGACTATGATCAGACATAGTTCTTAAAGCACCCAGTCTTGAATTTAATAAGTACTTTGGGTCCATGACTCTAATATATGTTTCTTGTAAACAAATAACATCATTCTTAAATTGTTTTAAATATTAAAAAACTTTCTTTCTCTTCTACGATGAATTTAAACCATTAACATTCCAAATTAGAAACTTTATCGCCATCCTTCGCAACCCCAAGCTTTTGGAGCGCTTCTTCCAAGATCCCCTTTGCATTCTTAGGTAACGCCCTTCCCACAACTTCGCTATAGGTACATTTTGGAGGTCTCATGACTTTCTGCTGATCTTGTTCTTGCTCTCATCTCGTTCATCTTGAAGCAGCATGCGTCACCCGCTGATCTCTAGCCTCTTCCGATGATACTGAAATTTGATCCACTCCCGTAGCTTTCTCCTCTATCTGCATTATTCCTTCAGCAGCTCGTACATTCTCACTACGTAGTTGAGGCTCTCCCTCGCCATTTTTCTTTGTAGATTCCAAAAGTGGTATGGGGGTTGCTTTTAAAACATTACTGTAAAAATCACGTGCCTGCATCACTGTAGTAAGACGATGTCTCGTACCTTCATGCATCACCACCATACCCACTGGTATCTCCCATCTGAACTTAATATCACGTCGCCTTAATTCTTGTGCTAAAAAAGCAAACTCCTTCCTTTTCCTTAAGATTCTTGGAGGGATCTCTTTTAAAACCAAAACTTCTTGCTCCGCAATTGCAAATTTAGTATTGTAAGAGGCTTGGATGACCTCATTTCTAATTACGCTCTTTGTAAAATAAACCACCACATCTCTGGGTAATTTCCTTTGTCTTGCAATCCACGAATTAGCACGGAAAATTTTATCTATATCTTCCAAAATAACATCTGCTGGTCGCCCCAGCACCCCTTCCAAAGCCTCAGAAACTATTTCCTTCAAATTTTCTTTAGGATCCTCTTTTAAGCCTCTGATTCTGACAGCAAACTCCATCTCATGATACTGTACCAGGATCAAATCACTATCAATTTTCTCCACCACATTCTCAGTCTCTGACATTTTTGCTTCTAATCTGATGTTATTTTGGCTGAGATCTTCCACTCTTTCATCCAAACGCTCAATACATATAGCCATGCCTTGGAATGCATGTAAGATGTCTGCCCTTAATTCTGTTAACTTCTCTGTTAACTTCTCATCCAGCTTTTCATCCATAATCTCAGCTAATTGTTGCAATTGCTTTTCCAAAGCCTCTTGCATCACATTCTGCAAATCTTTAACTATAAAGGCTGGTGCAGGTGCAGGTGCAGGGGGCAATAAAGCTTGCAATGAAGACTGCTGCACCGGAGAAGCCCCCGTGCTTCTAAGAACTTTAGAGGATGTAGCTGCCATTTTCACCCACTATTTCCTGCTACGCACTTTCACTTTCAAACTCCGCAAAGTCCATTGAGTTAAAGATCATAAATCCATTTTCACCTGAATCTCCTGCATCGCTCTGCCTGCGTCTAAATTCTCCAAAGTTCTCTCTTGCTAGCAGGGATGTTTGCGGACACCCTGTTCTGCTCCAAAAGAAACCCGGAGCAGAAGCGCCTCGCAGTCCGGAGCAAGCCCAGGCTTCGGGGGGGCTCAATCCTTCAGCCGCCAAAACTTTAAGTTCTGGCGGCCCCGGAGAGCTCTACCCCTACCTGGGCACTCACCCCCTCCTCTTCTCCTGAGGAGGGGGCTTCCGAGCCGCCAAAACAGCTGATCGGCACTGTTTTCAGCGGCTCTATGGAGCCGCGGGGCTGACAGCCTAAGAATGGCTGCCTCCAGCGACGCCTTGCCATCCGGTTCTTGAATTAGCTAAAAATATAGTGTGGGGCTCCTAACCAACAAAGAGTTGCCCATTTCTGCTATGAATCATGGTTTATATTTACAACCCATTGATTCATACAACCAAATAAGCCAAATTCAAATCACATTATGGATGATTAGCATGTGATACCAACTATGTCACATGCACGCAACACAATGTTTCCCTTTAGAATTAGTAAGCTAAAGGATCTAAGGGATCTATAAGAAAAAGAAATACAGGTAAAGTTTATAATAATGCCAGTCTACATACTGTACCTCTCTATACCTTTCTCTCCTTGCAAGCTATTTTTGTTTCCACTGCTCTGAAGCTTTCCATTTGTTCTATAAAATTCTCACCTCTTTTTTTTTAGAATCTCATCAGTTCCATCCAATAACTACCCTACTTTCTTGGACTTCCCCTTTGTTTTAATATATTTGCTCTTCCTTTTTATATTTACTTTGTAATTTGATCTCCATACATTCTCTCCATTTGACCAAACCACCTCAATGCACAGCGTTCACTTTTTATTCAGTCTGCATCCTTACCATGAAATAGAAGTGTACATGTGTGGGAATAAACAGTGAAAACTAGTTCCCTTCATGTAATGCCACCTACTTTGTTTCAGTAAAATATACTTTATTTTGTTGCTCACCAGTGGTTTTATTGCCTAATTTCAGAGCACAAACAGGATCCAGCATTCTATCTGTGTAAGCAACTACAGAGATGACCTTGGAGAAGCTATGTACTGGCTGTTACAAAAACATTATTTAAGTCCAGGCCAAGAAGCAAATATTAAAATGACACTTAAACTATTTTATCTTGATTCTCTTGGGTATAAGAGAAAGGGAGGGAGGGAGGGAGAATGTACCAGGCTTTCACAGTTCTGTTACCATTGCCTGTCTGAATAAAATAGATTTCCAGTCATTCTTTAGGATCTATTTCTTGTTTGGCCTACCTTGAAAGGGTGGAAGTCTGCCAGTTGGGACAATACTGTATATCATCTAGGTCAGGGGTAGGCAACCTCGGCTCTTTTATGACTCATGGACGTCAACTCCCAGAATTCCTGAGTCAGCATAGCTGACTCAGGAATTCTAGGAGTTGACGTCCATGAGTCATAAAAGAGCCGAGGTTGCCTACCCCTGATCTAGATCATTGGTTCTCAATCTTTCACATCTTAGGTCCCAACAATCATTGTATCTATTTATTTAATTTATGTCCTTCCTTTATTATTTTTATAAATAACTCAAGGCTGTGAACATATGTAATGCTCCTTCTTCCTCCTCTTTTCCCTCCGAGAGAGAGTGACTGGCCCAAGGTCATGGCTAAGGCCAGACTTGAACTCCCAGTCTCCCAGTTTCTGACCTGGTGCCTTAACGACTAGACCAAACTGGCTGACTACACATCTGATATGGATCTCATCATAAAATAAATAGAAAACTTTTTCCAATGACATTTATGCATCCCCAATTCATGCATTTACAATCACAACTGTTATTATCATTATCATGGTGAGAGCCATGTGCACCCTTATAAGAGACTAAATTATCCTGAAATTTGGTAGATTTACTTTTGAGAGGGTTTGAGCATCTAAGACTTTCCCCACCCACAGACCTATATTTGCTATATAAGTAACTTTAAACCTTTTCGTTGAGTGGAAGAAAAAGACAGAAGTGGCCTTGTGGGAGAACTGAAAAAACAAGGAGAGGTAGTGAAAAGAGGATTTACTGAACCACTCCCATTGCCACTAAGTGATGGAGAAGCCA
Organism: Vipera berus; assembly: GCF_964194415.1. Lineage (NCBI taxonomy): Eukaryota > Metazoa > Chordata > Lepidosauria > Squamata > Viperidae > Vipera > Vipera berus. The sequence continues at coordinate 45,777,972 of NC_138204.1, forward strand.
TCATCCTGCAAACTACAAAGGAGCTAATTCTGGATGCATCAAGAAGGTGACAAGCAACAGGGAGAAAGCAGAACTATTTAACTCATTTTTTTTGCATCTGTCTTTACACAAAGGAATAAAAAACAATCCAACCTACCAAAACCAGTGCCATAAAAAACAGATTAGAAGCACAAGTTAAGATAGGCAAGAAAATGGCAAGTGAGCACCTCTCCAGCCTAGACGAGTTCAAATCACCAGGACCAGATGGATTACATCCCAAGGTTCTGAAGGAACTGGCAGATGTGATCTCAGAGCCACTGAACTATATTTTTCAAAGATCCTGGAGCACTGGAGAACTACCAGAGAACTGGAAAAGAGCTGATGTAGTTTCCATCTTCAAAAAAGGGGAAAAAATAGAGCCAGGAAACTACAGACCTATCAGCCTGACCTCAATACCAGGGAAGATTCTGGAAAAGATAATCAAACAATGAATCAGCGAACACCTAGAGGCAAACAAAGTCCTTACTAAAAGCCAACATGGGTTTGTCAAAAACAGATCATGCCAGACAAATCTTATTGCATTCTTTGACCAAGTGACAAAATTAGTGGACCAGAGGAATGCTGTGGATATAATTTATTTGGACTTCAGTAAGGCATTTGATAAAGTAGATCAAAATCTACTACATGATAACATAGAAAAATGTGGGTTAGTCAGCATCACCACCAGATGGATTCATAGCTGGCTGTCTGGCCATACTCAGTGTGTGGTCCTCAATGGAACTGCATCTACATGGATGGAAGTGTGTAGTGGGGTGCCCCAGGGCTCTGTTCTGGGCCCAGTGCTCTTCAATATCTTCATTAACGATTTGGACAAGGGGATAGATGGGGAACTCATCAAATTTGCAGATGACACCAAACTGGCAGGAATAGCCAACACTCCAGAAGATAGGTTTAAGATACAGGAGGATCTGGACAGACTTGAAAACTGGGCACTATCTAACAAAATGAAATTCAATGGTGAAAAAAGTAAGGTTCTACATTTAGGCAAGAAAAACCCAATGTACAGGTATAGTATAGGTGGTATCTTGCTCAATATTAGTGACTGTGAGAGGGATCTCGGAGTCCTAGTGGACAATCACTTAAATATGAGCCAGCAGTGTGCTGCAGCTGCCAAAAAAGCCAACACAGTGCTAGGCTGCATTAACAGAGGGATAGAATCAAGGTCACATGAAGTATTAATACCACTTTACAATGCCTTGGTAAGGCCACACTTGGAATACTGCATCCAGTTTTGGTCACCACAATGTAAAAAAGATGTTGAGACTCTAGAAAGAGTACAGAGAAGAGCAACAAACATGATTAGGGGACTGGAGACTAAAACATATAAGGAACAGTTGCTGGAATTGGATATGTATAGTTTAATGAAGAGAAGGACTAGGGGTGACATGATAGCAGTGTTCCAATATCTCAGGGGCTGCCACAAGGAAGAGGGAGTCAAGCTATTCTCCAAAGCACCTGAAGGCAGGACAAGAAGCAATGGATGGAAACTAATCAAGGAGAGAAACAACCTAGAACTAAGGAGAAACTTCCTGACAGTTAGAACAATTAACCAGTGGAACAACCTGCCTTCAGAAGTGGTGAATGCTCCAACACTGGAAGTTTTTAAGAAGAGACTGGACAGCCATTTGTCTGAAATGGTATAGGGTTTCCTGCCATTATTATTATTATTATTATTATTATTATTATTATTATTATTATTATTATTATTATTATTGTTGTTGTTGTTGTTGTTGTTGTTATTATTATTATTATTATTATTATTATTATTATTATTATTATTATTATTATTATTATTATTATTATTATTATTATTATTCCCTCTTCTTTTCTCCTCCTCCAGCTGGAAAGAAAGATGAGAGAAGGCAGACTTCAGTTGTAATCCCTGATTCTCAAGATATCACATGTAAAACTCTAGGAAAGGAGTGGCTGGTGGACCAGAGAATGTGCAAAGCAGATGAGGCAGATGGTAAGCAACAGCAGAGAGCTGTCTAGTAGCCCCTTGGGGATTTGAAAGAGCTGGAATGTGCATATACACACAACCTATGGAGGTATTTAAGACTTGCTTTGCATCCCATTTTGAATATTATAGCTATGCACAGCTGAGAAATATTGATTTAGGTAAGACAACTTTCAAGTTTCATAAGAACTATTAAAGGTATGGCTAGAGGTAGGCATACATAACAGGTGGAAGGAGGTTCAGTTCAAGAAGTTGGAAAATAAGGGATGGTATCTTAGAACAGTTACTCTCTTACTAGATAATATACACTATCCACCTACTTTTGATGGACTACAAAATAATATTGGCATAATAGTTCTTTCAGTGTTCTCATTGCTGTCCCTGTTATGCTGTTAATCTGTCTATGTTGGGTTACTGTGAATGGTGTTGTCCCTATTGATGGGTGTTCCAGTCATTATAGAGATAGTGATTAGTTTTCATTAGCTTTGCCACTGTTCCCTTTCACAACCTCATTAACCAGCAAGTAAAATGTCCACCAGACTTGGCACTGCAGTCAGGCTAATTTTCTGACCACTCCTCCTGCATCTCATTTGGGCATCTGCCTAGTTAAAATAATGCGAAAACAAGAACTATATGGGAAAACATATAAACACATAAAACACCAGGGTTTTGTTAAGAATTTTTAAAAGGTGCCATCTTGTTTTTTGTTTTCTTTGAATTGTTGAGCTTTATGCTTATGACCTTCAGTTATAAACCATTTTTTTCTTGGATGTTTTCAACCTATGTACACAGTAAGTAATTTTAATTACATCAACACCTATTGTTGCCATATCACAACAATTCTGTGAAATTATATTTAAAGTCTTTGGGAGAGAGGAAGAGATATTATGCAATAATATTCACTGGAAACTTCTATGGTTGTGTTCACACCATATGCTAAGCCGCAGTTAGTTTAACCATGCTTTAATTAAAAAGAAAATACACAAATATTAGTGTTCACATTAAGCCATAATCCATGTTTTAACTGAATTCCCACACCCACCAAAAGACTATATTACAGCTTAACATGTTTCATAAATTCAAACTTTGGAGCTAGTCAAAAGTAATTACCCCTGATTTTTGTGGGATTTACTTCTTGGAAACTGACTATTAGATTGAAAGAGGAATTAGGTATGAAAGACACTGTTAAAATGGTTTGGATCCAAGAACTGTGTGAAGATGTTTATTGGACCTTCATTCCATTCTCAGGGGGCATTTTATCATTCCCTCAATGGTGCAAAAACAGACTTGGTGATTTAATGCACTGTAATCAGCAGCAAGTCTGGAAGTAAATAGACTCCATTGTGAAAGTAGATGTCTCAGTTAATAAGATAACAATTTAATATTTTCCTCTTAACCCCCCCCTCCTTGACTCCCCACTTTAAACAGACTAGGTAGGAAATGCTCACAGTTGCCTTTAAGTAATTTAGTGGAAAGGCTGCTACAATTTCAAATTCTGATTTGTCCTGTTTCCCATCCAGCGATGTTTCTTGTCACCAGCTAACAGCATTTAAAATATTTACAACCCTGCTTTTGCCCTAGGGAAGAATCCAAATAAATCATCTTTTGCTGACGATAAATCAAAAATTAATCTCCCAAAAGTGTGATGCCTGTCTGATCCCTCAAATAACAAGCAGCAGAATTTATCAAGTAAATTGGTGCTGGTGTCTCCTTGGTGCCGCTGTCGGGCGTAATGGATGGGGTGGAAGGGTAGGCAGAAGAGCCAAAGCAAGGTGCTTAGTCGGTAAGAGAAAAATGGCCAGGCATGAAAATTAGCATCATTAAAACTATACCTTACATCTCTGCCAATATAACCTTCATTCATCCCTCATTGCAAAGGGTCATTTTTCACCATTTTCCATTCCCATTCCCAGTCTTTCCTCTTGGAAATATTTGTCTTTAGTTTGGTTTAAAGGACCGAGGCTTTTTCCTCTCTTCAATATATTATGACAATGTGCAGTATGAATTGAGTCTCAGTAGCTGAATGGAAGATATTTCAAAACTCAGTCAGACAGGACAGTCCAGGAGATGTAGTTCCTACTGCTATTACCATGGGGTAGTATAGCAAGTGAACAGTGTTCTTCATTACCTGGACATCTCCCCCCCCCTCCTTAATTAGCTGCTCCCATGTGTCGCTCCGCTTACAGTGGGAAACCAATGATTTATGTCAACTCCATAGCTGCTGTATATTTCTGCCCATAGCAACACTGTCCCATTACTCGGAGAAGTATGACTGTCTGGAAGCAAAGCTTTGCCTGGTGTTCCAAGGGACCATTCACCAATCTACCTTCCTTCCCCACCATGATGTCAGGCTTAAAGATTGGATAAGTAGAAACTGTACTTTGGGGTAGGGTTCAAGGGAAAGTTTCCATGGCCATATCTCCCATTTGATGAAAGAGTTTACTATGTCTCTGGAGGACAGAGCCAATCTATACTATTGCTTCAGCAGTGCTCTCTGAGAATGATATCCCAAATTGAGTATATGCAATTAGAGCTAGCCAGACAAAGACATTTGCCAAGATTTGCATCATCTTTTACATAATGTGATCCCCAGTCCAAATTATCAGAGCAGTGATAGCATCTAGCTAATATTAGTTTATGTCAAAAAGATAAGCATTGGCCTCAATCACTAGCAGTAATGTTTGAATCCACATCAGTCCTCTATCCTTTCTTAAGGATGGAAAAGCCTAATAAATATGAGAAGAGGCATGGTAGCTATCTTCTATTCTTTAACTGTTGTTTGCCTTTAACTAAGGCCTTTAGCCTTTCTTTTCCTGAATATCTTGATGGATACAAAGCGACTGATTGCATAAATGTGCTCTATCAGTCTGGGAAGGACTGTTTACAATTCTACTAAAGCTGATTATGTGTCTCTTTTAGCTGATGAAGCTATCTGATAGACCAAGCTGTTCCCTGTGTTTTAGCTGCAGTTAAAGAGTCAAGATTTAAGGACAGGGTTGGTTTATTTGTGAACTGTCTTCTGGTCCTTGAACATCTTAAAGCTTTAAAGCAGGGGTGTCAAACTCGCGACATCATGTGATGTGTTGTGACATATCACGACTTTTTTCCCATTGCCAGCAATGGGGTGGGTGCTGTTTTGGCATGACACATTTGGCACATGGGATGGCAGTTTGACACCCCTGCTTTAAAGCTTTCAGAAACTAATTCCTCCGAATTAGACCCTCCTACGTCAAGTTATCTTGTCAATCACAGGTGATTTAAAAAGCTAAGGGGGTTGGAACTGATGAGTACTTAGGAGACTGTGAGGAAATCCTGGAGCTGTATGCTAAATTAGGGAATTGAAAAAAAACATTCCGAAAGAAAGCAGGGACAAAACACATTCATACTGAGGTCAAGAAAACACCATGGACATGTACTTTAAATTTCCAAAAATTGAGTTTAACTAGAGAGAAACTTTACTTACATTTAAAATACTTGTCCAAATGGACTAGATGAGAAGTTGCCATCAAAAGCTGTTAGATAAGTTGCTTGTTTCAAGAACTAAAAGAATATTTCTGTTTTAGATCTAGTGATTTTTCTTCTTTTTAAATCAATGTTTGACCATTAGTATTTGCAACAGGTTACCTATAATTATTCTAATTTGTCTTAGAACTACCAAGAAATTTTACATCCCATCTTTTTAACTAGATAGAATCCATTATTTTAGCTGACCAAAAGAGAATAGAATTGGATAAGCTTAACAGTATTCTAAACTATATAGATTTAAATCAGATTTCTATGAGCTACAACAGTTAGTTAGTTTAGTGATCATTTAAAGTTACAATGGTAGTGAAAAAAGTGATTTATGACTATTTTTTCACATTTATTACTTTTGCGGCATCCCTATGTGATCAAAATTCAAACACTTGGCAACTGCCACATAACATCTCAAACATAACAATTGTCGATAAGAAAGACAAAAAGTCTGGATACTGGGTGTGGCATGTGCCTGGAAAATCACAAAATACAAACACCTGCAATAGAAATAGAATGACTGAGGAAAGAGAAAGCAAAGATCATACCAACAGTAATAAGCGCCTTGGGTGCAATCCTAAACAAATAGAGCACCACTCAAATGCCATCAAAATTGACAAAATCACCATCAGTCAGTTGTAAAAGGCAGTTTTACTTGGAACAGCTTACATCTTGCACAGTATCTTTAACACCATGAAATAACAATACCTATTTATCCAGGTCCTCGTGGTCCTTTATCCACCATCAATAGCTGGATAAAAATGTCAAATCTGATCTAACTTGGCTGAATGTGTGATGAACCATAATAATAATAAAGACAATTCAAAGCTGCTCTTGCTTGCAGTTGACCATCCAACCCTGGGTAAAAATGTCTCTTCACTATCCAACCCCCCTGCCACCCCTTTCAGGACTAGGGACTGGCACTAGCATGGAGATCTACAGAGACCTCAAAAGAGTTATTGATTTCAATTGACTTTCCATCATTGATCAACCACCTCTTGACCTTCAACCATTTACTTACCCCCAGCTATTAATCAACCCCTTGGATGGTCTCATTGACCCTTGGAAGTCAATACTGACCCACTTTGAGGAACCCTGATATAGCTGTATAATCTCATCAGAACTTATTGCTCACTGAGAAAAAATTTATTTTTAAATTTTTATGCCTTGTCCTTCATGTTGAGATGTGTTCCAAGAGACCTACAAAATCTCCTAAAGGAGCCAGATTTGTTTCTATGTCCATACGAATATGCTGTTACTTGCATTTAATACCCAATGTACTAAGAACCCAATCAAGGAGAATATTTGTAGCTCATGGTTGAAATTAGGTACTAAGATCCTAATTACCTTTACCTATTTTGCCAGTGTCATCACTGTTGTCCTATACTACAACACGGCACCTGTATTTGGGTTTTTTAATGCTACACGGTCAATACAGAATCAAGTTATAATGTTGGAGTAATTGTCCAATTGCAATAATCAAAATTATTGCTTAAATGTGATTTTTTTTTAAAAAAAGAATATTAATTTTTTTTAATAAAAATAACTGTGGTGTGTCAACTATCATTTGGCAACCCAAAAAATGGAGGAAATATACAGCAAGGAAGAATGAAGCCATCAGCATAAAAGATGACAAATTACAATTTAATTAACATTACCCTAAAGAGAAAAATTGCTTCAGGTGCTAAAATATTTGGGGGCAGCTATGTTGGCAAACTATTTATAACACTGGTATTTGCTATCACTTATGATAAAAATGCTTTAGAGAGATCTTGAGGTAAAACAAAACAAAATAGAAGAACAAAACAGAGGAGTACTATAAAATCAGCCATTTTATGGCTGAGTAGAATTGGCAGAACTGGGTTAGATATATAGCTAAGATAGTAGTGTCCAATTATTTTATGGCATCGATAATGAAAAAAAAAAGATTGGCTAGCTTCATGGGGATCTGCCAAGTTTGATTGTTAAGGTTGTTTTGAGCAGTTAATCTGATTTATTTTGTGTGATTTATAAACGTATATGTTTTAGAATATTTTCACTGGCATAAATATCAAATGTTTCTCTGTGAATGAATTTTTTAAATGTATTTGCCTCCGTCATACCTTTTCCCTCTGTATTTGTATAAGTATCTTTATATTTAAAATTAATCCATATTTTCATCTATCTCTTTCAATCTCACAATCACATATTTTCTGCTTCTCTGCAAACTGAAATGCAAATAATGTTTTCCCTATAATTCCTGTCCTGAATGATGGTTTGGGTGTGAACAAATTTAAAAGCATTCTCTTCTGCTGTAGTTTAATCATTTGACAGCAATGACTATAATTAACAGAGAAATGTTTTTTTTTATTGAAGCTATTGAGTTTTGGTAATCCTTGTACAGCCCTAGGGGAATACAGCTCTGAAATTATTAAAATATATCAAATCTGACTAGTGAAACATCTCTTTCAAAATCATGCTGTTTGATGAAGTTTAATGAAGTGGAATCCAATACTTTTTTGCAGTCAGAAAATCCTGAATCTTTAAAATTAGGCAACAAGCCCTTTAGTAGGCAAGTTAACATAAATAATTCTGGTTGTTAAAGAAAGGTTGCTTGCACTGTAAAGAAACAATTGGCAATAATGGAAGGAAAGAGAAGGAAGGAAGGAAGGAAGGAAGGAAGGAAGGAAGGAAGGAAGGAAGGAAGGACGGACTTGGGTTAAAGATCAAATGTGTACAGAAAAAAAGAATAATGGAAATTATTTAGGGCTTATGTGTTTAAAAACATGTCTGTATCATAAGATAGGATGAAGTAAATTTCAAAATTAAGTCAGATCTATGACCATCCAGTGCATGTTAAAATGTTAAAAACTGATTTATAATTCACTTTTTATGAGCAGGATTATTTTCATTTTTATTTACCTTGATTTTGTCCCTTTGTAAAACATTACCTCTCTGGATGACTCTGTTGCAGGAAAAACTGATATAGCTCGGTGACCCTGTTGCTGCTTTGTATTCAGCTTCCATTTCCAGCTTAATGAACAGTCATTTCTATTAAGTAATTATGCTCCTGTTTCTTGTTCTTACTCTGCTCTTTATTAAAGGCTGTGGGCTTTTTTTCTTTCTGGCTTCACCTACGCTTATTGTATGTATGGTTGTTGGGATTTTATGATTTAGATTTAGGGATCTGTAAATATTTTCCTGTGTCCTTTGTGGTTGATACAAGGACATTGTGATCAGTTCCAACATATTTTTATGGTGAAGGTTCATATCTTGAGCATAACATAATTATTCTTGAGGAGCAGAGCACCTATTATGCTTTTTATATGGAGATCATCAAAATAAATATGCTAAGTTTTATTTTTTAATTTTTGTATTCATTAATGTCTACAAAAATGAACTGTTAGAATATGCCATTGGTACATGTTTAATGAACATGCATATTTTTGGGGGGTGGGGGATGTCCTTTGGTTTGATTTTTGTTGGATTATCTAAGAAGCCAATGTGGTGTGGTTGTTAAGGGGTTGGTCTAGGACTGGGTATTCTTAGGTTCAAATTCAACATCTACCATGGGTGACTTTGAATCAATCACAGTGTCTCAGGCCAATCTAACAGTCCAGATTGCTCTTCTCTGAATAAAATTGAAGGGAGACTTCCATATAAGCTAACTTGAGTTTTTGAGAAAAAGTGGAGATGAATTTAATAAAGAAAAAAATAATGTAACAAGTCAAAAATAATGTGACATGTCATTGTCACCATTTGATCCCTCCTATCAGACAGCTTGCTAGGAGGATGCCTCATTATTCATTTTAGAGGTCCTATTCTTACTGCTTTGTTGTCTTGTTATCCTCAGCGCACCACAGAAGCAGCTTGGATTTATCTTTAGTTCAGTTCATGCCAAAATTGAGTTTTCCCTCTTGTAACACAATCTTTGCTGAATGAAAAATCTATCTGTCTCATTGACAATGTTAGTGATGTTGTGGCCAGGGACTGGGATCTGTCCATTTCTGATTGGCCACTTTAAGGCTTCAAGCATACCTTTTCCCTTCTGGTTGCTAACTCTTTATGACTGTTTTGACTTGAGCTGCTAGAGACATGGTCTTACTTGGGTGTTGCAAGTAACAGCCAACTGCTAGTAACACTGATAATCAATTGCTCCCCACTATTTCACCTGTGTCCACCTTAGAGGTTGCAAGCATCCATCTCTCTCTCTCTCTCTTTCTTTCTCTCTCCCCCCCCCACACACAAACACATTTCTATCCCACCAGGTATAGCTGAAGTGAGAATAGTCTCCATTAATGGTCCTCTCTGCATCCTTGTGACCTGTCAGTCAGGCTATTACTGAAGAAGCATCTCAAGCTCTTTTGAAGGAGTGATAAACCCATGTCCTGTCCTGTACAGTACAGTAACCCAGATTGCACATTTGACGGTGGGGCACAGGATGAAATGGGAGAATTCCATCATATTTTACCCCATTTCTCAACCATGCATGAGACCTGTATGTAGAAGTATACTATTTGCTTTTTAACAACCAAGTATATCATTCATTATTTCAGAAGAGTATTAAACCAGGTTCACAAATACCTGAGTGACAGGTCAGAATGTAGAGAGCCTTCACAATGGTAACCTTTCCCTGAGGCAACTTGTGAAATGGGTAAGGCTTCCATCACAGCATCCATAATTGCCATACCAGTTTCAACATATTAAAGGACAGCATTCACTCGTTGTTTTTCCTCTTGGCAAGAAATGGAGCCTTAAATTCCATCATCCTCGGCCCTTACATTGCTTTACATTAAAGCAGTACATTTAGTACCAACAACTTTGCCATTAAGGCAGAATAGAACTTGGCCATTCGGAAAGTGCAAATTATGCTGGCTAACTTTCCTACTGACTTAGATACAGAAGAAATGTATGTTAACTTGGTTCTGAGGAGGAGTCTTGTTGTAGCAAAAGCACACAAGTGATCCTGCCTAAAGCAACATATATTTCATTGTTAATCAGTGTGGTTTTAATAAAAATGGTATCTATTGTTCATTTGTTTTTTTGTGTGATGTTGATTATATCAACATTAAGCAGGTATATACCACGCCCATGTATTTTCCTCTATTGAGGGTTCTGGTAAATACATAGACAAGGACAGTGAGTAGGATTAACTGCAAAAATTGTATTCATTTCTCATACTTTTTATCATGTGAATAGTGATGATAGGGAGGAAGCAGCCTACATTGAATGGAAAGTGTATATAGTTGCACTCAGAAACATTTTAATTTCTTAAATTTAGAAACTAGCTAAGTAGCTAGTGGTCAGCAAAATGTTCTTGATTCTCTCAGAGGTTAAGGTTGAGTGGTCAGGGACCTTCTGATAAAGTTGTGTGGGTACCCATTTTGTTGGAAGAGAAAAAGAAAACAGCCTGCCTATACAACATCATTTATTTTTTAGAAGTCATATACTTATCTGGCAGAGGTATACAATTATTTTCAATAGAAATGATTACACTTAAAGAGTGGAGGTTTATGAATTATTATTAGAAGGAATAAGTAGACACAGATTTTTATTTTTGTATCTTCAAGGGAGTGTTTCAGAATTGGTATGGCACTGAAACATTGATACTTGCATTAATATTAATTGGTGAATATTAATTCATCAATTATTCAGAATTTTCTCTTAATAAATAAACAGTTAACATTCTAGAAACCCAACATGAAAAGAATGGATTATAAAGTATGGCTAATAATGTTACTATTTATGTGCAGTGAAACTATTTCATTAAAAGAGGACCCTGTTCAAGAGATAAATCATGAATTGTGAGAAAGGGGAGATTTATATCAATAAATGCATGTTTTAGCAAAGTTTAAAGTAAGATGCTAATACTTTTGTTTTTAAATTAGACTGGCTTTTCACAAAATAGTTCCTTCTTTTCCAGGAATGCCGAGGTAGTGCTGATGGTTAAATGGAATTATTGGGGTTTGGGATGATGACAATGAGACATATGTGGGGTGAATTGAAATGCAGTGGATCTATCCAAAACGGAGCTAGATATATTTTTAATGCTTTTATATTTATACATAATTTAAGGCAGGAGGTGGCAGCTGATTTCTTTGTATTTATGTGATTTCTTGTAGTTTAGACCAGGGGTCCCCAACTCCCTGACTGTGGACTGGCACCAGTCCGTGGCTCACCAGGAACCAGGCTGCACAAGCGAGCGGAGCCCCATCTGCACACGCTGGGATTCAGGCAGTGTGTGAAACCATGCCTTTCTGGTCCACAGAAAAAAACACCCTCCACGGAACCAGTTCCTGGAGCCAAAAGGTTGTGGGCTGCTGGCTTAGACCACTATATTTCTCTCATGTGTTGTCATGCCTTTGGAACTATGCCACACAACATCCCACTGAATCCAGACTGATTGATTTTACCCAGTAGCAACTCTAAGGTTGTTACTTTGCCAAATTGTACCTGAACTGGTGTTTTCCTAAGCTGTACAAAAAATTGTAATGAAACTGGTTCATTTGTTGAGTAAGTTCCACAAACCCTTGTAGTCCCAATTCTCACACCATGATAATAAAGAAGTTTCCTAGAAAATTTCTCCTTATAGTAAGCAGGGATACATTTTTTAATAATGATTTCTACGAGTAGCACTTCCAGTTGTTCCACCTGGACAATCACCTGAATATTTGTTGTCTTATTTTCCCTTTGGAAGATATTTTAATAACATTGGCATTAAACTGCACATTACAAGTTCATGCCTGAATTTGGTAATTCTACCCTGTAGTATTTTGCATTTCAAAGCAGCCATCATAGAATAAGCTATTACTCCTCTTTTATAATTGTCAGTAGACATCCCTTCTGCATAACATTTGCTGTTAAGTTCTTCATGGTCTATTACCTTGTAGAGATGAAGCTCTTGCTTATTCATTAATATGATGAGATCTACTATCAGAAGTTTTCATTACTAACAGGGCCACCTATGATGGCCAAGTCAAAGGTGACAAGTCAAACTAATCCACTGAAGAAAAAGAATGACAACACATTCCAGTACTATGCCATGAAAATCAAACTGTCATTCACAATGGGAGCAATGTCTGGATCATACAGGAAAATGAGTTTCTTAGGTTGGAAAGGATCTAATATGCTGCTGGAGAAGAGCAGTGGGCAAGTACAAATATCACTGATGCTACTGGATTAAAGTTAAAGATTATTCAGATGCTCAAGTTGCCAGAGGCAAAAGTAAAAATTGATGCTGCAAAGATTCAGTTATGGAATATTAGATCCATAAACCATAAATCAGGGCAACCTTGATGTTTTCAGAACTGAAGTGTCAAGACAAATATTGGCAATATGGGAATCAGAAAATTCAAATGGATTAGAATAATTTCACATCAGAGAAGCATCAACTACTTTACTATAGATAAGGAAGTCATAGAAGCAATGGAGTAGCTATCATTAGTAGTAAAAAGTGTGTTAAGGTACAACCTCAAATATGATGGAGTGATCCAAATATGAGTGCAGGGTGTTTTATCAAGTGTGAGGCAGTAGCCAGATGCCAGACAAATGAGACAATGAACACATCAATAGGTAAGGAGAATTTTAAGCTTTAATATTTAATTGTAGTAAATAAACAGAGACTCAAAAAAGCAATGTACTGGCAAGATGTTATCCCTTGAGGTATTGAGAGCCCCATTTCAAGCAGCAGAGATACTTCCAAGGACCTTAATGCAAAAAACTGAGTGCTCAAGCCTGTGCAGAAGCTCCATCATAATTAGCAATTTTCAGGGCTTTCATTAAAATTTAGCACCAAGATTTCATGGCCTTACTTCCCTGGTCACTGAGATTGCATGTACTGACCTTGGACTAGATAAACTCTGGGCAAGTCTCATATGTCAGTGCTTTTTGCAGCTGTGTGAATATTTTCTCACCACCTCCTTTTTTTAGCAAAAGGGAAAGAAAAAGATGGTTCAGAATGAACTATAAACTTCTAGACTTTTCCTAGTAATGAAGGAAAAATTAAATATGTCATTAAATTCCTAGAAATATAATGGTCTTCCACAATGCCACTACACAAGGCAAACCAATCAATATTATGGTGATTATATGTATTCCAAAGATAGGTATAGGAAAGTGGAAATTGAACAGTACAATGGCAACTTGCAATATTTTGTTGACTAAGCACCGAACACACACACACACACACAAACACACACAAAACACATACACATACACAAACACACCCACAGTATTATACTAATTATAGGAGACTGGAATACTAAAATTGGAGATAAAATAACAGATGAAATAATAGGAAAATATGGCTTTGGGGTATGAAACAAAACAGAGGATAGAACAATAGAATTCTGTCAAGAAAATCTAATTTTTATAACAGATACCTTATTCAAACAACCTAAAAGATATTTCTACACATAAACAGCACTGGACAGATAACACTGAAATCAAATTAATCATTTACTATGCATGCAAAATGGAGAAGCTCTGTTAAGTCAGCAAAAATAAAATGTGATGATTATGGCTCAAATCATGAGCTTTTTGCAAAATTATACCTTAATGAAAATTAATATAACTATCAGACCAGCAATATACAATCTCAGCAATATTATGTATTATGGAGTTAATAATAGATTTAATTAACTAGATATAATGAATAGACTGCTAGAAGAATTTGGATCTCAAATAAAAGGAGATAAATAAAAGTAACTTGACGTCCACAAACATGCTTATCTATAGACAATCAGAAAGCAAAAGGCAACTGAGGATGAAAAAAATAAAGGGAAAAATAGATATTTAAGAAAATTTTAAAAATCAAGGGAACCTTTTATACAAGGATTGGCCTGATAAAAGGGAATGAAAGCAAAGATATATTAGAGGGGAAAAATATAAGGTGGTAGTGTGAATATCCAGAAAAAGGGAATAAAATATTCCAAATTTGAATTGAATTCAATTGAACTTTATTTGGCCAAGAGTGATTTGACACACAAGAAATTTGTCTCTGGTACAAAAGCACTCAGTGTACATGCAAAGCAATAGAATAATAATCTTCTTCTTCTTCTTCTTCTTCTTCTTCTTCTTCTTCTTCTTCTTCTTCTTCTTCTTCTTCTTCTTCTTCTTCTTCTTCTTCTTCTTCTTCTTCTTCTTCTTCTTCTTCTTCATTAATAATAATACTATCACCACACTCTATGGGTAAAAATACATAGATATTAGACAACACTATAAGAATTAGGTGTTCAGCAGAGTGATGACACGGGGTGTGTGTGGAATTGTTCCTGTGTCTAGATGTTTTGGCATGCAATGCCCCATAGCGCCACCCTGAGGGGAGGAGTTGAAACAGTTTATCCCTCCGGTATGTGACGGATCTGCAGACACTTATGATTTGCTCAGATGACATTCCCTAGTTAGACCCTATCCAGAGCATGCCTCTCCTGCCAGACCTGATGGGCAAATAAACATAACTGGGGAGAGGCAGTCCTCAAATAACCTGGCCCATACCAGAACGGGCTTGGGTGGGGTGGATCAATGGGATGAGATGGTCCCTTATGTAGCCTGGACCCATGCCATGAAGGGTGTTAAAGGTGATTACCAACACCTTGAATTTCATCTGGAAGCAGACTGGCAGCCAATGCACGTCGCAGAGCAGTTATGTTACATGGGCCATTTTTGGGGCCCAAAGAATTGCCTACACAGCTGCACTCTGCACCAGTTATAGCTTCCAAATGTTCTTCAAAGGTAACCCTATGTAGAGCACATTGCAGTAGTCTGGTTGTGAGATGACTAGGGCCTGAATGAGAGCACAGGAAAGGCCACAACTGGTGCACAACCTGAACTTGTGCAAAGGCTGTCCTAGCTATGACTGCCACCAGAAAATGAAGGTCTCCTTGGCAGAGTTGCTATATCCTATATACAGCATGTAGGGACGCAGTGGCTCAGTGGGTTAGAACACTGAGCTTGTCGATCAGAAGGTCGGCAGTTTGGCAGGTCGAATCCCGAGTGCCACGAAACAGAGTGAGCGCCTGTTACTCGTCCCAGCTTCTGCCAACCTAGCAGTTCGAAAGCACGTAAAATGCAAGTAGAAAAATAGGGACCACTACGGTGGGAAGGTAACAGCGTTCCGTGCGCCTTTGGCGTCTAGTCATGCTGGCCACATGACCACGGAGATGTCCTTAGACAAGCACTGGCTCTTCGGCTTTGAAACGGAGATGAGCACCGGCCCCTAGAGTCAGAAACGACTAGCACGCATGTGCGAGGGAACCTTTACCTTTACCTTTATATACAGCATGTAGTTAAATAATAGTAACAAAAATAGCCACATTTCTACCTTTAATTTGTGAATGCCACATGAGAAGAGGACAAAAGATTCTGAGAAATTACTACTCCTTCTTAACCAGGCCTGCTAGCCCATACCCTCTTAACTTCATGATCTTCTCTCAACCATGTAAACAGGACAGATAGATTCATTTGTAAAAAGCACTTCCTTAGTAACCCATAGTCACTCTATAAAGGACTTCATAGGTAATGCCCAGGACTTTGAATTGGATCAGTGGCTAATTGCAATCAATACAGATGAGACAATAATAGGTATAATAAATGGAGATTGACTGTACCTCTTGCAGCCTGTCTACTGCATTCTGTACTCACAATACAATCTTAATCATCTTTAAGAAAAGTGTTTACAATACAATATGCATATATTTCCTTGAGACGCTCCAACTGTCAAAGCACGAAATATTGGCAAACAAGCAGTCTGCATTGCTCAGGACTGGAAGGCGAACTCCAAGATTTTAACTCCCATGTAGAAGAACAAGTAATATGGGGCTATGAATGAGATGTATTATTAACTAAATATGAGAAAAGGAAGCATCAGGAATATGAAAATGATAAACAGTCATGCAGACATTCAGAGTCCTTATCATATTAAGGACATTTTTAGTCTTTCAAACTGACACTGGCCATGCCATTATTTCTGTTTTGTTTTGGGGTAGTATGCTATACGAATTCAGCCAACTATGGATTATTCAATAATTCCTTAATGCAATGTGGGATTTTTGCAGCCAAAGTTTTTGTGTCTTCCTCTCTTTTGAGATACAAATTGGCTACTTGTCATCTATAAGGTGTGGCTTTATAGATGGATGGCAGATGCCCAATAAAATCTGACATTATGGTCATAAAGTAGCTCAGGACAGCATGGACTATTCTCTCCACAGCATTAAGCAATATAAAGGGACAAAGCTTTGATCAGATTAGAGTTTTGATCCAGATGGTCGGATTAACGCATTTTGAAGGACAATGTCTCTCTTAGGTCTCTTTCAAATTCTGATATACAAGAACTGTTTGACTAGAGACATAATGGCTTGAACCTGAAGCATCAAAAAATGTGCTGTATCACTAACGTGTATAGCCAGCCTGAATTCCCTTCTAAACCATATGGTGCATTAAGTTAGCGTAGTTAGACAGAAACAATTTAATTGCTTGCTATATACAACACAATGACTCAGATCTCAGGTGTATCAGGATGAATTATATAGAGGTCACTTGATGTGCTGACACTAACTGAACTTCCTCTTATGACTTTTCTGAAATTTATTTAAGTACAGTAACATCCTATCATTGCAACCAAATGATGATATTACGAATTCCCATTAAAGAAGAGGGGAAATGAAGCATATGATTTAATAGTAATAAGAAGTACAGAGATGTATGGAAATGAAATAATATTCACATTCATATTAATATGAAAATATTTTAGTGATTTACACCTTCAGATTAGATAGGTTTATTCAGATCCATGTCTTGTTCTAATACCATCCAGGCCAGCTTGCTCATGGGAAGAAGGATTTTATGAACTTATCTTCCAAAGAAAGAGTGTCTAAGGTGAAAGGAAAATGGATGAAGTGTTTTTACAACTACTTGAGTTTGCCAAAAAGCAAGAAATAAAACTGGTGCTTATCCGACAAGCAGAAAGGATCCCGAGGCTGCAGCACAATTTTCAGAATACATTGATGTTTATCTTATAGCAATTTTCTGTAATTACATTGACAGTACCTGACAGGCTCATGTCATTAGCAGAAGGAATAAAGTAGGAGTCGCTGATGTGCTGATGTTCCTGGATTGCTATTATTTGCCTGAGTCTTTTTTTTTTAGTTCTTTAAATTTCTTTCAAGAAATGTCTTTCTCCGAATTTCAAATTATTTCCTGCTTAGTATATATGAGTTGAAATCTGCATTTTATTTATTTTGGCCTTTGGTTTTTGGATTAAAACAAAGATGCAATAATAATCAATAGAGTTTCAGCATCCCCTGTAGGGGCTGAATCTTCCAATCCTCATTTTTGTTCATTTGCTGTCAAATATTATCTTCACCACATACAATTTGCAAATAGCTTTAATGGAAGTGAGAATAGCCTAACAAAAATTTCACTCAATTACATTTTGCCAGGTTTCCATTTCATAGTTGAGGTCAATACTGTGTGAATCTTATTTCTTATATAAAAAATTGGACAGTTAGGGATTTCCTAATCATCTCTCTACATTTTCCAGCAATTCAAATTGTTCATTGCAAAGAAAATGTTCTGAACATTAGGAACAATAAATAGATTGGAGAGAACCTCAAGCAGAATGGAGATACTTTGATTCATCTCTCCAATGAACTACACGGATATTTGTCAAGTCATTTGCCTTTCAGCCTATTTCATAGAGCTCTTATAAATATTTTAAAAAATAGGATAGCTATATAGGTTGTATTTGTTTAATAGCAGAGGAAGGGTAGACTGATTATTAAGTAAAAATAAAAATTAGAAAGTGCAAAAATGAAAAGAAATATATACCTATATAACGACAAAAAGATGTATATGACTTCCCTCTTCATCAAGAGAAGTATAAACAATTTCAGTAACTTATCAACTTCTCTGATACTAACGTACCACAAAGGAAATCTTCTTCCTATATCTCATCTTTTATTGATAAACAAATTCTTAAAGCCCTGCCATGCAGTCCTACTCAGCAAAAGTCCATTAAGAGTTATCAGAAATAGCAACATATACAATTTAACCTTTATCAAATAATTCAATTTTATATTTCTTCTTTTCTTTTTAACATAATCCTTTTTTACTTTCTCTAAAAATATAAATAAAAAAATCCCTTCTTCCCACATCTTTTCTATCTATAAACCTTCAAAACCTCATCATTTAGTCCTGATCAGCAAAAGTCTATTAAGAGTAACCAGAAACAATAATGCATGTTAATCTTGATCGAATAATCCAAGTGTGTATTCTTTCTCTTTGCTTTTAACAATCTTGATTTTTAATTCCTTTAAGTAACGTTCTAACACTTGATTTCTTTTCATTTCCTTTTTATCTCTTCTCAAAAGTGACTTTAAAACTTTAATAGGTCTCATATGTAAATCCAAAACAAGCAGGCTATCCAAGTCATTATTCTGGTTTGTTATTTGAATATGCCTTTTAAATATTAAGACATCAGCTGGTTCCATTATAAGCCAGTGTAGCATCTTGTTCCATATCATACTTATAGCCCATTTTGTATCTACTTTTGAATCAGCCTCACTCTTAGTTTTCTCCAGTGATATCTGTTCCCCTTCTATAAGTTACATTTTTATAGTAATAGACAATCTTGAGAGAAACTTCTGAATATCTTAACAGTCTTCCACAATTAGAGTATTTTGTTCCATTCTGTATTAATAGGTCTCTTCTCCTTTAATTATAATTTCAATTCTCTCTGGTTCTCTCTAGCACCCCAACTGTCAAAACCTCCTGTTATTATGTTTTTCCTCTAATCATTTTCCCACGGCAATATTTCTTATAATTTCAAATTCTTCATTTAAAAAAAAATAAAATTCAAAACAACCCATAGGAAAGACTTGTGTAATTAATTTCAAAGTCTTATTTCCACTCTATATGCCTTGTTAGTCCATTTAGAACCAGATACTAAGTCTGCTGCCTTAACTATTTATATAAAACAGAATAACAAAATAACAGAGTTGGAAGGGACCCTGGACATTTTTTGGTCCAACCCCCTGCTCAGGCAGGAAACTCTATACCATTTCAGACAAGTGGTTGACCAATCTCTTCTTAAAAATCTCCAGTATCGGAACACCCACAACTTCAGGTGGCAAGTAGTTCCACTGATTAATTGTTCTAATAGTAAATAATTTTTTCCTTCGTTCTGGTTTGATTCTCTCCTTGATTAGTTATCATCCATTGGTTCTTGTCTTGCCTTCTGGTTAGTCCATTTATAACTTTCCAAAATCAACATTCTAATCACCCTTTTGCTGTTGATACTAAGAAACTCTGAAGTCTTTAAAACTTGTATGTTTTAGCCTCCAGTCCTCTAGTCATCTTTGTTGCTCTTCAGAGAAGAACTCTTTCTAAACTCTCAATATCTTTTTTATATCATGGCAACCAACACTGGATGCAATATTCCAAGTGTGGTCTTAGCAAGGCATTATCAAGTGGTATTAACACTTCATGTGATCTTGATTCTGTCCTTCTTTTAATGCAGCCTAGGACTCATTAGATAAGAAGATGTGTTGCCTATTTTGGCAGCTGCAGCACACTGCTGGCTGAAATTTAAGTGATTGTCCACTGGGACTCCAAGATCCTTCTCACAGTTACTAGCCAGTTACCACCTGTTCTGTTAGAGATTAAATTTGATTTGGGTGACAATATTATAAAAAAAGCACCTTTAAGGAGTTAAACGGCCTAAGGGTGTGGCTGTAATTATTCCACATAAAAGAGAGTTAGATGTTACACGTAGTTGCTCTTGTATATGTGTTTGATGTTAGTGTTTGGATACCTCTTGTTCTCTTGTTTGCTAACTTGATATTTATTCTCTCAAGAATCAACTGCTTGCTACAGTGTATATTGTTTTTGATATTGGTAAGCAGCTTTTGTATTTTGATACTATGTTTTTTATGGACTGACTTTTATGTGCATGATACTGGATTGATACTTGGACTATTTCTTACTGTGTTTCTTTTTGTTGTCTGAGTAAAAATAAGTTATAAAACTCGTGTTAGTGCATTATTGTTTGCCTAAAAGTCCCAGTACAACTTCCACTGTGTATTAATAATACTCTGTTAAACAAACCATTTTTTCAACAACATATTCTAACAATGGTTATGGGCCCAGATCCAGTGTGGTGCTGAGGACAGGCACAGTATTGTATTTATATTTTCTAACTGAGTTTTCAAATTCAGACAATGGCACAAGGACTATTCAATCCATTCTGCATTACCCGGCTTAATGGGTCAAACTACGTATCCTGGTCTACACAATGTAGTTTGCTATTACAAAATCAAGGTCTTTGGAAAATAGTCCATAATCCTCCTGATGTAACTGCCTGGGATCCAACTAATGAAGAAGATAACAAGAAGATTGTAGACTTCAATAAAGACAATGATAAGGCTTTATCTATTATTGGGCTAACATTAGGAGACCAACAGCTAGTCCATGTGCGTGGAGAAGAGTCTGCTGCTAAATGTTGGGCTAAGTTGAAAAAGATTTTTGTTCGGGACAGTGTTGGTGCTCATATAAATCTTACCAGAAAGCTATTTAGAGCTAGACTGGAAAAGAATGGCGATATGTTAGCTCACCTTAACTTTATAAAAGCAACTTTGTTGGAACTGCAAGAAAAAGAACTTATTTTCTCAGAGCTTCACCAGGTTTACATCATTTTATCATCATTGGATGAGAGCTACGATGCCTTTGTATCGTCCTTGGAGGTTTTGTCCAAAGAAGACCTAACTGTTTCTTCAATAACTGGAAGGTTGTTGGAAGAATCAAGATGTCGTATGGAGAGAAAACAGTTGAGAGAGCCATTGCAACAAGAAATAAAGAAGACTGAATCTGCTTATATTTTAAGGAAATGCTTTAATTGTGGGTTAAAGGGACATATTGCTAAGTTTTGTCAGAATAGTAATTGTCAGAGAAAGGAAAGCCATAGAAAGAATAAAAAGCTGATTAATGTAGCTGTAGCTAATAGAACTACTAATAACCACAATTGGTGGGTGGTAGATAGTGGAGCTACACACTGTATTTCAAAAATAAAAAGGGATTTTGAGAATATAAGGTCTAGTAAAAAATATATTTCTATGGCTAATGGCTGGAAAGTCAAGGTCTCTGGAGAGGGTAAGGTTTACTGTTCATTTTTAAAACAAAATTTGGAAATGCTATATGTTCCCAGATGTGATTATAATCTATTATCAGTTAAGGCATTATTGGAAGCAGGTTTTAAAGTTACTTTCCAAGGGGAGGAATGTCTTATTCAAAAGAATGAAGTGAACTTAATAGCTAATATGAAAGACGGTTTGTTTGTAATTAGCAATGATCCTATTATAATGGCTACTACTTGTACAAATCAAAAACCACATGATGAATGTATTCATTTATTACATAGAAGATTGGGTCATGTGAATTTTAATACACTAAAAAGAACTGTAGCTTTGTCTAATGGGTTTAAGTTAAAGGCTTGTAAGAAATATCTGCAGTGTAATGTATGTGGTAGAGAAAAGAGCAGGGCAGCACCAGCTAATAGGTTAGATGGATTTAAAACCACAACTCCATTAGAACTGGTATTTATGGATTTGATAGGTCCTATGAAACCCAGTTTAGGGGGTGCTTGCTACATATTAAATATTCTAGACCATTATAGCAGATATGGGTTCTGTTATCTCCTTACGTCAAAAACTGAAACTATACAAACAATATCTAATTGGCTCAAGTTTGTACAAAGGAAAACTCAGTTAAATGTAAAAACCATAATAACAGACAATGGAACTGAGTTTGTTAATAAACAGTTCAATGAGCTGTTAGTTTCAGAGGGAATAGAGCATAGACGTACAGCTCCTTATAGACCTCAGCATAATGCATTTGTTGAACGGAGGGGCCAAACATTGCAAGCTATGATTAGATCTATGATTGAGGATTCTGGTTTACCTGATAGCTTATGGGGAGAAGCAGCAAAATGTGCTAATCATATTTTAAACAATGTGGTTAGTTCAGCTACAGGTAAAATTCCTTATACCTTATGGTATAAGAGAAAACCAAATCTTAGTTATATTCACACATTTGGGACACCTGCTTGGGTACATATTCCAAGTTCAATAAGAAATAAAGGAGAACATAGAGCTAAACAATTATTTTTTGTTGGCTATGAGTTAAACCATAAGTCTTATCGGTTCTGGGAGAAAGGTACTAAAAACATTTATTGTAGTTCTAGCGCTGTTTTTCAAGAACAGTCAGGCTGGGAAAGGGTAGAAGATATTGTATATATTCCTCAACAAGATTTAACTAACTCCTCAAATGAAAGTGATAAAGAAGAGGAGGAACCTGCTAGAGAGATCAAACAAGAACCACTGATAGTGGAGACAGGAGAGGAAGAAGATAATAATGTAAATGTACCTATAAGTCCAATAATTCTCAGAAGGTCTAACAGGGAAAGACGACAGCCTGATCGTTTCGAGGCAGGTTTAATTTGTCAAATAGACATTGAACCTTCTAATGTTGAAGAAATAAAAATGTATCCTGAGAATGAAAGAAAGAATTGGAAAGTAGCTATGGATAAAGAAATAAAGTCTTTGCAAGATCTTAATGTTTATCAAGAGGTTAAAATACCTAAAACAGAAAAGTTAATTGGATGTAAATGGGTTTTTAAACTGAAAGAAAGTGTTACAGGAGAGGTAATACATAAAGCAAGATTAGTTGCTCAAGGATTTGCACAGAATAATAGTGATTATGATGAAGTATTTTCCCCAACGTTAAGAGCTTCCACTCTTAGGGCTGCTTTAGTTTGGGCAGCAAATAAGAATTATAGTATAAAACATGTAGATATTGAAACTGCTTATTTGCATGCAACATTAAACCATGATATATATATGAAAGTTCCATCAGGAATAGAAAGTAAGGTAGGGTACTGTTGGAAACTGAATAAGAGTTTGTATGGTTTAAAACAGTCAGGTTATGAGTGGAATAGATGTTTAGTAAAAGAGTTAAATAGTTTGGGATTTAAAGCTAGTATTGCAGATCCTTGTTTATTTATAAAACAGCAAAATAGTGAATTATCATTGTTATTATTATTCACTGATGATATTGCTATTATAGCAAAAGATGAAACAGAAACTGAAAGAATAATTTCAGGGTTAAAAAGAAAATTTAGAGTAAAAGATCTAGGAGCTATTAGTCATTATCTAGGGCTGGATATTGTCAGGACTAGTAAAGGATTTAAACTGTCTCAAGCTAAGAAAATTAATGGTTTGCTGAAACGTTATAATATGGAAAACTGTAAACCAGTAAAAACACCTATGGTTCAAGGTTTTGAGAGTTCAGCAGATAACAGCAATGTCTTTGATAAAAAGATATATCAATCATTAATAGGCAGCTTGATGTATTTATGTAACTGGTCAAGACCTGATATAGCATTTACAGTTAATCATTTAGCTAGATATTGTGAGAATCCTACAACCAGATGTTGGCAAGGTGCGAAAAGAGTTTTAAGATATTTGAAGCACACCATACATTATTCTCTATATCTAGAGCCAACAAAGGAATTGGAACTAAAAGCATTTGCAGATGCTAGTTTTGCATCTGATACTGTAACCAGGAAATCCACTTCAGGATTGGTTGTATTATTGGGAAACGCTTTAGTAGGATGGAGGTCTAACAGACAGAAGCATATAAGCTTATCAACAACTGAATCCGAATTTTCTTGTTTATCTTTATTATGTACTGAGCTATTGGTATGGAAACAATTATTGTTTGATATGGGTTTAAATTGTAATGAACCAATAAAAGTGTATGAAGACAATCAAGCAGCTATAAAATTAGCAACTAATGCTGCAGTGAAAACTAGATCAAAACATACGGATCTACGGTATCTAAATGTCAGACAATGTGTTAAAGATAATTTGATTAAACTGGAATATTGTGCAACTGAAGATAATATTGCTGACCAGTTTACTAAAGCTCAGGGTGCTATAAAGCATAAATCTGTTTGTGATATGTGTAATTTGAGATTGTAAAAATATATGTATAATATGCCACCCAAAAGGGGAGATTGTTAGAGATTAAATTTGATTTGGGTGACAATATTATATAATGGAGTAAAAGCACCTTTAAGGAGTTAAACGGCCTAAGGGTGTGGCTGTAATTATTCCACATAAAAGAGAGTTAGATGTTACACGTAGTTGCTCTTGTATATGTGTTTGATGTTAGTGTTTGGATACCTCTTGTTCTCTTGTTTGCTAACTTGATATTTATTCTCTCAAGAATCAACTGCTTGCTACAGTGTATATTGTTTTTGATATTGGTAAGCAGCTTTTGTATTTTGATACTATGTTTTTTATGGACTGACTTTTATGTGCATGATACTGGATTGATACTTGGACTATTTCTTACTGTGTTTCTTTTTGTTGTCTGAGTAAAAATAAGTTATAAAACTCGTGTTAGTGCATTACTGTTTGCCTAAAAGTCCCAGTACAACTTCCACTGTGTATTAATAATACTCTGTTAAACAAACCATTTTTTCAACAACATATTCTAACATGTTCTATACCTATACATTTGGTTTTTCTTGCCTTTTTTCTTGCCTAAATGTGGAACCTTCTTTTCTCACCATTGAATTTCTTTTTGTTAGATAGGGCCCTTATAAGTCTGTCAAGGAACTTCTGTATCTTAAGCCTATCTTCTGGGTGTTGGCTACTCCTACCAGTTTGGTGTCATCTGCAAATTTGATACGTTCCTTTTCTATTGTTGTCTAAATATTGACAATATTATTACAAAAACCCACAGCCCATGGAAAAGATATTTTTCTTAATCCTTTTATATGTTATATGCTATCATTTGTCAACAGTGATCCGGTGTATCTTTCATTGGACGCAGTGGAAAGCCTGTGAAAAGGAATAAAGGGACACAAATCTGACACTAGACATGACTAATTCCTAAAACCATGGAAGGAACATTTCAGTTTTTAGAAAACTGACTGACCTGTAAGTATTAATCCTTCAGAACAGGAAATAGTGAGACCATTTCATCCTGAGATATCTTGGGTTAAAATTCATTAGAAGATTTAACAGCATCTCACCTATTAAAAGATTTTATCACAACAAGTATGTTTATCTGCTATCCAGTGCAAGACCTCTATTTTATATTTATCTATCGCTTTGTTAATGGATGATATATTTATTCTCCCAATCCCTCATATCTCATGCCATTTCCTTTCCTTTCTTTTCCAACAATATCTGTTTGTATTTTATGTTCTTTTCTCAGAACATTACTTGATACATCTGATGAAATGGATGGTGATCTATGAAGGTTTATGTTGTCAAAAAATTAGTCTTTAAGGTACCACAAAACTGTCTTTATCTTCTATCAAGGATCTTTTTTTCTAAGTTGCTTTGCTTTTCAAGACATGACTTTTCTCATAGCACTATCACTGCACAGCTATGGTTGTTCAAAAATGTGCTAGAGCTAGTTTCAATAAACAAGAATAATCACCTCATTGAGTTAATGAATTGTAGAAGCTTCTAGGGTGCACTTTAAGGCATGGGCAATTAACCAGTAGTGCACCCTGGAAATGTTTGTACACATACCTTTCTTTGTTGTTGTGTGTTATTAGAGGTATGGTGTAGAAATGGTCACTTCTTTCACTACTGTTGGTTCTGTTGCTGAGGCTCTCCAAAATTCCACAGAACTCAGCTGGAAAACCATCTGGCCATGTGAGGTGTCATGGTTCTGATGAATAAGACAAATCAAACAAGTTGCAGGCATATTATTTATCTAAAAAGTCTTAATAATGAAACTGTAAATTTCTCTTCAAATCTTTAATCAGCTTACCACCTTTTTGTTGTTGTTGTTGCTGGATGCCTTCAGAAAGAAATTTTGTATTTCTAGTGCTACAAGGACTGATAGCAAACAATATATGGTTATTGGGAATCCTCTATAGCAGAGCTCCCCAACCCCCCGGTCTGTGGACCAGCACTGAGCAATGGCATGCCAGAAACCAGGCTGCACAAACCAGCGAAGCCCCACTGATGGAATGCAGGCAGCACACGAAACCACGTCCCCTCTGGTCTGCAGAAAAACCTCTCCCCACAGAACCGGTCCCTTGTGCCTAAAAGATTGGGGGCCTCTGTTCTATAGAATATAAAATAGATTGTTAAATTTACTTCCCAAATAAATGTATGGAGAACATTTAGGAGTTAGAAAAGTGCTAGGAAGCTAGAAATAGAATTTTGATACCATCATAGAGGTTACATTTGGATGGTGCAATAGGTTTTCACTAAAGGAAGATCCCTTCCATGTAGGCAATTATTTTTAAATTTTCAGGGCACATATCTTTGAACACAAGGCATGATAATGTGAGCACTTCTGAACATCCTCCCTGATATCTGTGTATATTGCACATTGGTAAGAATTTGTCCAGAGGAAGGAGAAAAAGAAAGCAGAAACAACTTATCTTAAAATTATATTTCCATTTTGGCCTAGTCTTCCTGATGTGAGTTCCCTACAGCTGTACTGAATGGTTCTCAATCGGCACTGACCCGGACTTGTTAGGTATTATGAAAGTTGAAATCTGATCCCCCTAGAGAGCTGGGGAAAATCATTTTAGATTATATAGGCTTGTTCTAATTATGGGAAAATAAAAAAGCTGCTTCAAGTATTATGTGTGAAAATACCCATAGTGAAAACAGTTTGCAACATAAATACTTGAGATTTATGATCTGTTGGGACTACTTATTCCAGCAAAACTGCTTTTTCTGTTTCCAGTGGTTTAATTACTACCTGTAGGTAATCAGTGACAGGGGAATATTCCCTACATGTTAGTATTAATCTCTGATCCCAGGCCTTAAAAATTTGTTGCAGTAAAGCCAAGTAAGCTTTCACTCACATTAAACCTTAGTTTCCTCTTCAGCCTGGACCTGTGAGATCTGAAAGAGCCAAGCTTATGGGATCTCTCTTCAGTTAGCTACCATTGATGGTTTATCATCATCAGAAGCAACATGCAGTATGAAAAAAGCATGTTCTGACATTGTATTGAGATGACAGTATTTTGTCCTCCATATGAAATAAGAAAAACAACATTTTGATGGAGGCTACAGCAAATACTAGTCTTTTTTGCTGTTTCAACTTTTTTTTTTGCCAGATGAGCAATTAAGAAGTTTAATGCTGAGGACCAGCACAAACAAACATTCTACAACATATTTTAAAAATATATATTTTACAGACGTAGGTATTTTAATCCTGGAAATTTGGCCAACCTCAGATTCCTTGTGCTCTAATTCAAGTCATGTTTGTTGAAACTTTTCATTTTCAAGCTTCATTAGCCTGATTTTAAAAATTAAAACAATTTATATTAAAAACATAATCAGCCTAGAGTCTAGACAATAAGTTTGGCAAACCTAGGAAACAAGCTGTGGTTAAATTTGTCTCAATACAACCTTATAGTTTCATTGGACCCAGTTTCCAAAATAAAATTAGAAGCTCAATCAATTTGAGTCCCAAATATTTGCACTACAATGGATTACAGAAATCTTAATGTTTCTCTCAGTGACAAATTGATCAAACAATGTAAAGCAATCAAATGTATAAGATAAGACGAAGCCTTCAGCAGCCAATGCCATCCACCAGCATTTACCTTTGCTGTTCCATCAGCTGTCTTGCTTCTTTACTAAGGAAAGCAGGGAGCCATATCCAAGCTAAAGAAACTGTCATAAAAATGAAAAATAGTTACCCTGCACAGTTAGAAATGGAGCTTGGTTAGTTCCTAAGCACCAGTGTCAATATAAGAGTCAGCTTAAATGTATTCTGCTTTAGATTCTTTTCTTTTCTTTTTTTAATGTAGAGCAGATCTCTCACGTTAAGCAGGCCAGGCCTTGTCACTGCGGGTCAAAGTTAGGGTGATGAAGCAAATTGAGTGTACATTAGGCTGCAACTGAATTTACTGTCACCTTCCCTGAAGCAGAGAACATGTGGAGGTAATATGGATCTTTGGACAAAGTATTACTTTAATACTTGTTATTCTTCTGCTACCTACTCATGTGATGTCTCGAGCATGTGACACAATGTGTTAACCTACTGTTTAATTAGATCAGAGGTTTGTCAGGACAAAATGGAACTATTGCTTTGGTCTCAGTGTAGTCTTCACCAAATCAGACGCCTGATTCATGGAAGCCTGTTCTGCATCACATATTTTTATTTCTGATGCCATACAGTTGGGTCTTACAGAGTGGAATATGATTTGTGTCCCTTACTAAAGCAAGGGACCATAAAACACTTCAAATGGAGCATAAGCCAGAAATACCCAAGCATGTAAACAACTAATATATGCCAAAGATTCCCAACAGTATAACCAGAGGTGATACTATAGGGAATAGACAGGGACAGCATTCCATTTTGGAGAAACTGCAATGAGCAGAGTGATAAATAGAGGCACATAACACATGTGGGCAAGGGTCTATGATGACTCACTGCCACTCAGCCACCCAAGTCATCTGCCCCAAGCTGGCTGCACCTAATCTTCTGCATTGACCTGGCCATGCCCACCCATGCCTACCTGGCAGAGTTCAGATGGCTGCAGCCGTCCAGTCACACCACCTGGCTGCAGTGAGTTATCCCAATCCTTGTATTCCTTTGTGAGCAGGGTTAAGATTTTATGAGAGTAAATAATTTTCTTTTCAAAAGCGTCCTACGGTATTTTAGGATGTATGCAGTCCTGATCCTGAAAAAGACAGAAAATTGCTTATTTGGGATAATTTTAACACTGAAAACTTGATAATGGACTTAAAGGGGCTCTGAGTATGCGAAAAACAAAATCCAAAAACAAACAAACAGGGGAAATGGAGTCCATACATGCAGTTAAGAGAAAGCCAGAGGGTAAATTTTCGAGAACAGCCATCCTTCCACATATTCCTGGATTTTGGGAACTGTAACAATATTTTTAGAATCAACATTCAAAACTATCTCCAGGATAAAAATGAAAGTAGGGACCATAGACATGATCCATTGCTACTGGCAAGGAGCTCACTGATTTA
>NC_138204.1:45812500-45965890 GCF_964194415.1 Vipera berus
TTATGGCTTACAGCTCATGAAAACCCCAAATCCACAATCTCAGAAAATTAGAATATTGTGAAAAGGTACAATATTCTAGGCTCAAAGTGTCCCACTCTAATCAGCTAATTAAGCCATAACACCTGCAAAGGGTTCCTGAGCCTTTCAATGGTCTCTCAGTCTGGTTCAGTAGGAATCACAATCATGGGGAAGACTGCTGACCTGACAGTTGTGCAGAAAACCATCATTGACACCCTCCATAAGGAGGGAAAGCCTCAAAAGGTAATTGCAAAAGAAGTTGGATGTTCCCAAAGTGCTGTATCAAAGCACATTAATAGAAAGTTATGTGGAAGGGAAAAGTGTGGAAGAAAAAGGTGCACAAGCAGCAGGGATGACCACAGCCTGGAGAGGATTGTCAGGAAAAGGCCATTCAAAAGTGTTGGGGACTTTCACAAGGAGTGGACTGAGGCTGGAGTCAGTGCATCAAGAGCCACCACATACAGACGGATCCTGGAGATGGGCTTCAAATGTCGTATTCCTCTTGTCAAGCTGCTCCTGAACAACAAACAATGTCAGAAGCATCTTACCTGGTCTGTTGCTCAGCGGTCCAAAGTCCTCTTTTCTGATAAGAGCAACTTTTGCATCTCATTTGGAAACCAAGGACCCAGAGTCTGGAGGAAGACTGGAGAGGCACACACTGCAAGATGCTTGAAGTCCAGTGTGAAGTTTCCACAGTCTGTGTTGATTTGGGGAGCCATGTCATCTGCTGGTGTTGGTCCACTGTGCTTCATTAAGTCGAGGGTCAACGCAGCCGTCTACCAGGAGATTTTGGAGCACTTCAGCTTCCTTCCACAGACGAGCTTTATGGGGATACTGACTTCATTTTCCAGCAGGACTTGGCACCAAAACCTGGTTCAATGACCGTGGGATTACTGTACTTGATTGGCCAGCAAACTCGCCTGACCTGAACCCCATAGAGAATCTATGGGGCATTGCTAAGAGAAAGATGAGAGACATGAGACCGAACAATGCAGAAGAGCTGAAGGCCGCTATTGAAGCATCCTGGTCTTCCATAACACCTCAGCAGTGCCACAGGCTGATAGCTTCCATGCCACGCCGCCTTGAGGCAGTAATTGCTGCAAAAGGGGACATATGCATGCTTATACTTTTCAGAGGTCCGATATTGTTCTATGTACACTCCTTGTTTTATTGATTGCATGTAATATTCTAATTTTCTGAGATTGTGGATTTGGGGTTTTCATGAGCTGTACGCCATAATCATCACAATTATGACAAATCACGGCTTGAACTATCTTGCTTTGCATGTAATGAGTCTATCTCATATATTAGTTTCCCCTTTTAAGTTGCATTACTGAAATAAATGAATTTTTGCACGATATTCTAATTTTTCGAGTTTTACCTGTAGTTTACTGAAGAGCAGAAGCACAAGACATGAGAGACTAGAGCAGCTGACCACATGTAGCTGGGAGTGGTGGGTTTTTATGCCTTCTTAGGCTTTTGTGCTTGGAGTTCCTGTTCCTGTGGCATGAACTTTGACCTGAGGTTCAGTGTGCCTTTCTGTTATTGGTGGGTTCATCCTATTATGTCCCAAGGGTCATATCCTGCTTCCCTGGGGCTGATGACTATGTTCTGTATTGGATTTGTTTTTTTTTTTAAAAAGAAGGTTGCTGATTCTAGGGATCGTTTGTCTTTCTAATCCCATCAGGTCCAACCTTCCTGGCTCCAGCCTTTCTGAAAGGATTATCACATCTGCATTTCTACAGACCTGGTTTCTGCTCAGTTTCTGGCTGGGGGGGAGGGAGACATTTCTGCCTTTTTAAAGATTTTCTCCATTATTCCTTTGGGGAAGATCTGTCTGTTTAATATTTCCCAAAATGTTTCTTTCTAGGGGTGTGTGTGTGTTGTCCTTCTACACTATATAGCCAGGGAGAAATTAATAAATACATTTAGGCAAAAGCACCCATCTGTTTTTGGTGGTCTTCATTTGACAACAAATTACAAATAGATTTGCTTCCACAAAAACACAAGTTTAAATCAAAAGATTGAAGATGACTTGCTTTTATCAACATTTTCAGTCTTGAGTGGTAAATGGCTTCCTCCATCATATTTATATTTATTTGAAAACTTGTGTCCCACTCCTGTCACAAAAATTCCCAGAAAAGCTTAGAGATTAATAAAGACAATGTACTTGTCACCCTCAGGCATACAATCTACAAAGACATGTCGCATAAGGGGGAAAAAAAGTGAGAAAGGAAAGAAAAGCAAACAGACTTCAGCAGCCATACTCAGTAATCTGTGGTAAAAAAAATAGCTGGTCCACAGTTTGGGAAATAGATCCCAACCGACCAGTCAGAAATAATCAATTCTTCTTCAGAATGATCCAATATTATTATTATTATTAATTTTATTTATATACCGCCCTTCTCCCGAAGGACTCAGGGCGGTGAACAGGGCAGACATATAAAATACAAAAATACAAAAGTTAAAAAGAATTAAACATATGCCCAAGCTAAAAACAGTAAATACATATATTAAAAATGACAATAAAAACCCAACCCATCCCCCATCAGGCCAAGCCGGCTTGTTCAAATAAATGTGTCTTCAGATCGTGTCGGAAGGAGCGAAGGTCGGGCGCCATCCGGAGCTCAACCGGCAACCGATTCCATAAATCCGGGGCGCCCACAGAGAAGGACCTCCCCCTGGGGGCCACCAAACGACATTCTCTGATCGGTGGCACCCTGAGGAGGCCCTCTCTGTGGGAGCGCACAGGGCGGAGGGAATATAGCTAGAAGCTGTTGATCTTACAAGATGGGATCTTATCTTTCTGGGGTTTAGTTGGAATCTACCTCCTATTTGTTATTTCTGCCATTTCAAGCTAAATAGGGTTACTATATACACTCATATTTTTTTCCTATACATGACTCCTCAATCTTTGACTTCTGCCTACATGAGATTTGTAAGTATCTTAAAAACATCTAGGATTTCCATACTTACTATATCTATATAATCTGCAGTTAACTTGATTGATTACATAAATCAGTTGTGTGGTTGATGAGCCACAGCTGAATCACAGGCATGCAAGTGCAGCATTGGAGCAAAGCAGTACAAAGGAGCTTTCTTATCTGCCACAACTGGCATAGCCAGATTTAACTCATTTGTTCGTAGCTGGCCAAAGTCATATGAATTGAGTGATTTCCTAGGAGCAAGCTGGCCACAGGTTCTGTTAACTCAATCATTGTGAATGGAGTACTGCTTGTTCCATTCTGCTATACAGATAGCAGAGAAGTCAGGTGGTGATGGAATTTGGACACTTTATTTGATTGCAGGGACTGCCTGTTTGATTCTTGGGGTGAGACTATAACTTCCAGTACATAATGGATATGGATTTGGAGGATTCCTCAAGTATCTTTCTTTCTACATAGCTATCCAACCCAGGATTTTGTTTTCCTCTCTGTTTCCTACACCAATTTCATGGCTGATTCTTCCCCATCCCAGGATCCTGGCAAGGAGAAGGGCTGCATAGGTTTTGACCACAAAAATACTATTTGTTTCTCTGCCAGCAGTTATAGAGGTGGATGGAAATTTACCATATTTGGAAGCAAAATATTATATGCAAGAGCCACTCTCTGTTTATCTGTAGTAACATGAAGTATGCCTTTTCAGTTTGTCTTCTTTCCAATGCTGATTTTTTTTTGCTTGATTTAGGAAAACTCACAATGGAAATCATGGTTTTATCCCCCATTACTGATTTATATTTTTATATGTCTATGATTTGAGGGGTAGAATATATGATAGGGTAGTGGGAAAGAGCAGATAGCATTAGATCAAGAAATTCTTTCTTCAGAATATCCTTTTAAAAGGTTCAATTATAGATGAGGTTAAAGGGGTCCCAGGTAAAACCTCTGCCACCCCCAGATGTTCCTCCTGCCATTCTTTGTAGGTCAGTTGGAAGTGTTTGTATATAGGAAAAGAAGAAATGTAGTCCAAATGATAAAAGTAGCAACAGATGGAACAATAATTTTACATAGCCTTTTGGATGACCTATTGAACTCAGAAATTAAATTATCTTTTGATAGTAATGATCCTTAGTTTCAGCAGAATAGTGCAGATAAGGACCAAAGTATATGTCAGCTGAAATACATATTTGAAAAGGATGCCGAACTCTACCATCCTTATAATAGAATTTGCCCAGAAGTAATTGAAGAGT
This sequence comes from Vipera berus, assembly GCF_964194415.1. Lineage (NCBI taxonomy): Eukaryota > Metazoa > Chordata > Lepidosauria > Squamata > Viperidae > Vipera > Vipera berus. The sequence goes on from NC_138204.1 coordinate 45,816,708, forward strand.
AAACAGCAATACCATAACATTTCCCCGTTCTCGTTCAGCAGGGGCTGAAAGGAAAACAAAAGAGAATTTTCACAGACAGGAAATACCTGGGTTTTCTATCCATTGCATCCTCTTCTGAGTCCTGCACTTCTAAGTCAAAGTAGAGAGGCATGTAAGCAGGAAAAGATAGCAGCTACTACTACTGAGTAAAAAAAGGCAGATTATAAATTGCACATCATAATGTAACAATAACAATAACATGTTCCTTATCTTACCCTTGCTGTGTACAATGGTTGGGAAAGACCATGAAACTGTTTATCAGCAAAATGCAAGCAGCTAACTCTGCTTCCTTATTTGCTGTCTCTCTTGCTTGACGAAAGGATAGTTATAAAAGGAGCAGCCACCTCCTGAGCCCAGGTTGTTTTTTTTTTAAGAATCATTGGTGTACTGGTACATTCTGCTCCTTTGTTCCCACAAGCCTATTTTTTCAACATGAATGACTAAACAAACATAAACTACCCATAGTTAGTTAAGCATCACTTCCCCCAACTTGAGACCGGAGAGAGGAATGGTCCAAGTTATCTTCTTGGGACCTGACCATTAATGAACCCTCTACCAAACCACCTGGTTTTAATCTGTCTCTATCTATTTGGATGAAACTGAACAGAACTGGATGTGACACTGGAAGAAGTTCCTGTGCCCTATATCAGTGGGGCTGGAAAGATTCCCCTTGTTAGGACTGGTGCTAATATGCAAACTATTAAAACATATTATGCAAGTCTGCCCATGATGTGCAGTTTCTGGTTCCTTAGAAAATCTGTGTGAAACAATGTCAGAGGTGATTTCCTGGATAGCTGAAATGGACATCCAATTATGAGGCCAGTGCTGTACCCCTGTAGAAGTTTTGTATATGGTTACTGGATTGTGTTTATATGTTTACTTCTCTTGGTCATATTCTCATATGCTAAAAAATAAAAAAACTAAGCCAATTTCTTCATATTGGATTATACTTTACAATACAATACTATACTCACTCTAGATTAGTTTATGAAGTCTTGCCACAACCTCACAAGAATTTTGTTCACATTATGGTTGGGTAAGTGACTGAAATTTATGCAGGTTTTTTTTACCACCAGCAAAGTGAGAGTAACACAATTTATGTGGTAAATGAGATGTCTTCTATTGTAGATTTACATTGTTGACAGATATTTTTGAAACTATTTATTTATTTGATAAATCCTTTTGCTTTCTATAACACTAAGAAAATGATATGTCCACAAAGCAAAGAAAAAGAGCATTAAAATGTTTGTTGTAAAGTGTTTGCTTCACACTGTTGCTTTATAGATGCTTCCAGAGTTGGAGAGCAAAGACCACTTGGATAGATAAATATTATGATATTTAACCAGTACGTGTGAGTGTGCATATAATACATAAAATAAAAGAGATGGCAATTAAAGAGGAACAGAGAAAAAAGGAGAGGAGAAGAGAGGAAGGAGTTTTAAAGATATCAAAGAAATGCAGTTTTATTGGATGGTATTTTTTTACCTCATTCTTATTGGAGCGAGGCAATTTTGGCAACGTGGGTTACAGTGCTTTTATGATTTGCTAAAAGATGGGAGATCTACCATTGATTGTCTGTCTCCAGGAATTCCTTTATGAGCGGTTAGATTAATAACTTACTTCAGATAGAAATTACAGTACAATAGAACAAGCTGTACATCCTCTATGGCATGGGAGTCAAGGGGCAGGGCAAAATTGTTTGTGGAAGGAATTTGATATTTACCATCAGTAACTTCGGATGTCGATAGCTGAATAATTGGAGTTGAATAACTACAGAGCTTTGAATCTGTCCAGAGCAAATCTTCTGCGGTGTCTACTGTTTATTACAGACTGAAAATGATCAGTTGGCTTGGTGCTATACTAATGTCATCCTGTATCAAGGATCCTCTCCTTCTGTGACCCTTTTGCTTATTTATATTGGTTGTATTACCTCATTAGAGAATTACAGGTTGCTATTTTTTCTCTAATGGATATTTACAAGATAGATTGGAAGTTATTGCTGATGGGTCCTTGGTGCTCTCTTTTCCTGCAGAAGTTTCATTACCCACATTACTTAACATCATCAATGCTAATAAGGTGTGGAATTTGCTTTCAATTTATGTTTTAGTGCAGGGGTCTTCAAACTTGGCCCTTTTATGACTTGTGGACTTCAACTCCCAGAATTCCTCAGCCAGTGGATTGCCCTGTCAGTGTTGGTGGGAGTGGTCTTAGAGATTCACTGTTAGCTTGTTTGGCAGTTCTTTGATTGGGATGTTGTTTACTTCTTGATTGTTGGCCTGAGGTTAAACTTAGTGTTAATCTATGCTCATCTGGATGTTGATTGCTTGTGGGGAGGTGTTTTGGTCTTATTATTCTCCTTGTCAATTTTTCCTTTTCATAATATTTAGCAAAGGATCTAAGGGCTCTTCACATTCTTACTAGTATTAATGACAGAATAAGCATACCATCAGCATACAGAAGAAGTGAAAAGTGTATATCAGCTAATTTTGGTGGATGAAAATTGCTATTATGGTGGTGTTGTGTGACTGAGTTTATATAAACATTAAAAAGTAATGGAGCAAGAATACAGCCTTGTTTTTCTCCTTGTGCTGTTGCAATTGTGTTAGTTAGCTGTCCTTGGGGACCACATCTTACCCTCATTGGTTGGTATTGCTATAAAGTTTATATATTAGTAGAAGTAATTGTTTATCATTATTGGTAGATAGCAGCTTCTTCCACAATATTTCTCTTGATATGGAGTCAAATGCAGATCTGAGATCTACAAAACTGCATAAAGAGAGCCTTTGGATCCAGAGGTGCATTTCTCCACTCAGTAGGATTATTGCTTGGTCTATGGTAGTTTTTCCTGGTGTCACACCAGCCTGTACTTCAACTAAGATATTGTTTTCAATGAAATCATAAAATTTCTCAAACAGGTATCAGCATAGATTTTGGTAATTATATTCAAAAGACTGATTGGGTGGTAGCTGACTGGATTTTTCTTTTGTCCTTTTTAATAGATAGGAACTATTGAGTGCCCAATCTCTTGGGATATAAGTGGTATTAATACAAGTGAAAGATGCTGCAGCATTTTGGGTTTTAACGCAGAACTGCCTGGCCTATCTGAATAATTAAGCACTTTGATATGCCCCCCTTCATTCAATAAACGAACACTTAACAAATAGCACTACTTTTGGAGTTGCTCTGAACATTCAAAGAAAACCACTGAGATGGAAACATCTGTCTTAACCATGAGTGCATGAGTAGGTTGGCAATGCAACATTGCTGCCAGCCACATCTTTATGTAATAAGCTCTTAAACCAATGGCAGCGTGCATAAATCACTGTGATGCCTGGAATACACAGTAATGATAGAACAAGAAAATATTTACTGGCTTCACTTGCAGTTCCTAGCACTGCAGCTTTGAAAAATAATCTCTAATAGCTAGAACTGTTAAAATGAAAAACAGAGATTACCAGGATATTTGTATAGGCTAAAGGCATATCTAGATGGCAGTTTTCTTGCAACACCGCACATAAATCAGGACTGGTAGTTATGTCTGCAGGAAAGATGAGCTTTTAAAAAGTAGAAAGCATCTAGGACAGCTGTTTACAACAAGAGGGCATCGGAAATGCCTCCATCTGCTAAAACATCATAAACCAACTATACAGTAGTGGCCAAAATTGTGGAAACCTTTTGGGGAAAGTGTACATTTGAGGTTTGATGGCTAATACCACTTTTTTTTGGAGTGGTACCATAAAATTATATATCAATGGAAAGATAATTTAATCAAGAATGTGATGCAATAACTTTTATGAAGGATTTGCTATTAGAATAGCAGTTATAAAGAAGAAAAGTGAAACACGTAGAAAAAAATGAGATATACAAAAATTATCACCGTAGAAAAAAAATGAGATATACAAAAATTAGCACCATGTCAGTTAATACTTAGTTGGGTAACCTTTAGCATCAATTATGGCCTTACAACATCTTCCCATGGAGTAAACCAAGTCCTTTAGTTCTGCAGCTGTTATAATGTGAAACCAAGATTGAATGATTGCTTCTATTAACTGGGTTTTATTGCTGGGTCACTTCTGACTAACAAGTTTCTTTAGTCGGCTCCATAGATTTTCAATTGGGTTAAGGTCTGGGCTATTCCCAGGCCATTCCAGCAGTGGAATATGATTATCTTGAAACCACTTTTTGCACATAGCAGCAACATGATATGGAGCTGAATCCCATTGAAATATAAATGCTTCATTGTCTTGGAAAAGATCATGTGCAGGAGACTTCAGTTTGGGCTCAAGTATTTCATTAATGTATTTTTGGCCATTTATATTCCCATTAATCACACAAATTCTGCTCACACCTTTTGATGTCATACAACCCCAGATCACAACACAGACTGGGTGTTTCATGGTACATGTAATGCAATCTGGATGCAAATCTCCGATTCTTCTCCTTATGTTTTTTATGCCATCACTACCAAACAGGGAGATCTTGGTCTTATCACTCCAAATAACACTGTCCCACTGTTCCTCTGTCCAGGTAACATGGGTTTTAGCCCAGTTTAGTCTTTTCAACCGTTGTTTGAGAGATAAAACTGGCTTTTTTTGTGGAATTCTAGATTTTAGGTCAAATTCCTGCAATCTGTGCCAAACAGTCCTTGAACTCAACTTCACATTGCATTGTGCCATTTCATCTTGTATACACCCAGATGATTTTATTCTGTCACGTAGGCACAGTCTCTTAATTCTTCTATCATCACTTGCTGTTGTGGACCTGTTCCTGCCTTTACTAGTGTGGTTTTGTAGTGACTGAGTCTCTTTATACCTCTTGAACAAACCTTGTTGCATTACATTCTTGATTAAATTATCTTTCCATTGATATATAATTTTATGGTACTGCTCTAAAAAAAGTGGTGTTATTAGCCATCAAACCTCAAATGTACACTTTTTCCCAAAAGGTTTCCACAATTTTGGTCACTACTGTATGTCTGACTCAATTTGCTGTTATACCTCATTTTTCTAGTTACCATTCACCTAGAAAATGCTGAGCTATTGTGTTTAGTAAAGGCAATGATGAACCCAAACATTACATTTGATTGCTGAAAATCTAGTCCCCTGGTACTGGTTATGCTTAGTTCTTCATGTGTTGATTGAAATAAGAACATGGGTGTTTGAGTGGCAGAAATTTTTAAGCAATTGTGTTAACCATGTTAAAGTGAACAGACATATATAACATCCATATAATACAATACATTTATTAAGCCAATGAAAAAAGAGCAATATAGTTTGCAAACCTTTAGATTCTAATAACACTTCTCAAAATATTTTAAAATCCATGCAAAAATATATATATGAAAACATGAAAACCATATCACTGGCATTAAGCCTTGTCTGCACCAGGATAGAGTAATTTGTATAGCTGTAAAATTGGTTGTGCTTGCCAGTTACAAAAGTGCTCTTAGGTTGCACTGAGGACACTTTCAAATTTACTTACATCTTAAAAGTACTGTGTGCAATGGACCATTGTAGAAGATGTATCATTGGGGGGAAAAACCCAATATCTCCTTCCAACTCTTCAAGCATAGTGTTTTTCAATAGAGCCAGCTGATACTCATTAAGTGCTTCACATTTATGTTCAGTCCAGCCCCAAAGAGAATCTGCTGCTTGCTTTGTTCTCTGCAGTTCCATTTCTATCTCTACATATAGGAAACCAGGTTTGGAGAAATGTAGCATAGAGCAGAGGTCTCCAGCCATGGCAACTTTAAGACTTATGAACTTCAATCCCAGAATTCCTCAGCCAGCATGGATGGTTGAAGAATTGTGTGAGTTGAAGTCCACAAGTCTTAAAGTTGCCAAGATTGGAGACCTCTGGCATAGAGTACATAGGTTTCCATATCAAACAGGCTTTCTCTGTGAAAGTGAATGAAGCCTTAGCAGACACAGGAAATGAAGATAAATATGTATTGTCTTAAGTACAAGTACTACCAATATAGATGAATAGAAATCAAATATATATGTCCCAGAGGCTAAGCTTATTGGATTGTTGTTTTTATTGCTTCACTGTCTCAAAAGATAGATAAGTATTTTGAAAATAAATCCTTCCAGTTTCTGCCTGGTGAGATGTATTTCCACATTATTACAAAATGAACATTCTGTGGATGTGTATTTTGGATCCAAGATTTATGGTAATCCATGAAAACTTAAGCCAAATTGGCAGAGCTTCTTTAAAGTGAATGTGCAGTAGTGGACATAAGACCAACAAAAACAAAACTGGTTGCCACTCTACCTTCTATAATGCATTTTCAACTTTCCAATCTAACCTCCCACATTGAGGTTCCCTGGCAATCTCCCAGGCAAGTATTAAGGTCATCCATCCCTATTTAGCATTCTTAGATGCTGTTTCCTACTTTCTATTAAAATCAAATGATAACGAATACTTTGCACGAAATGAAAAGTGCATGAGATGAAATGGTTAATTGCATAGAGAGAATAAGCAATTTGTTATTAAAACACAGTATGCTGAACTGGGACAAAGATGCATGAAAACATGAATTAATTTATACCATATGATTAAATTATTAAAATATATTTTATCTTAAATAAGTATACATACACTTTCATGCATGGAAATTAATCCTAAATATACAAAACTCAATATATAAAGCAAAGATTTTTGATAAAAAAATAACTCTGAAAAATGTAATCATAACCTCTTAACGGAGGATTTGCTGGATGCAAATACAACAGCAAGCATTTAGCAGCTGAATTACCATAAGTGTTTTAACCTTTTCCGATATTCAGTGACACTTATTTGCTCTTCAGTTTATTCCAAACATCCCTGTTTGATGCAAACATTAGAACAAAATATTAACTTCAACCCCCCCCACCACCAAAAAAACCCACAAAGTCACAAACATATACTGAAATAGAATCTGTTACCAATATATGAAATGTACCATGTTTAATAGTCATGTTGCCTGCCCAATGTGAAATTGGCTACTTGGGTAATCTATAGTAACTTTAACACATTTATTGTGCCCAAGACTATATAGTATAAATATAGTTTTAAAATAAAAGTGTAACGTTAAAATCAAGTGCAAAGTTTATATGATCACTTATGGTGTTTGTTCAAATTATAAAACAGCTAAACAGTGAGCGGCCTTTTATTTCTTAGTTCAGTAAATTAATATTGCTGTGGCAAATGCTTGGGCTTTCACTTTGGTATTACATGTTTTACAAAATTTAAAAAGTACTATTGGCTCAAGGGGCAGCCTTACCCCTAACTTGCATAAAATGACAACATATATATATATAGATAGCAAAACAAAATTCAGATTTGTTGATTTATAGTTAATTGTGTAAAAATGGAAAACTCGGGAATAATCTATTCATATGGAACAAGGGAGCAATTTTGAAAGGCTTAAACAGGGCCAATGTTTTGCAGTAGACATACTGACTCATGCTTGTGCCTTTGATAAGAGAGGCAGCAGAGAAAGTGAACTCCATAAAGAAAACTGTGTAATGTGTAATAATGATTCTTGGATAGGATTACAGATTGGCTAAGTGTCATTACTGGTATGGAAAACTGTTGAACAGATGGAAAGTGGGGGAAGTAATTTCTTTCTTATGCTGACTGATTCTCTTGAAACTCCTTCTCCATGCAGCTGCTTTTCTTCTTAAAAACAGACCAACATCTGGGGAGGAACTACAGCATAGAGCAGGTGTTTTTCAAACTTGCCAATTTAAAGATGTATAGACTTCCATTGTCAGAATTCTTTGGGAGTCAAAGTCCACACACCTTCAAGCTACCAGGGTTGAGAAACACTGATACAGAAGGATCAAAAGGGGGAAAAGTAATAAAGTATTCCCTTTTCATTTAGCTATTCTACTTGATCTGAGCTACAATGGGATTAAAAAAAATCAGGACAATCTCTAGATGTCAGCAAAGAAATATAGAAAATTCTTAGTGAAATTTAGATTGCTGGAACCAAGTTCCAAAATCTAGCAGAATTAGGGGAAGTGTCTGAGGGCCACAAAAAGGTAAGTTGTGTGCAGCCTTTAACATGTCTATTTCTGATCTAAAAGAATAGATGTATCTTTTCTAAAGACTAGAATATGCTCTTTTGTTAAAATCCCATTTATATCCCACCCTTTTCTGAAGACTCAGGGCGGCTTACAATCTAAAGCACAAATCAATGTGCTTAGCAATAGCTTTCATTCTATGTATATGCCTGCTTATTATGCCAAGCAGCATTATTACAAAGTCAGCTTATTACCCCCAACAATCTGGGTCCTCATTTTACCTACCTCGGAAGGATGGAAGGCTGAGTCAACCTTGAGCCTGGTGGGACTCAAACCTGCATTAATTGCAGGCAGCTGGTGTTACTTAAGGAGGCATTAGCCCACTGCTCCACCAAGGATTCCTCCTTGGATTCCTCCTATTTACAAAGGATTTTAAATGAATTGTTTGATCTTGCAATATCCCATAATTATGGGCTTTTGGGCTAAATTATGATTTTTATGTAAACAGAAGCACATGACTGGTGACTTATTTCTGAGAATTGGGACTTCCACCAAGGAATCTGGCTTAAGGAGAAAAGTAGTGAATTAGGTCTATCAGATGAGCTGTAAAAATCAGGATAACCTCTACTTAGCAGAAAATAAAAGACCCCCCCCACAATGCCACCCCTAATTTGGTTTAATCTTTAATTTACAATATTTTCACTGTTGATATGTTCACTGTTGGTGAAACCAACGGGCAAAAATGTTAATTGAAGGAAACAGACCCCTTCTGTAGCAAAACTACTACCTTTATGCACTGGAGACAGTCTGCTAAGCATGTCTAGTTGTAAAAATGACCACAGTTTGAAGAAAACAGGGTGCATCAATCACTTTATTACTTCCTCTGTATAGCAATTCTAGTAGCAGCAGGAATTGCAAATTATATTAGAATGATGCAAATATATAATTTCCAAACTAATATTGGGCAAATGTCCCTTTGCACTTTTCCATTGTTTGGGTCTTGATAAAATAATGGCAGATATAATAAACAATATTCGACTATGGTAACATTGCCAGAGCTGTGAATTCTAGCATCTAGAACAAAAAGCATGCATTTTTCAGTGATTCCTTGGCTCTTGCTTGGAATGTCTTTCATTCATCAAAAAGCCACCAACCTTTTCATAAAGCTTGCGTTCAGGATGGGAAAGAAAATCCATTAATGCAACTCAGTTGCATGGCCTGATCTTTCTCTGTTTTTTTTTTTGTCTTTTTCCTGACTCTTTTGTTAGTTTTGGCCACCTCTTTTGTTCCTTTTCTTCCTAGGTGGACCTATTTGAATTAGCAGTATTTTGCCTCAGGGCAAAAATCTCCTATAAAAGAAGGAAAATTCATGTTGAGATCTTCTTTCCAGCCTTCAATAACTGAAACCACTCTAGGGAACTGCAGAGAAAGACAGTCCTGCTTTCACTTGCCAGCCTTTTGAGCATCTCAGAGAAAAACCTCTTTGAAGCCAGATCTTTCCCTTCCATGGACTGGATTTGAGTCTCTAGACAGCATGATCCTCAAATAGGCAAAAGCTTACTGGGATCCTTCATGGAATTAGACCTGGAGTTATATAACCCTTCTGTTATGCTCCTTGCTGAACTTTAAAAGCAGTGTAGCTGCTCTTGGTCTGTGAGGCAGTCCTGCTGAATTTGGTTTCACAGAATGGAGGAGCCCAGCGATTTCACCTGATCAGCTGGGTCCAGAATAAAATTAAAGAAGTAGTATACCAATGCCCATCCTTGCCTTTCCTTCTCTTAAAAAACCCTCTTCTGTTTTATTCTCCATTCCCAAGGAAAATAATACTTGTGCAGAAGATTCCCCCACCCTCCCAGCAATATCTGTATGTATGAATTCTGTTTGTGTCTTTCCTACATAGCTATGGCAAGTAGCCCCAGCAGCTTTCTTTGCTGTGACAGCTGTCACTATTTTTCTCTTACTGCCTTCTGGGGTTGAACATTATGTAAAGTGAACAATTTCTTGACCCATCCACCCTCACTCTTTCCCTCCCTGTCACTCTCTGAACTGCTACTTCACTTTTCATTGAATTTCAATATTCTCTGGAGTTCATTGTCTTTCTCTAATGGAATGGAACAATTTCCTTAAGTCTCATAGCCTAGTAAATGTTTCTCATAGTCCTGAATGCTAGCATCAAATAGCCAACAGTACGGTAGGTCCTGATTGTGGTACAAATGCAATTAATAAATGTGCTAAATGCCTCTCCCCAACTGCATTGTTGTATATACCACTAATCTCAATTATTTAACACGGTGGTTCTTAAACTGATTGACCCAATTACCCCTTTCCTGGTCTTGAATAATGTCATTACCCTGACAAAAAAACCCCCAACTCTGTTGTTTTACACAAATGTCTTAGCAGCAGCCTCAAACTAGATCCTTGACTCACAAACAAGTAATTACAAATTGCTTCATTACCCCCAGGATATGCCCAAATTACCACCTTGGAGGTAATTACTCTCAGTTTAAGAACCACTGATTTAATACATTACATTGATTGGTTATTCATTACAGCTTTATTTTTGGACTTCTGAAATGCCTAAGCCTCTTGAATAATCTACAATGTTAAAACATGACAGAACTGATACTAAGGGAGGCTCCAATTCATAATATAGCCCAGTTTTATATTAGGGAAAGTAACATTCCTGAAACTTCTGGAGAAAAGAAGGTGCATCATTTTAAACCACAGTGAACATTTACTAAATTGTTCTCTAGATATGCAGGGCCATAATCCCCAGATTGTATGACTAATGCCTGAACTCATTTGAGAGGTAAAAGGCCAGGGAAAGCTGGTTCCATTAATTTGCTTAAATGAATTCCATTTTTCTATTATGCACATCACTAGGGGTCTTTTTATTATGCACATATTTCAGTCTTCAACTGGACAAAGCATTGGATCATCCATAAATCAAATATAATCTAATCATTCCTTTATACTCTAGGGAAAACTCAGAGTAAAAGGTCAACCCTATACTGTTTTGGTTCTGCAGAAAGATAGATTCCAGATTTTGAATCCACTATGCTTCTTCCAATCCCACCTCTAAATGGCAAAGAAATGGCCATTTCTTTGAGGCCATAAAGTTTTTATATAACAAGCATCTGGCTCGGAATCTATATTTACCTGAAGAAATAAACTCCAGTATGGTCTATGTGTTAGGAAAAAGATAGAAGGCAAACCATCTCTTCTAAAATATTGAAGGAGTAACATATTTACTAGTAAATGGTGCTCATAAAACCCACATAGAAAGTTGATCGGCTGATTTTGCATCATGTATGTAGTAACTGATTATTGCTCCATTTATTCCATTTTTGGAAGTATAAGATGACTTCAAAAGCAACTTTTTGTCTTGTAAAAATGCTGGTGAAAAGGATATTATAATGAATAAAGACACAAAGTCTAAATTTTAGTTTTTTTCTGACAGATTTTCTGACAAAACCACTATATCCCACACCAAATATTTAACCTGTCCTGTGTTCCTATTGTCTTTTTTGGTATATTTATTGGCATGGTCAACTCATACTGGTATACAGTATTGCAAACAGAAGTCCATACATAAGAGGTAATGATCTCTACAGAGATTTCATGTGCAGCTGTTTAAATAAAATGGACATGATAATTCTGACTGAGTTCTAGTTTTATGCAACAGGTGAGGCATAGCAACCAGTCAGCCTTAGCTGGGAGTATTCTTAAAAGAAGTATTTGATTGAAGCTATTGACCTAACAAGAAGATAGCATCTTAAAGTAATCAGAATAACAGAGATGAAAGGGACCTTAGAGGTCTTCTACTCCAACCCCCTGGTCAAGCAGGAAACCCTATAACATTTTAGACAAATAGATGTCCAATGTGTTCTTAAAAATCTCCAGTATTGGAGCACCCACAATTTCTGGAGGCAGGTTGTTCCATTGATTAATTGTTCTAATTGTCAGGAAATTTCTTCTTGGTTCTAATTGGTTCTCTCCTTGATTGGTTTCCATCCATTGATTCTTGTTCTGCTTCCAGGTGCTTTGGAGAATAGCTTGAGCCCCTCTTCCTTGTGGCAGTTCCTTAGATATTGGAAGACTGCTATCATGTCAACCTTATTTGATCTGTAACTGATCTGGAAAACCTAGGCAAGGCCAGATCTGGTTATTATTTTGATAGAAAGCAACCAAAAATTTCCAGGGCTATGACTCCATCCTGAGATGTAAAAAAATTGTTATATTATTGTCAAGAACATTTATGCCTATGTGCCTGTGTATAGTATGCAGGATGAATCTAGCAAAATTGAAAGAGTTTCCATTTACTATTATCAGCCCCTGAGTTTCTTTACACTTTTATACTTAGTCACTAATTAATAAGAGCTAAAATGTTGCATTTTTAATGTTGCTTTTTTGTTGATTTTCCTCATTGTCTTAAGAAAATGGATATAAATATTTTAAATTGGTACATATGCACTCCTATCTGTACTGAAAGACACATTCAGCCTATTTGGTAAGGCTTGGTGAGGACTGGATGAGATCTCCCACCTGGTCTACTATGTATTCAAAAACTTGCTGATAAGTAACTTCAGATGGAATGAGTATGAAGTTGACTTGCCCTGCCAATTTTGGTGTGGATGTGGTGGGGTATATAGAAACCTCATAAGCAGCTCAGAGTATCCTTGTGAGTAGTGCAAGTTCTGTTCCTAGAAAGGTAGTCCCGAGTAATAGCAAGAACACTGCTTGAGGAAGTTGAAGGGAAGATACTTTAGTGGCCAAGTGGCAGTAAGGAAATTGAAGGATTGCTAAAGACTAGGTGGTATCTCCAAGAAGAGATCAACAGGAGTGTCTGGAACTGTATAAGATAGGAAATCATGGAGAAAAGGAAGCTTGGTACTGTCGGACTGGGTTGCAAAAGGGGCAAGGATGGAAGATGAAGCACTTCTTTTTTCTTTCCCCATCCCATGAGTGCCAAGCAGCTACTATAAAAAAAGGTTAGTGGACAACAGCCAGCTGGGTGCCAGAGCATCAGAGAGCAGCACCAGAGGCCAATGCCAGAAAAGAGAAATAGTGCCAGAAAGATAGAGAGTGAGGTATCTAGAGGGCCATGTTAACAGTCCAAAATCTTGATGATACTGTCCATAATAGAATAGTTAGTTATAAGTGGATAAGGATCATGTAAAGCTGAGTGAATGGTAGAATAAGAGGTAACATACACTTTGGATACAGAAGAAATGATAACCAGAATTGAATAGAGTTAGTTTCAGTAAAGAAAAAAATAAGAATACAGCATCAAATATAGAAGTGTAAAATGAAGTTATTAAGCTGGGAATTTAAGGACAAAGAATAGAACTGGCATATAAAGTGGAGAACTCTGAATTATTATGATAGAATGTAGTAGAACAGAATCAAGTTAAATAGAAAAGGATCTGTGCCTAAATACTAGATAAGTTAGGATGGATGAAAGTGAGCATACAGAAATAGGAAAAAATAAAAAGTGTACAGTAAATGAAAGAGCATATCATTCAGTTTAAAAGGAAAGTTTCTCTTTCTTTCTGTTCTGCTGTTAACTTTCTTCTCCTATTTCTACAACCTTCAGTTCCAAAGGAAGAGAGCAGTGGCCACCAAGAACTGTGATGAAACCAAAATTGCAACCTATTCATTAGTTGTTCTTGTTTTCATTCAAAATGAAAAATGCAACAGGTATTCAATGACATTATCAAGTACATCATAATAACACACATGCATTATGATTATCTATTGTAGACATGGCATTTGTGTGCCATGATCTTATTTTTGTCTCCATGGATACTCATCTTCCAAGGGGGATGCATAATTTTTATTGGGCCATGGATCACTTTGATTGTCATGTACATGATAAAAAAGGCACAGCCAGATCCAAAAAGTGGGAAGAGCTGAAACCAATTTAGTATCACTTATATTTAAATGTTAGTAAAATTACATTAATTGCATACAGTTATTATCACAGTTGCATGCCTCCAGCTCTTCAAGACTGAGATTGTTCTGAGTAGAGATGTTAGGGAAGATTATAAAAGCTTTTCTATGCAAAACTAATCTCCTACTAATCTATAGAATTTCTTTTTTTGTAACGTTATAAACATGTTAAGCATATTTCTTGATTTCATGTCCTCTCTTGTAAGATGACTTGGCCGATATTTTGCACAATATTCTGTCCCCCTCCCCCCACACACTGGTATATCATGGTGAATTGAGAAAGAAAAACGTGAATTTTGTTGCCTTTGCTGTCTATAGATGTCAGTCACTCTCTTGGGGCTTGTTACTCTAAGAGATAGAGATGGAAATAAATAGGTTGAGGTGGACAGATTTCAAGCTTTCAGGAACAACTTTATCACTTGAAACACTGAAAACCATTCACCAGACTCAGAAGCAAATGGCTCATGTTTAGAAATAAATAATTCTGAACATAGGAATTGGACTTGAGAAGTAGAAATGTAATCAGCTTGCATTCCTTCTACCAATAGTGGATTTCATTTCAGCTGCACAAGTGAGAGTGGGAGGAAGATTGTGCTTGTTGTTGCTAATCAATTGAGAGAATGAAATCCTTAATGATAGATGCAAGCATCTACCAGTAGAGACCATAATCTCTTGTCTTATATTAAACTTCATAAATCATGGGGGGAAAAAAATTCCTAGGTTCCTTGTGACACTCCCTAAAGCCTTCCTTTTGCTAAGGGAAGGAATCAATGTCCATTTCATTAATAATACCCTGTGTTCATGATGCCAAAGATATTTATTGTCAAGAGTAAAAGCTTGAGCTAATTTGCTAAGTTAATTAGTGCTGTACTGCAAAGCACAGACTATGAAGGAAAAGACATGCATCTGAGAGAGGGGGAAAAATAGATGGAGAGAGTGAACGATGGAAAGGCTGTAAAATGTGAACTGGTTGTCCTCTCTTATTTATGTGTGACATAGGAGCAAATGTTGGCAGGCAGCTACAAGCTCTGTACCTAGAGATCTGGAGGCACATTCTCTCACTCCCCATTTTCCATCAAAGGAGAGAACATTCCTGTTGAAAGCCTAGACAGATTCTTCCTCCCTTCTATGCTAGGGTGCAAACTACCAAAATCCAGAGCTAACTACTGTATGTATAAGTGCAGGAGCTTAAAATAGACTGGAAGCCTTCTCCTTGGAAATGTCTTTTTCTGTTCTTGTCAATACGAGAGAGAGGGATTATAATTTCAGTTAGCAGACCTTTTGAGGAACTGAGGTCCAGTAAACTCAAATATTTATTAAACCTGAAATATTTTCTCTCCTTTCCCAGAAATAAGTCATGGCTCTTATGAAGGCAGACCTCTATGGGACGCTATTCTTAAGGCAAGCTTTGGGGACTTTTTGCCCCCTCTCCTGTTTCCTGTCAGCAGGGAACATTGTTGGGGCAGAAGCCAGGGATCAATCCCGCCCCTGCATATATCAACCTATATGATCAATTTTCCCCTCACCATTCCACTGGTATCAGCAACTGCCACCCCAGTGTAAACTCCATCTACCTGCCTGATCTTCTAAATGCCTCCCCTCACTTAAGTGAAATTCAAACACGAAGGTCACAGAATTCCCATGTTTTAGGACCACTGTTCAGTCTGCTTCCTTATAACAGTTCTGATATTTTGAGGTCTTATCCACATGAAAACTTTGATTGCTGGATTCAGAGTCTAGCATGGCACGATGGCTCAGTGATTAAAGATGCTGAGCTTGTCATCTGGAAAGCCAACAGTCTGGGTTTGAGACCTAAGTGCCATATGACAGGATGAACTCCTCTAACTCGCCTCAGCTCCTGCCATTCTAGCAGTTTGAAAACATGCAAATGAAAGTAGATAAATAGATACTGCTTTGGTGGGAAGGTTGCTGCATTCCATACTTTTCATGCTGGTCATGTGATGACAGAAGCGTCTCTGGAACAACGCAGGCTCCCTTGGCTGAAAATCAGAGATGACACCCCCCCCCCCCCGAGTCAGGCATGACTGGACAGAAGAAATCTTTCAACTTTAATCCAAAGTCTGTTAAACCAAAGATATTTAAAGGAAATATTTGCTGTATATAACTATATTACTTTTGCACATATTTCAGAACCATGCTAAGGTACTAAACCAATGACTAGGGATTTTTACCCTTAGCAAAAATGGCCTTTTGTTGTTGTTGCTTTCCATAACAAAACAAGAATGACAGTTTCCTCTATCTTTACTGACAATATAGGAAATGATACAGTTTTGGAGGTTTTAAATAGAAAAAATAAGCTTAAAGAATCTATTTTCTTTTAAATTCCTCAACCACCCAAAACAAACAAAATGGATTCCCCCTAAAAAAATAAATCCTTCTCACAATAGCCACATTCTCTGCAGCAGCAGAAGTCCGAAATCACAAAAACCAAACAAATAATATAGAGCACGGGTGTCAAACTCACCATGTCACGTGATGTGATGTGACGTATCATGACTCTTTTTGCATTGCCGGCAATGGGGTGGGTGCGACTTCGGTATGATGAAACCGGCCCATGGGCTGGCAGTTTGACACCCCTGATACAGAGATATATTCAAAACAAATAAAATGTAGTTACTGATTGAAAAAGTCCTTATCCCTACTTTAACAGAGATGTGATCAAGTAGAAAAAATATTGTGTCAGCAGAAATATATACTAAAGCAGGGGTCCCCAACCCCCAGGCCTTGGACCAGTATTGGGCCGCAGCATGCCAGCAACAGGTCCACATAATCAAGCAAAGCCACATCTGCGGGATGCAGGCAGCACACAAAACCACGTACCCTCTAGTCCGTGGAAAAACTTCTCTCCATGGAACTGATTCCTGGTGCCCAAAAGGTTGGGGACCTCTGTACTAAAGGACAACTTTCTATCTTGAAGTTCCTAAAAAATTTAAAAGTACTGAGCTGCTGAAAGCAGACAAATGCTTATTATCAACTTGCATCACTAGCAAGAGGAATTGTAGTTCTAGGCTATTAAGAAGTCAATAGTTTGGCAATGCTATTATATAGTTGTACATTTTGTAACATCTATGTAGCTCATTGCTTACCTATTAGTAGTGAGCAGGGCTTTTTTTCTCATAGAACGCTCAGAATGGAGTTCCGGCACCTTTTTTGGATGGAACCTTGTAGGGTAGGCAAGGCAGGTTGTATGACATGTGTGAGTTCCGGCACCTTTTTCTTTTACAAAAAAAGCACTGGTAGTGAGTGTAGAAATAAGAGGATTACTGTAGTGAATTCATTAGAATGAAAAATAGCTCAAGTTATGATGGAGAATAGCTCATGTGAGGGCTGAAGCTGCCAGTTTGATGAGGACATTAATATATAGCAGGCTTTTTGTAAAGAGAAAAATTACATGGGTATATCACTCCACTGTGGGAAAATATTTGGGTTTTGCATTAATATATTCATTCATAACAGCTAATTCATTGCACTAGAGTGTTAAAATCATGAGATTCTAGGGAACAGATCACTCACACAAGCATTCTTGTGCCATATGGTTATGTGTGTGTAAATAAATTCCATAGCAAGAAAAAAAATAGAAATAAACAAAATATCCAATTAGGAAAAGCATATTCAATAGCACGCCATAACAAGCAATCAGTTACCATAGGATATATCTAACATGAGAGCCAAGTGTGGCATCAGGCTAGAAATTGGGAGACCATGAGTTCTAGTCCTGCGCTAGGCACAAGCCAACTGGGTGATTATGTGCCAGGCGCTCTCTTTTGCCTTAGGAAGGAGGCAATGGCGAAAAATACTTCTGAAAAATTTTGCCAAGAAAACTGTAGAAAATTGTCTAGGCAGTCTCCAAGAATGGGACACAACTGAATGGAAGAAAAAAGAAATCTAACACACTTTGAATAGTTGTAGAAAATATTTCCCTAAAATAAAGTCCATGGTAATAAAACATTGACAATCTCCACTATTTGGTGAAGAATTCAGCAGATTGCCAGTCGGGTTTGCCTGTTTTATGTCAAATGGACAATGAACTTGCCAAAATGAGGTATAATCCATTCTCACATCAGAAGAACGTCAGGGATGCCAATGGGTTATCTTCTTCCTTTGGTTAATTCTAGATTGACAATTACAGCCAACAGTGGAAAATAATTAGGTCAAACTCCCTCTCCCCCCCTCCTTTATGTTTACATTTAATTATTGTTCAGTGTGTAAGTCTGTCACTTTTTCCCCCGTGGAAGGTTGTTGTTAGCAAATAGTTGAAGCAGAAATATTTCTCTGTCTTCTTTTCATCCTACTTTCTTTTTATTACTAAGATCAAACATCTCAGTTTTCTTTGAGTACAGAGACAGAAACTCTTTTTGAATCCTAGTGAGAAATCATGGTTCTAAGACGATATTATTTCATGTTGTAGTAGAGTTTTCCTGTTTACTACAGTAGCTGACAGCATGCAACATTCCCTCCCATTGCTGCCATGGTCATTTTTTCCCCCTTTCATAATAAATTGTTTTCCCTCCCCCAGTTCTTAAGGTTCAACTAAACTAGGTCAGGGTATGTTTTCTGGATCATGTGTTGCCACAGTTTACATTCTGAGCCAAAAAATTATGAAACTTGGCAAATCTCTAAAATGAATAAACTGTGTGAAGTAGGGTAGAATTAGCAGATCTTATTTACGTTACATACAGTAAGGGAACAATGTCAGCCACAGAAATGTTTTTTTAAAGAATTAAAACTGTCAAAATTAGTATGATAAATATAAACATTAGCATGATTAATATTCATTATTGGGATGAATGTGGAAGCATCATAGTTGGGTGTTTTCTTATGTTTTTAAAGTACAGTCTATAATAAAAAGAGACAGAACAGCTGTAAAAATAGCTCTTAGTTCACAAATACACTTTATTTCTTTCTCTAAAAAAGTCATTTACCTTTCACTGGGGCGCAGTATAGCTTATTTAAAAAGACTTTTAATTCTCTCATATTTCAAGACATCAAACATACCTTTGCCTCAGGCTTTGCCTCATCTGTACAGTAAAAGCAAACTTTTCTTTTTCTTTTTTCCCCTCAAGGCAGTAGTAACTTAAAGGCTTTCTGAAATGCTCTTTATAAGAGTTTGACAGGTCTTGAAAAACAAGGAAGGAACTGCAAGTCCCATATATTACAGTGGAGGAAGAATCTCTCAAATCTGGGACTTTAAGCAGTCAGCTGCATTCTTGCATTTTTTTCCTTTGTGACAGTTTTTCAATTTTTCTTTTATAATAAATGCAGTGATAATTCCAGCAATTTACTCCCATCTCCGTTCTTTGGCTTGCCAATCCTGGATTGTTTCATCAATATGGAATACAAGTTTGGCAGGTTTATCTTGTAACTTTTTGATGAAGAGGCAGGACAATTTGTTTCTGTTCTTAGTTTTGGCATTTCTGTGATGTTTAAAGTGCATCTGTTCCTGCTCATACAGTTCTTCAACAAATGAATGAAGCTGTGAATGAAAGATAAGCAGAAAAGTCCACATATCTTGGAGGGGGTGGCTTCAAAGATGTTTAAACTTATGTAGCTCCTTGGAACAAGTCAGTATAACAGGAAGCTTTCTAGCTTTAGAACTATAGTGTTATGCAGTTTGTACATTGCTTGCTTAGTTCTCCTAAACAAACACCATCTTAGAGATGCAGTTTATTGAATTAGAATCCAGTGAGCCCTCTGGTAATAAACAACTTCACATAGTCATTCTGCACCACAAGATTTATACCAGGCAAAAATGGGAACTCTTATTAATTTATTTATTGAGATTGAGATATACACACATTCAGTAGAACAGAGTATAAAATATATTTTATTATACCACTGAATCATCTCATTCAATTGGGTGATTAGCAAATGAATGACTATTGAGTTTCAGTCATAGTCCCAAAATTTCCTTTTCAAAAACAAGAATTCTATTCTGGTTTTTTAAGCATTATACTTATCTGATATCTAGTGCATCCCAGATTGTTGGGATCATCTGAGGTGGTGCATGGCATGGGCATTCCATTTGGTGCAGTATTTTATCTATCCCATTCAACTGAACCTATTTCTTGTTTTGTTTTTATTTTTACTGCTATCTTACCCGTGCAGAAAAGCAGAGAATAACTTCCACAAATCCCTTCTAGAATAATTAACATACTTCTTAGTGCCAACCGTATTGGCTAGCCAAAGGGTTTCTGATGGAATTAGAAGAGCCGAGCACAATGCAATCCTCGCATCTGCTGTGCTAATCACTGCCAAAAATGCATCAGGATTTGTTTGCTGCCAGTGAGTTCTTTTGACAGAGTTTCAGCTTCTTTCTGAAGTATCTGATACACTGCTGGGCTTTGGAAACATTTCAGCGATGTTTTGGGGAGAGTGAAGAGACAAAAGTATACAAAATAGTGTATTTATCTGAGATACTGTCCTGCAATTGCCCTTAGAATGGTTAAGGATCCTGCTTTCTAAAAGCAACTGTTTAAAAGATTGGGCAGTCCAACAGCTAAAGATAAAACCCCTACAAATTGGAAAAGTAGAGGCTGCCCATCGACTGTTAAGCATGCACAGATGTCACCTGCTCACAATCTTTTCTCACTATGGTGAGATGAATTTCAGTTTAAATGAAGGTAAAGATTCCCCCAAATTTGCCTCTTTAAATTTGCATTTGCAAGCATTATTTGTATTCTTTTCTGTCTTCTTTTGTGTGATGTAACCTAACTTCACCTAAGTTTAGTAGCCTCTGAACATAATGATGGATTCATTTAGTTTAAACAATCTGATATGCCATGTAGTTCACTACTAATCTGATTTTGGTTTGATGTATCAGTCAAGAAAGTTTACTAGTGATCCAGCCCTTCTTCTGCTTTAGAGAAATAAAAGAGAATATGTTGCTATGACAGTACCCCAGAAAGTGATAACCAGGATAATAGGACACGTTGTCCCTTTCAGGACAAGGCACAAATATGTTTCTCTTCCTGGTGCAATATTTGCTGTTTTGAAACTGCATTGAAACTAGATGCAACATCTCTTCCAGAAGCAGATTTCCATAATCTGAATACACCCCCCCCCACAATTATAGCACCATATGAACAAAGGGAAGCTCATCTCATTTGGAAGGCTTAGCCTTCATTTATCCAAATCAGAATATCAACTCTTTGCTACCACTTTTAATTCTGTACTCTTGATTCTGAAGGGGTCAGATAATATTCTTCACGGGCCAGTTTGGGGATCTGTCACTGTGGGGTCCTTGAAACTCTGGGAGGTTGATTGTTTTTTGCAGATGTTTCATTACCAAACTAGGTAACATCATGATGTTACTAGTTTGGTAATGAAATGTCTGCAAGAAAACAGCCAAGCTCAGACAGCAACAAGTACTCTACAGTTCAACCCTGAAGTAGAACTTTTCTCTCCTATCTCTATCTCTCCTATCTCTGATCCTCAACCCTGCTCTAAAACCAATTTCCTTTGAAATCCAGATTCACCTTTTTCTTTCCTTTCCTTGCTGTTTGATCCATGCCTGGCTCTTAACAGCTATTCACAGCCTACTGCCCCAAAGTTGATGAAATATGTCAATAATTAATTTCTGGTCTGTTTAATAAACCTTCTGTCATTGGTGCAATAATGTGATCTTTTGGGTTTTAGGCCAGCTTCTTCTATGCAGCAAGATTTATTACCTCTTTCCCTAGAGCTTGCAGCCCTATGTAGGACTTTTATTTGGAATGAAAGAATTGGGACAAAGTGTTTCATTTCATGAAATGTCATATGCCAGGTGAAACCTTTTCATGTCTTCTTTAAAGGACACATTTTAAAACATCTCTGAAGATATGTACTTTTTTGCTCTCACTGGAGCAGGCCCTAAAATACATGAGTTATTTGAACAAAGCTTGGAACTGCTCTGTTCTGGTATTTGATTGTTTATCTGTACGCTCATTGTTCTTCTTCAAATGATCGTCTTTCTAGGTAAGCATAAACTAGAAAGAACCTGGAAAAAGTAGTGCATTGACAAGGAGAGGAATATTTAAAGAATAATATAAGAGCCACTGATGAGAAATTCAAATTAGAGAGCACTAGGTGTACTAATATTAAATGCTTACACATTTTCATTATCCTCCAAACCAGTTCAGGCTGCTGATTGTGCTGATTAGTCCTCAACACAAGAGCCTTAAATAGCAAAAAAGATGAGAGAAAACTTTGAGCTTTATTAAGTACAGTCAAAGAGCAAAAGGTGCTAAACTAATAAAGGCTGGACCCCAGAGCCATTGGGGTGCAAAGCAGTTGGCCTGCTTCTGCACGCGAAGAGCTCAGATAATTCCAGGATGGACTTTATTCCTAAATATTCTTCCATCATATTTCTAGAGTTCTGACAAAACGTGATCCACTGGAGAAGGAAATGGCAACCCACTCCAGTATCTTTGCCATGAAAACCCTATGGACAGTACCAAAAGGCAAAACGATATGACGCTGGAAGATGAGCCCCTCAGGTCGGAAGGCGTCCAATATGCTACTGGGGAAGAGCAGAGGGCTAGTACTAGTAGCGCCAGAAAGAATGAAGCGACTGGGCCAAAGCTGAAAGGACGCTCAGCTGTGGATGTGTCTGGTGGTGAAAGGAAAGTCCGATGCTGTAAAGATTTTTTCTCCATAGGAACCTGGAATGTAAGATCCATGAATCAAGGCAAGCTGGACGTGGTCAAACAAGAGATGACAAGACTGAACATCGACATCTTAGGTATCAGCGAACTAAAATGGACAGGAATGGGTGAATTTAATTCAGATGACCATCAGGTATACTACTACGGGCAAGAATCCCTCAGAAGAAATGGAGTAGCCTTCATAGTCAATAAAAGAGTAGGAAAAGCAATACTGGGATACAATCCTCAAAATGACAGAATGATCTCAGTTCGAATCCAAGGCAAACCATTCAATATCACAGTAGTCCAAGTCTATGCCCCAACCACCAGTGCTGAAGAGGATGAAATTGACCGGTTCTATGAAGCCCTACAGCACCTTATAGAACTAACACCAAAAAATGATGTCCTTATCATCATGGGGGATTGGAATGCTAAAGTAGGAAGCCAAAAGATAACCGGAATAACAGGCAAGTTTGGCCTTGGAGTACAAAATGAAGCAGGGCACAGGCTGATAGAATTTTGTCAAGAGAATACTATGGTCATAGCAAACACTCTTTTCCAACAACCCAAGAGACGACTCTACACATGGACATCACCAGACGGTCATCACAGAAATCAGATTGACTATATGCTCTGCAGCCAAAGATGGAGAAGCTCTATACAGTCAGTAAAAACAAGACCAGGAGCTGACTGTGGCTCAGACCATGAGCTTCTTGTTGCAAAGTTTAAGCTTAAACTGAAGAAAGTAGGGAAAAGCACTAGGCCACTCAGGTATGAATTAAATCATATCCCTGTTGAATATACAGTAGAGGTGACAAATAGATTTAAGGAATTAGATCTGATAGACAGAGTGCCTGAAGAACTATGGACAGAGGTTCGCGACATTGTACAACAGGTAGCAACCAAAACCATCCCAAAGAAAAAGAAATGCAAGAAAGCAAAATGGCTGTCTGAGGAAGCTTTGCAAATAGCTAAGGAAAGGAGGGAAGCGAAAGGCAAGGGAGAAAAACATAGATATGCCCAATTGAATGCAGAATTCCAGAGAATAGCTAGAAGAGATAAGAATGCCTTCTTAAATGAACAGTGCAAAGAAATAGAAGAAAACAATAGAATAGGGAGGACCAGAGATCTTTTCAAGAAAATTGGAGAGATGAAGGGAACGTTTAATGCAAAAATGGGCATGATAAAGGACCAAAATGGCAGGGACCTAACAGAGGCAGAAGAGATTAAGAAGAGGTGGCAAAATTACACAGAAGAACTATACAAGAATGAGCTTAATGTCCCTGATAATCACAATGAGGTGGTCACTGACCTCGAGCCAGACATCCTAGAATGTGAAGTGAAGTGGGCCTTAGAAAAGCTGAGCAACAACAAAGCTAGTGGAGGTGACAGTATTCCAGCTGAGCTATTCAAAATCTTAAAAGACGATGCAGTAAAAGTGCTTCACTCAATTTGCCAGCAAATTTGGAAAACTCAACAGTGGCCACAGGATTGGAAAAGATCAGTTTACATTCCAATTCCAAAGAAAGGCAGTGCCAAAGAATGTTCAAACTATCGCACCATTGCACTCATTTCTCATGCTAGTAAAGTCATGCTTAAAATCCTACAAGCTAGACTTCAGCAGTATGTGGATCGAGAACTACCAGAAGTACAGGCAGGATTTCGAAGAGGCAGAGGAACTAGAGATCAAATTGCCAACATACGCTGGATCATGGAGAAAGCTAGGGAGTTCCAGAAAAACATCTACTTCTGCTTCATTGACTATGCTAAAGCCTTTGATTGTGTGGATCATAACAAACTGTGGCAAGTTCTTAAAGAGATGGGAGTACCAGACCATCTTATTTGTCTCTTGAGAAACCTATATGCGGGCCAAGAAGCAACAGTGAGAACTGGACACGGAACCACTGATTGGTTCAAAATTGGGAAAGGAGTCCGGCAAGGCTGTATACTGTCGCCCTGCCTATTTAACTTATATGCAGAGCACATCATGAGAAAGGCAGGGCTAGATGAATCAAAAGTTGGAATTAAGATTGCCGGAAGAAATATCAACAACCTAAGATACGCAGATGATACCACTCTAATGGCAGAAAGTGAAGAAGAACTAAAGAGCCTCTTGTTGCGGGTGAAGAAGGAGAGTGCAAAACTTGGGTTGAAACTTAACATTAAAAAAACCAAGATCATGGCATCTGGCCCTCTCAATTCCTGGCAAATAGATGGGGAAGAAATGGAGGTAGTGACAGATTTTATTTTCCTGGGCTCCAAGATCACTGCAGATGGGGACTGTAGCCAAGAAATTAAAAGACGCTTGCTCCTTGGGAGGAAAGCCATGGCAAATCTAGACAGCACACTAAAAAGCAGAGACATCACCCTGTCAACAAAAGTGCGTATAGTCAAGGCTATGGTCTTCCCAGTTGCAATGTATGGCAGTGAAAGTTGGACCATAAGAAAGGCTGAGCGCCAAAGAATTGAGGCCTTTGAACTCTGGTGCTGGAGAAGACTCCTGCGAGTCCCTTGGACTGCAAGGCGATCAAACCGGTCAGTCCTAGAGGAGATCAATCCTGACTGCTCTTTAGAAGGCCAGATCCTGAAGCTAAAACTCAAATACTTTGGCCATCTAATGAGAAGGAAGGACTCACTGGAGAAGAGCCTAATGCTGGGAAAGATCGAGGGCAATAGAAGAAGGGGACGACAGAGAATGAGGTGGCTGGATGGAGTCACTGAAGCAGTAGGCGTGAGCTTAAATGGACTCCAGAAGATGGTAGACGACAGAAAGGCCTGGAGGAATGTTGTCCATAGGGTCGCGATGGGTCGGACACGACTTCGCAGCTAACAACAACAACAACATTTCTAGAAGCTGAATTATGATGAATCCAAATTCTTGCACTTTCTAAAAACACTACCTAGGGTCATACTGCCAGAACTGTGGGTACATTCTGAATATTTCTTTCCTCTTTCTTTTAACTATGATATGACATTTTCCTCTTTTTTGGCTACAGAATAAGTCTGCAGTTATGCCTGAAAAATATAGTAATCAAAAATCAAATTACATATTCTTTTGTAAAACATTTAGGAGGTGGCAGCATCAGCCAGAAAGAGCATTCTTTTTTGTGGAGTCCTTAATATTTTGTGAATTTGCTTGCTTGCTCGCAGATGTTTCATCTAGCTAGGTAACCTCATCAGTACCAGTGAGTATGTCTTTCCCCCCCCCCTGCTTATATGCAGAAGCTTGCCCTGCTGCTGTTGATAGGGTAAGGTTTCCTTCTTGGTAATTCCTTGATTGAAATATTGTTTTTTGCTTAATTGCTTTCCTAATGTTAATCCCTGCTTATTTGGGTGTAGGCTGCTGGAGGGGACATGTTCTGGACTTTTTCTTTTCTTATTTCTTTCTTAGGTTTTTGTTGTCTCTTTGGAATGGTGTGTAAATATGTTTTATATGTAAAAGGGTAAAGGTAAAGGTTCCCCCGCACATGCGTGCTAGTCGTTTCCGACTCTAGGGGCCGGTGCTCATCTCCGTTTCAAAGCCGAAGAGCCAGCGCTTGTCTGAGGACATCTCCGTGGTCATATGGCTGGCATGACTAGACGCCAAAGGCGCACAGAATGCTGTTACCTTCCCACCGTAGTGGTCCCTATTTTTCTACTTGCATTTTTACGTGCTTTCGAACTGCTAGGTTGGCAGAAGCTGGGACGAGTAACAGGCGCTCACTCTGCTACGCGGCACTCGGGATTCGACCCGCCAAACTGCCGACCTTCTGATCGACAAGCTCAGCGTCCTAACCCACTGAGCCACTGCGTCCCTGTGTTTTATATGTATTGATGGCTAATTTGTCTGAATGCCAAGCTTCCAGGAATTCTCTTGGGTTTTTGGATTTGGCTTAGTCTAAGATATTCCCAATTGAGACTGTAGATGACTCTGTTTCTGTGTTATTTTTGCTGTGCTAGTCCACTGCAATTCAAGTTTTTGCTTGGTAACAGCATAGGCTGTGACATCAGAACTTCCAAGATGAAGAATACAATGCTTTGACCTCTATCCCTTCCTATAATCCTCTACCCCTTACTAGGAAGAACGTCCCTTGAACTCAGTGGAGGACCTTTGGGATTGCAATATTATTTTCATACTTGATAATTAAAAATGTTGTATATATTACTTTTGTAAATTTCTTAGAATAGTTCATGAAAAAGATGGCAAGCACATTCATAACAAGTACGGATTATAACATAAGAATTATAATTAGTGCAGGTTTTTCGTTCACATTACAAAAGTGTCAAGGGAATTGGGAGGGTCAAGGAGGTAGAGAGACTGCTGCAAACTGCTGACTTTCCCAGGTTCTGCTGTTTTCCTGAATGCTGTTTGATTGCCCATTGTATCTGAGTAGAGTATGGATCTTTCTGACCTACCTGAGGCAGCTCAAGAGCATGCTCAGATGAACGAGTAATCAGGGAAAGCAAAAAAGTCTTTGCTGAAGGGTGTAATTTTTTTCTCTTTTAACTGAATATAGACCAGGATCAGGAAAGAAAAACACAAAGGGATAAGCAGGAAGCCAGATGAAACAAGAAGCTACAACAGAGAGGCTGTAGCTTCTTTTTCCATCTGGCCTCCTGCTTATCCCTTATCCCTCTGTAAGGTAAAGGTAAAGGTTCCCCCGGACATGCGTGCTAGTAATTTCCAACTCTAGGGGCCGGTGCTCATCTCCGTTTCAAAGCCGAAGAGCCAGCGCTTGTCTGAGGACATCTCCGTGGTCATATGGCCGGCATGACTAGACGCCAAAGGCGCACGGAATGCTGTTACCTTCCCACTGTAGTGGTCCCTATTTTTCTACTTGCATTTTTATGTGCTTTCGAACTGCTAGGTTGTCAGAAGCTGGGACGAGTAAGAGGCGCTCACTCTGTTACGCGGCACTTGGGATTCGACCCACCAAACTGCTGACCATCTGATCGACAAACTCAGCATCCTAACCCACTGAGCCACCACGTCCCTTATCTCTCTGTACAACAGAGCAATTGTCACTCAAAACCTCAAATGTTTCTATGCCAATGCACAAAGTAGGAAAAATAAATAGTAGAGAGAGCTATAGATCCTAATTCAAGGAAACAAATCATATGTGATAGGCATTGCTTGAAATTAGTGGTATGTTTATGTTTATTGGACTTATGATGGATGATACTAATGAATGGCACATAACAGGGAAGGAAAAGATTTGTTTAAAAAGGCAAGAACATAGCATTATGCATGAAGGAGGGATGGGGGTGGGAAAACAGCATTTGTCCAGAAATTCAAGAGTAGGAACATGGAAATCCTATTGAAAATATCTGGGTAAGAATACAAGAGAAACAAATGTGATAATATTTTGGGCCTTTTCTACAGACCTCTACAGAATGTAAAGATAAGGGCTTACAGTTTTAGATAACTAGTTCTTTTTTCCAAATAAGAATGTGATGGTGATTATGGGAGATTGCCATTATCCCAACCTTTGCTGGGAATTGAACTCTATAAGAATCAGAGTTCTAACATATGGTTGTCCTCTTTTGCTCTTTGACTTCATTTGTCAGCAGGTGGGAAAGAGTATAAGAGTGTCTGTTATCTTCACCAACAGTGAGGAATTAGTTGAAGACTGGAAACTTGGAAGAAAGTAAGTACATAATCCTTCAATTTGTGATGTTGATATTGGATGGAGGAACTGAAAAGAAAGTGGATCTGAAGAATTACATAGACAAGCAAAGCCTTAATGAAGCCTCTAATGGAATTCTCTTTAATAAATTAGCCTGTGCTAGATGATGCTAATGTTAGGACTGCTCATTGCCAATTAAAGAATAAGCATTCCCAATGCATGCTTGTTACCACATCACTACAGCTTAGAGAGAAGTATCGTGTGGCATGCCATGTGGCTCTAATCTGGGCCTCATGTTAATTAAAGAAGTTAAAAGGATGACTTATAAGTTTGACACAAAGTTGGGAGCATGGTTAATACTGCAGAGAACTGAGAGAAGATATAAACAGCTAGATGGACCTGAGCAGTGGATTAAAATGAATAGGATATAATTTGACCAGTTTATTTTTGAAAGGCAATAGTATACGATTAGGGAGACATGATTTCATTGGAGTACATATGAAAAGGCCCTACGTCTCCTTGTCAAATAAAAAATTAAGCAAAAAAAGAAGAAGAAGCAAATCCTATCTTGGGGTACATTGGCAAAAACATATGAATATGCCTTCATATTCATGAAGGCATTCTATTCTGCTCTAGTCAATGGAGAGCTATGTCTAATTCTGAGTAGTACAATCCAGAAAGGACAATGACAACTTGGAACAAAGGATCTGCATATGCTTCACCTACAGAAGAGATAACTGAGGAAAGATAGCAGTTATCAGCCTTAAAATATCTGAACATTTATGGGAATGGACTTATTTTGTACTGCTTAGGAGGGCAGGAACAGAACCAATAGTTTTAACTTATAAGACTTAAGAAAAAAAATATTTTTGTGAGTTATGAAATATGAATGAGCTGCCATATAAAGTGGTGAGTTCTTCTTCACTGGAGGTCTTTAAACATAACCTGAATGTTCATCTAATAAATGATGTTTAAGGTATCTTATAGTTCTATGAAATAAGCTGAAGGATATGTATGAAAATTCCTTAATTCATTCTAGTTGTGACACAGTATCTGACCTGATCATGACAGTTTCTCTGGATAACTTTAGGGATTACACAATGGACAATATGAGAACATTAATAGCCAGTAGTATAATATAAACATTTTTGGAATAAAAGGAATAAATAGAACATTAATAATTCAGACAGAGTGTAGAGTGCAATAGCCACTTGTTATATATTTTACATCAAGTTACTGGGCAGATTTCTTATTGAATGAGAAAACCCAATCAGAAGTTAAATCTGGTTCCAGAACCTATCCATGATTACAGAATCAACCAGACTCCATTTTATCAAACAAATCCCATCAGACTCATCCTGCATAGCCAACGGTGAAACAGGTGGAGCTTACAGTATCTTGGCCTCTGTTTGCTAGGAATGATGAAAGCAATCTTATATCAAGGAAGATCATTGGTCTACCTAACTTAACTCTATTGACAACAGTCACTTGCCAGATTTCATAGCAAGTCTTGACCTGCCCCATAAAAATGTCAGAGATTGAATTACAAACTTTTGAACCTATAATTTTCATGTTTTATCACTGAGTTATGAAGGAATTAAAAATGGACAAAAGTTCTCTCTTAGCATCACTGCCATTGAATATTTCCAAAATTCTACATGGAACTGTCATGATAGAGACTTCTCAAATTATTTCATGCTGAAAGAACATAAATGTTAATAGTATTTACTTCAGTATAAACCTTTCTGCAATCTATAAAGCACATTTGCACATATTTCAAATTAATTATAACTAGCCAAGTTATGAGATTCAATTCCCAAGCAAGGCAGGCCATATTTTGTCAAACAGATATGCCCAACAAATGAGTTTCACCATGAAGTACTGTTTTAGTGCACAGCAGTAACTTGTGCAGAGTGTCAATATAGGTCTTGCATTTTGTTATATAGATACAAAGAAGCTATGACCAGCGGGGACCCATTAAATATTTTATTATGCCCTCAAAAATATAGCCACAATTCTAACTGTGCAATATCTGACTCTGAAATTCTGGTCTTTTGATTGCTGGAATTATTCTGGTATTGGAATTATGTTTCCTCTAACAGAAAGCATTTCCTTTTGGCCTTAGCCTATATAATATTTCTGTATATAACTCAATGAATTCAAAAGTAGCCTTTCACCTCATTTCCAGGCTTCTGTTAAACAAAAGACATTTATTGTTCTACAGCATTGTCATAATTATTAACCATTATTTAAAATTCAAAGATACAGCATTTCTAATTGAAGATTTATAGAACATCACATGTACATGTAAGGAAGACCAGTCTTTAGCTTTCAATAGACTGCCTTCATTGTAGATACACTGCACATGATAGTATTTGCTACACAGGGATTGGTCCAAACAAAGTTTCTAAAACCCACTTGTTCTGCTTTGTTTGGGTTTTTTTATTCTACAATTTCACTTCTTCTCCAGTTTTGTTCCACTCTTCCTCTGCTTCTTTACCTGCTTTACATCCTAGTGGAGATATTAAGCTTGCAGTTACCTCTCTGCCTTGATAAAACTACAAAACAGAGAGCCTGTGGCACCAAGTGGTAAAGGCTAGTAATGTTACAGTAATACTGGTAATACCAGGAAGATCATCATTATGGTGGTGGAGGGTAGTGAAGTAGAGGGAACAGGCAACATACACATTATTGTCAGAGTGTGGAACTTGTAACTTCACCGATACAGTTAGTCCTTGACTTACAACAGTTCATTTAGTGACCACTTACAACAGTACTGAAAAAAGTGACTTATGATCACCCACTGCAAAGGTGTATTAATTGGATACAATAGCTTGATAACCAGCAGTAGAAAAGAGGATCTGAACAAGTATAGTGCAACTTTACCTCCCTTAGATTGAATAGTATTGGCTTGAATTGTAGCTTATATACAAAAGCAAGGGCTAAAGGTAAAATATCTGCAAATGGGGGTCCAAATGGGCTCCTGATGGATCTCTCCTCTCTCCTAGAATGAACAACTCAAAATAGCGATTCCCAGCTTTGGATTTCCAAGGTTGGTGGACTTACAATAGTTAATTTAGTGACCATTCAAAGTTGCAACAGCTCTGAAGAAAGTGACCATTTTTCACATTTATGACCATTGCAGCTTTCCCAGGGTCACGTGATTTGCATTTGGATGCTTGACAACTGGATTCATATTTATGATGGTTGCAGGGTCCTGTGGTCACGTGACCTTCTTTGGCCACCTTCTGACAAGCAAAGTCAAGGTGGTAGCCAGATTCACTTAACAACCATGTTACTGATTTAACAACTGCAGTGATTCACTTAACAAATGTGGCAAGAAAAGTCCTAAAATGGGACAAAACTCACTTCATAAATTTCTCATTTAGCAACATAAATTCTGTGCTCACTTGTAGTTGTAAATCGAGGACTACCTGTATATGTCACTTTATTGTTAGTTGTACTTTTGGGGTTGCTGAGTAGTTCAACTATATTGCTACAGGTAGTCCTCAACTTAGGACCACAATTGGTACCAGATTTTCCAATTTTACAGTCTTTTTTGCCACAGTTGTTAAGTGAATCACATGGTCATTAAGTGAATCCAGCTTTTCTCCCATTGACTTTGATTTTTGGAAGCTGACTGAAAAAGTTGTAAATGGGAATCACCCACATAACTCTGGGATGCCGCAACCATTAGAAATGCATGCCAAGCACCTGAATTTTGATCACGTGTTTTGGCGATGTTGCGAGGACTAATCCTTAATCACTTTTTTTCAGTGCCATTGTAATTTAAAATGGTCACTAAATGAATGGTTTTAAGTCAAGGTCTATGTGTATAACAATTGAAACACATAAAATAAAAAAAACAATCCGGTGCTTTAGGACATTTGCTAAGGTTGATTAAAACCTAGGTGTCGTTTTACCTATACACAAGTTGTGCTTCAAGGACTGATGGGATTTTATGTGTGCATATTTGAAAGGGAATTATAATGCTGAAGGTTTACAATGCTGTAAAGTTGCCAGGGAAGGGCCAGTGCTGTAATTTCTATTGGTGGATACCACTAACAGTATAGAAGATTTTGTGCTATACTGGCAGCTTAGATTCAGGTAAATAATTCCCATTGACTTGGAGCTGCAGAAGCTCCAAGGTTTGAAGGTTTTTTTCTCCTACTATGTGCTTGCTGAAGTTTATATTATAATAGTTATGATGTTAAATTTGCTGCTGCGCAGTTTCATTGTTTTTCTACATCTCTCAGGATTGTGCTAAGAATTGCTGCTCAGTGATATTGTCTATGAATTAACTATTAAGATTATTTATATCCAGTGGTGGGATTCAGCCAGTTCGCACCAGTTCGGCAGAATTGGTAGCTAATTTTTTGTTGCCCAGGCCCAGAATGGACTTCCAGAAGTGGCATCCACACAGAGAACCGGTTGTTCACATATTTGAATCCCACTACTGTATATATCATATACTTCTGCTGGCGTATCTCAAGTTGGAGAGGAGATATATAAGGATAACTTTATATTCTTATCTCTGTTACTTGCTAGTTGTTCGTTGAACAGTGTTGACTCTTAATTTGAAGAAATATTCTCTATGAATAAGGACAGGGGAGATCTGAAAGTTAGTGATTCCGGGGTTTTTTAGGCATTGATTAAGCTAATTTTTTATCAAAAGAGGAATAATCTCTAAACATTAAATCTTGCCATGCATTCTTATTTTAGTGATTATAGTTTGTACCATACTGTGGCTGTATTCCTAAATACATTTATAAAAGAAGCTTTACTGATCTTCTTTACATGCTATTTGTGCCAACAAGACTCCATTATGTGCCCTTTGGGGATCTATAATCTGAATGGAATACATCCATATGCTGGTTTTCCTATTGCTTTGTATTATGAGTTGGTGTTACAAATTCTCATTGTAAGAAACAACTGGGCGGAGAGCAAGTAGATGCAATTTTCCCTCGAGCTGGGGATACAGGGAAGGGAAAAATACATATCTTCATAAGTCTGAATATTTCCTGAATATTTCCTCAATTGGTTTAAGTGGCATGATTCATACGTGCAAATATTTTAGCTTCACTCAGAAGGGAACTGTCTGGAAGATAGTTAGGAGGACATATAGATGGAATTACAAGAAAAAGACCAAGGAAAAAAAACATATGCTTTGTGTATTGGGCTATCAAATAATAAACAGGGGTCATCGAAAATCATTGAAACAATTCAAACCTAATGGGAAAACATGCAACATACATATTTAAAATGTATTTTGGTGACTCTCTGCCTTGATATGAGGACTCTGGAAGGACCCTTCTTCCTTTTGCATAGATTTTCTTCCTAATCCTTCTGAATTTAGACTCCATGCCAAGAAATGTTTGTTCAGTTTCCTTGCACACAATTTTCTGCTGACAGCTCAAACTTTTTAAATGTAAAGTGGAGCTTGGCTCTCTTTGATTTTTTAAAGAAATCTGTGTTTCTAATATAATTATGTTTTAACTGCCATTTTTATTGTTTTTATGTGATTTTATTGTGATATTGATTCCTTGTTTGTAGATCAGAGGGTTTTTTTATTGTGGATTTTATTGTTAGCCTTGGGCTCTTTTTTATGGAAAGTCAGAGTATAACATATTGTTGAATAAACTAAACAAGAACAAAAATCAGGTTATATAAAATATCAAGAGCTCCCTTCCCTTTGCAATCTTGGACACAGATGTTTTTGGTTTACAGTGCTTATCACTGACCACTGGTCTTGCAGTCTTGGGATGATGGGAGTTATAGTCCAGTAAATCTTGAAATCCAAAGCTGGGAATTGCTATTTTGGATCATTCATTCTAGGAGAGAGAAGACATCCACCAGGAGCTCATTTAGACCCCCTATATGCAGATATTCCATCTCAATTCCTTGGTTTTGTGCATAAGCTACTATTCAAGCTGATACCTGTAGTATCTAAGGGAGGTAATGTTGCATTACTTGATCAGGTTCTCTTTTCTACGACTAGTTATCAAGCTATTGTATGCAATTAACACTTCTTTGCAGCTGGAAAGGACTGACTAGCATAAAACTAAGCATCAAGCAGAAAACTTACTTAGAGAAATTTCAACCAATGGCAAATATGAGGTCTAAGGTGCTCAATGCTTTGATATCATGCTGTTTTCTTCCATTGGGCATGCATGCAAGACCTGATTAAAAGGAAGCGCATAACTTCCTCCCATAGAAGTGCAACTCTGATTAATGCAAATAATAGTCTAGCTATGAAGTTACTAGAATACCCCCTCCTGTGCATTTCTTGGCATTAGAAGTGCATCCTCCCTTTCAAGCTGTTCAACTGAGGCCAGCAGAGAGAAATTCTGCATCTAAGGATTTAATATGCTTTGGTCTCATTAAAATTCATTCCATGATCCCAGCTTTTTCAATACTATCTTTCAGTCACCAGGCAGTCTTTCTGGATTCTACAAGTTTGAATTCATAAAATATAAAAGTCTCATATCAAAGCAGGAGGGTTTGTCACTCAGATACACCCCACACTGTTTTTTAACTAGATGTCATGGAATTGGGCTTGACTCCTGGGTAAATTATGGTTAAATGTTTGTCATCTCTTCCTGTCTACAATGGCAAGCCATAGCTCTTCCAGAGACATTCCCTTGATCTTAATCCCATCCATCTGTCTTATCCATTCCCTACCTTCTTTTGATTTCTCTCAACCTCGTCAAACATAGTAGCTTGTTCTAGTTCAACATCTGCTTGCATTATATGCCAAAACATTCAGGTTTCTGTTTGCTGATTATTGTCTCAAGTGAGCAGTCAGATTTTATTTAGTTCAGAGCTGACAAACTGGTTCTTCTTTCAGTCCATGATACTTAACCACTGTCTGCAAAGCCACAACTCAAAGGCACTCATCTTCTTGCCGTTTCACAGTGTGCAACTTCCAGAGCCATACATTACCAGACTTCAGTGGATAATCAGTGTGCATGGGGGTGCCATTTGGGAAATGTGAAAAGTACTTTTGTGCTTTTCAAAATGTACCTTTCTTCTCACCACATAATTGTAAACTTGGTATATATCTGAAAAGATAGGGTACCCGGACATCCAAAGGAGATACTTTGATTTTCAAATGCAGGTGAATTCCAACATCCTCCTCTGTAGAGATTCATCTCTCTTTCTCACACCTTTCTGCCACATTTTAAACATACTCTTAAAAATGTAATAAGTTGTTTATAAAATTGTTTATAAAAATGTGAACTTGACAAAATGTCGATATTTTCTGGAGCGTTTTGCTGATTGTAAGTGACAAACTCAGGTCTATTTCTGAGGATAATATCTAAGATGGCTTTAAGCAATTCTTGGGAGAGCCTCTCCTGGACCCAAACAGTGCTTTCCTTGTCTCCAAGGCAACCAGTTTGTAACACTTCCCCTGCGCAGGGTTAAAGAAGGAAGATAAGATAAGCTTCACGTTCTACAGCAATTAGATGGTGGCCCATCACCTGTAACTGAATCCTCCTGCTATTAAATTTAAACCAAGAAATAGGAAAAGATAATTTCATTCTTTGGAGGGTTGTGAAATGGGCAGCTCACCAAGTTTAAAGTTAACAAGATTCCACGATTCAATGCAATCTCAGGTCTGCCTTTAGCAGACAGTAAATTTCTCTCAGTTCTCATCTACATGTCCTTCTAAAAGTGGTCTGAAGATCCCTGTGGCCAAATGAACTTTTTGGAGATTTTGTTGGGGTGGGAGGAGGAGGGGGGAAATCTCATGGCCAAATGCAAGGATATAAGCATGCAATCAGGGTTGAGGGGAAAAAAAACCCCTCTAAAGGTTTTGGAAGCACCTGCAAGCTAGCATATACGAATTTCAAAATATTTAAGAATAGGGAGGAGGATGAAGGAGGGTGAAGGAGATGGTAGTTGTGAAAAGGGGTGGTGGTATTCTTTCAGGTTCTTCAGGAGATGATAGCTGTGAGAGAGACAGCCAGACAAGATGGGGATTGAGAAGAAAAGCAGTGACCTTAGCAGCAAGGAGCCTAGGCAATCCAAGGTTGAGGAAACGGAAGGAATCAAAATGGCTGCTGAAGATGTGGAGAAAACTTAGAAGCATCAGAGGGGCAAAAAAACAAAGCTGTGCTGGAAAAGGCAGCCTTGCCACTACCATTGTAGTGCAAAACCAGGTGGTGGAGCTTGAGAGCTAGAGAGAATAGAAGGATGCTCTCCTCTTTTCTCCCTTTTGTTAGAGTAAAGGTTTTTCTGTGAGTGGCAGAAAAGTGATTAACATTCCAAAGCTGACACTTCAGATAAGCAGCTGGGGGGAGGAGGGAGGAGGGAAACTTAGTAGTTTGCACAGAAAGAAAACTGTTAAGGTTTTCTTTAAGACTTCACTTTTGCTTTTAGTTATACCGTGCAGTAAATATAACATTTCTTGCTTATCATCTTCGCAGTCACTTGTACAGAGACTTAAACTACATCATTTTGTGACTATAGGTAAAGGTAAAGGTTCCCCCGCACATGCGTGCTAGTCGTTTTCGACTCTAGGGGCTGGTGCTCATCTCCGTTTCAAAGCCAAAGAGCCAGCCCTTGTCCGAGGACGTCTCCGTGGTCATGTGGCCGGCATGACTAGATGCCAAAGGCACACGGAACGCTGTTACCTTCCCACTGTAGTGGTCCCTATTTTTCTACTTGCATTTTTACATGCTTTCGAACTGCTAGGTTGGCAGAAGCTGGGACAAGTAACAGGCGCTCACTCTGCTACGCGGCACTCGGGATTCGACCCGTCAAACTGCTGACCTTCTGATCGACAAGCTCAGCGTCCTAACCCACTGAGCCACCGTGTCCCTTTTAACTATAAACAGATTTAAATAGAAATAAGTAATCTTTAGTTAATCATTTGGCTCCCTGTGTGTCGGCACCATTTCTTACTCTTACCTTCTCTGGAAGGACACGTTCTCTGGCTTCACCTCATCCCCAGGCTATTGATGTGATGTCCATAGTTAACTGCAGCTAGGATAATTAAGTGATGTTTTTCATCTTCTCCCAGTTGAAATCTTGCTATATGCATGATTATTGGTATTTTGGTCATAGCTCTGGTGGGAGGCTGGGATCTACCCAATCCTATTAGCCATTTCTACCTACTTATCTTCTTCCTTCTTGTCATTAAGCACTGCCTTCCATGGCTGCCTTCTTGGGTCACACTGCTGGAGTGACAGGACATCTGTGTTCTTCAGGCAATTTCCTCAAAGTTTTTCTTGAATGTATGAATAACTACAAATTAACATCAAAGGGCACAGAACTTTTCTGCATAACCATGTTTGATCTTCCTAGACCTAGTCTTTTAACCAATACTAAATATTCTGGTCTCTTCCAAAGGTCATATCAGAAGCCTTAACACAAAGATCTTCTCCCTCTGTCTAATGAATAATCAGGTTTGCAATATGCTTTAAATTTGGGCTCTAAATTAATATAAATATATGTCTTCTTTTACCCCATATTTTGGAATCTTTTCTTTTAAAAAACAACAACACATACAAACAAAAAGGTATGTCCAGTCATATCTGACTCTAGGGACTAGTGCTTATCTCCATTTATTAGCTGAGGGAGCCAGTGTCTTCCAAAATCATTTATGTGATCATGTGGCCAACATGACTATACACCAAGATGCACAGAACACTGTTTCCTTCCCACCAAAATGGTACCTATTTATCTATTCACATTTGCATGCTTTCGAGCTGCTAGGTTGGCAGGAGCTAGAACAAGTAGTGGAGGCTCACCTCATTGCGTGGCACTTGGCTCTTGAACCCAGGCTGCCAGCTGGAAATCTCAGCATCTTTAACTGCATGGCCACCCTAAAATTTGCCAGCTCAGCAGTTCCTTTTTATTGAAAGGAGTTGATCCTTTATGCTCACAGTTCCTCCTATCTTGTATTGCAGGAGCTACAATATTGTGATTAGCAAAATTAAGTTAAGTCCTGTTTATTCACAAATCAGAGGTTTGGCACAGGGAAAGCATTGTATTAGACTCATTACCATACAAAGAACCAGTAAGAAAGATACCTGTATCTAAATCAATGTATCTTATTGCCAGTCCTTGCTTCTTTTAGACTATGTAGAGCAGGAGTGTATAACTTACGTTACTAGGGAAGTTGTCTGTGTTAGACTTTGTGTGGCTTCCCACAAAAAAAAGGTAGGGCCAGGACCCATTTGGGGGAATATTCAGGAATTATAAGGTTAAAATTGGTGCTTAAATATCTGCAAAGTTTAAGACAACCCTTTTGGTCCTTAAATCCCCAAGTTTCCCAAAATGCAAGAGAATCAGACATTTTAGTTCCACCCATATGAAAAGAAAAAAACACACATTTTTTGCATCCTGATGTAGAAGAAAAAAGTAGACACCAGAGATATATGATATGCAAAGTTTTCAAAGACACAGGCACTTTGAAGAATATATTTTCAATCCAAAGCCCAACAGAGTCCCTATTTACTAAACATAATTCATTCTCTTTGTTTATAATGTGAAGCATCTGAAGATCCAAATGCAACTTATCAGAGAGTCAGAATGCTTCACCATTCCAAATGGGTTTTGCCTGGCCAAACATAAATTGCTAGGGTAGAACTGTTACTGATAAAACATTCAGCATAGCTATAATTTGTGGACTGTTATATGCAGGGAGCCTCTTTATGCAGAGATGACAATTGTGCTACCTGTCAGAAGGAAAGTTCATTTTCCCTAGATTATTAAATAAGGCCATTAAGAACAAGACAGATCATCAGTTTTATTCCGGGTTAGATCCTCAGCCAATATAAATCAGAATGATGGGGCTGAAAACTATGGTAGATGCACTTACATTAGCACATAATTGAAGATTCCATTTTGATAATTTCTATGCAAACCTGACTTTGACCATGTCACTAGATTTGGACAGATATATGCATCTTTCCTTTTACAGTAATAGTGGTAGATGAAGGAAAAACAACAACCATTAGCAATCAATTACTTGACCAACATAAAATTGAGGCAAGTAAAATAGCTCCATTTTGCAAATGTTTTATATAATGAGTAGGGGAGGGGGATCCAAACCCATCCAATTTATTTGATAGTTGTGCTAGAATCCAATTAACATTGAACACAATTAGTGAAACTTTCTTAAAAATGCCAGTCATTAATAGTATCATTAAGTCACATATTAAGGTTAAGAAGCTATGATTCTAATGAGATTAAAATGTGAAACTCTTCTGTTTGCATTCAGTTTCTTTAGTGTGAGGAAATGTTGTTCCTTTTTCTCTGACCAGAATGTAGAAACAACTGTAATGCATGAAATGCCAATTATCAGATGGGGGATGTGGGAACACAAGTAAAGTGGTTTAGCAAATCCATGTCAAGTCTCTCTTTTTTCCAAGGTCATAATGACAGTATGTTATTTATTTTTTGTCTCTTCTAAAATTTGGATGGACAAAGTAGCAAAATCAAGTAGTAGAGATGGATCAAACGAATGTGTTCAGAGCAACCCACCCAAATGATAAGCTAAAACTGCAAAGAGAGAGAGAGAAAGAGATGGGAGGAGGGGAAGAGATTCTCTTTGAATTTTGCACATAACATAGATTTCAAACTTTGTGGCATTTGGATATCTATTTAATTAATTTATTAATAGTTTCAAGGCTTAAATATTTCCCAACTAACACTCTTAGCATGAAAAGGAACAGTAAGAATTCTACTGTATCATGTGTATTCTCCTTGCATTGATGGAACATGTTTCTTTGTGGGCAAAACATATGTACATAAACCTCTGCATTATCCAGAATCATTGATCGGTAGATCCTCAGTCTTTGCATTAGGGCAGGGGTGTCAAACTCAATTTCATTGAGGGCCACATCAGCATTGAGGTTGCCCTTAGGGGGCCGGGTGGGTATGGCCAGGGTGGGTGTGGCCTACTGGGTGGGCGTGGCTAGAGTGTGTATGGCCTACTGGGTGGGCATGGCCAGCTCTACATCATTGGCATCAAGGGTGCCTATGGGGGCCTGGGCAGGAGTGGGACAGATCTGAGGGTCTCTGGCAAAAGGAGGGTCTCTGGGCCAGTGCCAAGGCAGTGGGGGCCGTTCCCTCACTGTTTCCAGGATGGCTTCGTGGGCCACGTGAAACCACTTCACGGGCCGGATCCGGCCCCCGGGCCTTGTGTTTGACATGTCTGCATTAGGGCGTCAACCTTGACCTCCCACTATCTTCAATCCCTACCTTATAAATAAAAATATTACCTATTGATTTAAGTGGAGACAGATCAGAATAGATTTATCCAACTCTGGAACACACAGTGATCAAGCAGATGCCACTGGCTGATGTTGTGGGGCTTCATAATTGCGATGGGAGATCACAACATCTAGAGTGCCCAGAGTGGTTTCCAAGGTGATTTATATACTACTTTACAGTGCTTCACAGCCTTCTTTAAGCAGTTTACAGAGTCAGCGTATTGCTCCCAATCTGGGTCCTCATTTTACCAACCTCAGAAGGATGGAAGGCTGAGTCAACCTTGAGCTGGTAAGACTCAAACTGCCAAACTGCTGCCAGCCAGGAGTCAGTAGAAGTAGCCTGCAGTACTTCATTCTAACCATTGCACCACCAGGGCTCTTTAAGAAGAAGGTATGGTCAATAGACAGTGGAAAGCCAGGAACCAGAATTGATAGTGAGGTTGATTGGGCTGATTAGAGATCTGGTGATAGGAATAGCTGCTGGTCAGTGGCACTTTGCATTGGATTGGAGTGCCATCAATCAGATGTTGAAGATTTGGCAGCACAGTAGCAACAGCAGAGCTGCTAGCAACTCTCAGCCAGGTAGTAGCAAAGGCAAGTCTGCCTACAAGGATCCCAGCAACAGCATCCTCTGCTTGGTAGTAAGGAAAGAAACATGAAATAACTTCTATGTGTAATAAATTCTATGTTCTATGTCAAGTCTTAACATAAGATCCATGACACTACACAAAATCATTCACCTTTATTGAAAAAAGGAGCCACTTTTCAGATACATTAGTGGAGATAAATTGATGGTCTGTTCATTGTATTTATTTTGTAGAATTCTGCTTTATAATCTTCCATCAATCTCAGTGGAGCACTGACTGATACGATCTCTTCAAGTAAAAACTAATAAAAGAAAGAAAAGAAAATAACTGGGGATGACTGGTTTTGTGTTCTGGAATGCTCAACAATCACAATTGCAGCAGTAACCAAAAGTGAGAACAACAGGAGAACAG
Organism: Vipera berus; assembly: GCF_964194415.1. Classification (NCBI taxonomy): domain Eukaryota; kingdom Metazoa; phylum Chordata; class Lepidosauria; order Squamata; family Viperidae; genus Vipera; species Vipera berus. The sequence goes on from NC_138204.1 coordinate 45,858,178, forward strand.
TGGTCATCATGTTGGAAGGCTTGAAGATTTATTTTTTTAAATCTAGTCCAATTCTTGGAGGTTGCCTGGACAACTCCCTGCAATTTTGTTGGCAAGGTTTTTCAGAAGTGGTTCTCCATTGCCTCGGGCTAAGAAAAAGTGACTAGTCCAAGACCATCCATCTAGCTTTTTGACTAAAGCAGGACTAAAATTCACAGTATTCTGGTTTCTAGCCCGAAACCTTAACCACTACACCAGGGAAGAACTTTCAAACTACAGCCCAACTAAATAGGTGAATGGTTTGGTCAGATCTATGGTTAAATGGAAGTGCCTATCTTCTTTTTAGGTGAGAGCTGGGGTGAGAAGACAAGCAACCATTTAGGTTGCCCAGAAAACTGGATTGTTGTTGTATGCTTCCAGTTACACTAATGAGAACAGGTGGGAACCAGGGATGTGAGGTAGTGTGATATGTGTGTGTACAGATGATGAAAGAGCAGCCTAAATATTTCATTGAGCAAAAAGCTGGTCAGGTCCATATTTGTTTTGATATGGTGGGAGTGAAGAAATCATTATAAGCTGCTTTTTACCCACATTATATACTGATAGCAAATAATGCAATTCCTGAAAAATGTAAGGAATTATCATACATGATTTATTTTTATTTAGATAGTGCTTGGAGAGGGAGAAATTACAATTTAGTGCCATATACCAAATTCATAAGAGAATATTTTCAGCCATTTCTTCTACCTTCTTTCTGTGTGTACATTTGCAGAAATAGAATAGGAGCCCTGGTGGTGCAGTGGTTAGAATGCAATATTACAGGCAAACTCTGCCCACTGCCAGGAGTTCAATCCTGATTGGTTCAAAGTTGACTCATCCTTCCATCCTTTCGAAGTCAGTAAAATGAGGACCTGAATTGTTGGGGACAATATGCTGACTCTATAAACTGTTTAAAGAGTGTTGTAAAAGCACTATGAAACAGTATATAAGTCTAAGTGATATTGCTATTGCTAGATTTATCACTAGCCAAACAACCACAATTCACAAACAAAAGAAGAACTAACAAAGAAGACTTAGTTATTGCTTTTTAATGCTGCATTAATCCACATGCATTCTAGTAAGTAAACAAATGTGAATGCTATATTAATTCAAGGATTCATCTCATTAGTGAATGAACTGAAAGAAAAATTTAGATTTCACAATCTTGCCCTTAGACACTGAATCATATTTTGGTCTCTTCTACCCGGACTCCTATTTTTTACCTTAGTATTTAAATCCTGCCATCAGAGTTGGTTACGTTCTTCTGCATCATCTGTTCTAGTTGCTAAGGCAGAATGTATCTCTGTGTAGATGGGCATCATAAACATATACATACCCAGACACAAATGTACATGTGAATGTATGTGATAGGTAGGAAGACTGGCTTTGTCCCCTATTGCACCCAACTTTCTGTGCATTTGGGAGCCCATCTACACAAAAGACTAAACACATGTAATCCCTAAGAGTGTAGACTAATGACAGAGTTCAGAAAAATAGGGGTATAAATTGACTACTTGGGGTCCATATGCACTAGTAATATGTGCATAGAGTTTCTTGAGTAGATGGAACTTTAAAACAATGGGCATCAGATTCAGTGAGCTGTGTCCAAACAGCAGATGCAATCCTAGACTTTGTCTAGCTCAAGCACACATGTAGACTGGGAGAATTAGACAATAGTCTGTCTGCCAGTCTTATAAGAGAACAGGAGAGAAAATAAAAATAACTTCAGCTTTTTGGCTTAAAGCAAGCTCTCAAGGTTATTTATAGTCACAAACACAAGGATCAGCATTGATATTGGAAATACCAAGACAAGCTCTTGCTCTGATGGCTTCCCTTTGGTTGCACAGCATTCCTGTTTGTGTAAGAAAATACATTCTTTGCAGGACTATCCATAAATTATTTAGCCAAAGCAAGCTGTCAAATCAATTTTGCAGAGAACATCTTTAACACAATATTTTCTGAACCTGGGGCTATAGAGCAGCACATAAGAAAGATGGCAGCAACTAGACACAGTTGCTCAACAAAGTCCAAAATGTAAGTTCCACCCTTACATTTTGTAAGGGAGGGAGCTCTAGAGGCAGAAATGGAATGTTAGGAGCTGCATGTGGTAGACAGACTTTCTATCATTATATATCATCACATTTGTTAGTCATAGAGTTTATTCTCTTGAACAGTCCCATTGCTGGTGATGTTATCATCTAAACTGATGACCAGTGTAAAACTTTGTGGAAATGAGTTTCATACCTTGATTATGCATTGCTTCATTTTGCTTGGTATGCTCTATGATAATTCACTGGGTGATACAAATCTAATATTTTGAGAAAAAAATATTTACATTCATCTTCTCTACCACATTCTCAGATACATTATATCTATTGTATCCCCCTTTTTAGCATTGTTCATTAATCTATTGCCTCTATTTCCCTTTCCCCCCAACTCTTCTGTTGTGAATTATGTGCCAATAATTAAATGCCGTTCTTTCTCCTTCTGACACTCCCTTTTCTCTTCCCAAAACCGTCCTGCCTATTTGTTCTTCCTCCTTATCTGCCATAACATGGATGATTGCTCTTAGCAAAGGTCTGACTTGTTGCAGATGGCATTTAAAATTAAAGTGTGTATTTACAATTTAAATATAGGACCTCTGGTTGCCCATCCCTACTTAAAAGCATTAAGAAATAAAAAATACAACTTTTTCTTCCTTAATCAGAACAGAGGTCTCAGCAGCATTCTTAACCCTTATACAAAGAATGACCTGACAGGCCTTTTTTTTCTGTGAAAATCAAAGCAACAACATAAAGGGATATACCCACTGTCTCTTATACACAAGACACCTGTGTCTAGTTGCTGCCATGCCATCTTGTCTATGTGCTGCTCTATAGCCCCAGGTTCAGAAAATATTGTGTTAAAGATGTTCTCTGCAAAAGTGATTTGACAGCTTGCCTAGGCTAAATAATTTATGGATACTCCTGCAAAGAGTGTATTTTCTTACACAAATAGGAATGCTGTGCGACCAAAGGAAGGGAAGCCATCAGAGCAAGAGCTTGTCTTCATTTCTAGTATCAATACTGATCCTGGTGTTTGTGACTATAAATAACCTTGAGAGCTTGCTTTAAGTCAAAAAGCTGAAGCTAACTTTTCTTTCTCTGCTGTTCTCTTAGGAGATACACTTTGCCCCTTAATGATCTCCCAAACCACAAAAGCAGATCTGAAAATGCCAGCCCCCCCCAGCATCACTGGCCCCATCCCCTGCGGCTCCAGTAAGGGTAGAAGGACAAGTGGATGCCAGTAGAAAAAGGTTATCAATCTCTAGTGCATAATACTGTAATAGCATGCTTCTGAGTTTTCCACGTGTGCATGTTTTTTTTTAATTGTGAACCACCAAGGAACTTTGGTAGTTGATATTATGTATCATCATTATCATCATCACCATCCCTTGATATAAATATGAGAATTAATATTTCTACTGCAGATTATTTTAGTGAGTCAGGCAGTGTTCAGTGGATGGACAACTAATACCTTGCTTACACAACAACTAAAAGCAAACTGGTGTAAAACAGAAATATATAACTATGTACTATAGGAGTCAGCTAACATGGGTTTTGCTTTAACAAACATATAAACTAATCAGAGCCCTAAATCTTCCAGTATAGTTAAAGTTACAAAGAATACACAGTTGGGATTTTCTAACATTACGATATTATTTAATTGTGTTTGATAAACAGAGTGCTACATGGAATAAAACTCAACCTTAGTGGAAGCCTGGGAAAGGACGGCCACTGAGGCTCTTGACCGAGTTGTACCCCTGCGGCCCCTGACCCGGTGCAGATCCCGTCGAGCTCCATGGTTCTCTGCGGAGCTTCGGGAGATGAAGCGTCGGAGACGGGGCCTAGAGACCGGTTGGAGGTCCAGCCGATCCGAATCCGACCGATTGCGACTAAGAGCCTACATTAGGTCTTATCTCGCTGCGATAAGGGAGGCGAGGTCTAACCACTTCGCCACCCTTATCGCGTCCGCAGATAATCGCCCGGCCGCCCTGTTTAGGGTGACTCGCTCCCTCCTAAATCAGGAGGTGAGGGAGGATCCCTTGCAGGGTCGTGCCGAGGAGTTTAACCAACATCTGTCGGACAAAATCGCTCGGATTCGGACCGGTCTGGACTCTGACTGGGCAGAGTCTGACGATCAGGACACTGGCGGTCTTGTCGATATCATCTGGGAGGAGTTTGATTCTGTGACTCCGGAGGAAGTGGACAGGATCATGGGGAGGCTGAGCACCACCACGTGTTTATTGGACCCGTGCCCTTCCTGGCTGGTTTATGCAGCCCGGGAGAGGACACGCAGCTGGTTCCAGGCAGTTATATCGGCTTCTCTGAGTGAGGGTAGCTTCCCCGCCGTCTTGAAAGAGGCGGTGGTGAGGCCTCTCCTCAAGAAGCCTGCCTTGGACCCAGCTGTATTAAACAACTTTCGTCCTGTCTCCAACCTTCGCTTTCTTGCGAAGGTTGTTGAGAGTGTGGTGGCGCATCAGCTCCCTCTGGGCCTGGATGAAGCGGATTATCTAGACCCGTACCAATCGGGTTTCAGGCCCGGGCACAGCACGGAGACGGCATTGGTCGCGCTGGTGAATGATCTCTGGAGGGCTCGGGACAGGGGATATTCCTCTGTCCTAGTCCTATTAGACCTCTCGGCGGCTTTCGATACCATCGACCATGGTATCTTGCTGCGGCGTCTCAGGGGATTGGGAGTGGGAGGCACAGTTTTACAGTGGTTCTCCTCCTATCTCCAGGGACGTTCGCAGTCGGTGTTGACAGGAGGACAGAGGTCGACCGCGAGGTCTCTCATTTGTGGAGTTCCTCAGGGGTCGGTCCTCTCGCCTCTCCTGTTCAACATCTACATGAAACCGCTGGGTGAGATCATTCGTGGCTTTGGAGTTGGGTATCATCAGTATGCTGATGATACCCAACTTTTCCTTTCGACCCCAAACCACCCCAGTGATGCCCTCAACGTGATGTCCCGGTGCCTGGAGGCGGTTCGGGTCTGGATGGGGAGGAACAGACTCCAACTCAACCCCGACAAGACTGAGTGGCTTTGCATACCTTCATCCCGGGTTTATTCGGATGTTCCACCTCTGGCTATGGGGGGTGAACTATTACCCCCCGTAGATAGGGCTCGCAACTTGGGAGTCCTCCTAGATTCACGGCTCACCTTGGAAGACCATATAGGAGCTGTGACTAGGGGGGCCTTCGCCCAGGTTCGCCTGGTGCGCCAGTTGCGGCTCTATCTTAGCCGGGATGATTTGTGCACGGTCACTCATGCGCTCGTGTCCTCTCGTCTGGACTACTGCAACGCTCTCTACATGGGGCTGCCCTTGAGGACCACCCGGAAGCTCCAACTGGTACAGAATGCAGCCGCGAGAGTTGTGTTGGGAGTCTCCCGATACTCCCACGTTACACCGCTGCTCCGTGAGCTGCATTGGTTGCCAGTTGTCTTCCGGGTGAGATTCAAGGTACTGGTAACAGTGTTTAAAGCCCTTCATGGCATGGGGCCGGAGTACCTTAGGGAACATCTGCTGCCGGCATCAAGCTCCCTGCGCCCTGTGCGTTCCCACAGAGAGGGCCTCCTCAGGGTGCCACCGATCAGAGAATGTCGATTGGTGGCCCCCAGGGGGAGATCCTTCTCTGTGGGCGCTCCGGAGCTGTGGAACCAGCTACCGGTAGAGCTCCGGATGGCGCCCGATCTTTGCTCCTTTCGTCGCGATCTCAAGACGTTTCTGTTTGTTCAAGCCGGCCTAGCCTGATGGGGATTGGTGGGGGTTTTTTAATTTTGTGCTTTATTTTTAACTTGGTGTTTTAGAATTTTATTCCAACTGTTTTAATATGGGCAATTATTTAATCTTGTTTTAACGTTTGTATTTGTATTTTATTCTGCCCTGTGAACCGCCCTGAGTCCTCAGGGAGAAGGGCGGTATATAAATATTATTAAATTAAATTAAATTAAATTAAACCCACTTACTCCACTCTTGTTTGTAAGAAATCAGCAGGTAAGAGGCACTAGGAGGAGTTCCACAAGAAAGTGACTGTTCCTCCAACAGTGAACTAAAAACTATTAAAACTTTGAAATTCTTTCTGGCTACTGAAGATTGGTTTACTGGATTTAAACCTAACAATTATTGCTAATGGACCATATGGTGGCACTGAATATTATAGGCACCTTTTGAAGAATTACTCTAGGTGGTCAAGCTTATGATTTCAGCCACTTGCTTGCCCAAGGCATAGCCATCTGTCATGTCTTGCGGGTTCCTAAGTTCTTTATACTGGTTGCAGCAGTTAATAATTTAATATAATATTCACTCTGACTTTCTTGCCTGCTTCTAACTCTAGCTACTGAAAGAGACAAAATTTACATTTCCAATTCATAGGCAATCCAGTCCATTAGGTATAACAAGTGAATGAACTTCAGATGTAACCTACCGCAAGCATGAGCTCGCTGGATATTCGTTTTAACTGATTGCCTTATTCACTGTATGTAGAAGCCCCTGGCGTGGCCATGGCAACAGCTTTTGCTTAAATGCAGCTGAACAGTGGAATTAATTTGAGATTAGAGGAGGAGGAGACTTGGAAACTAGAGCAGTGGCTTTCCCTGTTTGAAAGGGTAGATTCTTTGCCATTTTATTTTTAGTTGAACATATGTAAAAGAAAGATGTGATGAAATTGCATATGTACTACTAAATGATTCATTGCAGCCAAAGCGTACATCCTTGTACTCTACACAAACCTATGGATCTCTACAGTCACCAACCAGGCTGGGTGCTGTAGCATTGAATTGAACTATCATACATGCTGGGGGGTGATGGTGGTGGGGTGTTGTCATTCCCAACAGGCAGCTGCACCCATTCAGACATTGCACTATAAGAAACCTAGATATAACTTTAAATACCATTTATGGGTTGGTCGTGACCTGTAATGGTGTGTGGGATTGACTTTGGGAGACAAGAGGAAGAGCTGCAGACTAGGAACTATAATGCAACATACAGAAGGAAAAAGGGCATGGCAAGTGTTTCAGAAGGGACCCTCCCTTCTTTTCCAGAGAGTAGAAGGAGGGGGAAAATACTTTCAGCTTACAAGATTCTGTTAATGTTATAATAAAGGTAGAATTAGTACATATAGTTGTGCTTCTTATCTGGACTACATGAAAGGTCTAACCTGACCAGCATTTTGAAACTATAGGAAGTGAATCAGAAACAAAAGGGTTGTTTTCAAGGTTGGAGGGGCTAAATATTAAATCTGTCTATGGCAAAATTAACATTACTGCTTAAACACTTACTGCTGCAGTCAGAAGACACAATGAAAACTCTTTAATTTCACAATAGAGAGATAAATGTAACCCTACTTTAAAATGGGAAACTGTGAGAATCCTAGACTAGGCTAAATCCAAAAATGCTAAGGAATTCCTGGAAGGTCAGACATATCAGCCATCAACAGGCACATAGAGGTAAATAACATTACACATTAACATTCAAAAGGGAAAATAGAATAGCTAAAAAGGAAACAAAAAGACCACAACATTTCTCCATCAGCAATCAACACCAAATAAGCAGGGATTGTAACCAGGAGGATACAAGCAATCAAACACTAACAATAATAACAAACAGTAACAGGCACTACCAACTCAGACAAACAGGCAATAAACAACAGCCCAATCAAAGAACTGCCAAGGTGATTGTTATTCTTTGTACACTTTCTAAAATCTCAGCATCTTTTTTATATCACCAAAACTGGATGCAGTATTCCAAATGTGGTCTTACCAAGGCATTATAAAGTGGTACTAACACTTCACATGATCACATGTCTTTGAGGTGGATCACAACCAACTTGAAAATTGTACTCAAAGAGTGCTTTCCTAGTGGTGGCAGTATCAAATTGCATGCCATGGAGTTTGATAGAATCCTCAATATTTTCCTTCATGGCCCAAGAAGAATACTTACCAAATTTTCAAGTCATACAAAATTGGGTAAGATTTCTATTACTCTAGAAGACAAAGTTCAAAGTATTTTTTCTAGGTTCAAGGATTAAAAAAACACATTAAATTTAATGAAGGGAAATGCTCTTAAGATCTCTGGAAAAAACAATGTATATCTATAGGGGGAAAAAATCCCCCATCACTATTCCATATAAAAGAGACGAAATAAAACCAAAGCCAAGCCTCTTAGAGTTTTCCATTCTGCTTCCCTCCCGTAAGAACCATAAGAGAATGTTGTCAATCTCATCCTTGTTCTCTTGGCAGGTGACCGATATAGAGCTGTCAAGCCGTCATTCTTGTTTTTGCCAAAACTCAATTTCTATTGAAACTATCCAATAAGAAGCAGTTCAGTGATGAAAAAGTAAGGTCCTGTACTTAGGCAAGAGAAATCAAATGTACGGATATGAACTAGGTGGTACCTGGCTCAATAGTAGTGCCTGTGAAAGGGATATAGATGTCCTGATAGATCACTGCTTAAGTATGAACTAGAACTGTGTGGCAGCTGACAAAAAAGCCAATGCAGTCCTAAGTTGCATCAACAAACAGATGGCATCAAGAGAATAAGAAGTGATAGTGCCACTCTATATTGCACTAGGGAGGACACACTTGTAATACTGGTCCAATTCTGGTGATCAAGATACAAAAAAGATTCTGAGGTCCTAGAAAGAGTGCAGAGAAGAGCAACAAAAATAAGGGGCCTGAAGGCTAAACAGTACAATAAACTGTTAAAGGAACTAGATATGTTAAGCCTAAAGAAGAGAAGTAGCCATATTCCAATACTTGAAGAGTTGTCACAGGGAAGAGGAGGCCAATTTATTCTCCAAAGCACCTGAGGGCAAGAGAAGAAGCAATGGGTGGAAAGTTGTCAGAGGGAGACACAGCCTGGAATTAAGGAGAAAACATTTACAGTGGGAACAGAGTTGTGGGTACTCCATCACTGGAGGTTTTTAAGAAAAGTCTGAACAATCTTTAGGAGGTGGGTGGAAGGGTGAGATGAGATTTCGCTGAATGAGGAAGTATACCTGTCCCTAATTCTGCAGACTCCCAGTCTTTCCAGTTGGAAACTAACTTCAGAATGGTTCCTGTTGCATTGCAATTCAATTTGAAATGAGTCAGCTCATGTAATAAAGACAGTATAGGATTACAAATGTGAAGAGCACATCCAGGAATGCTGCAAACATCTCTTGTGGAAGCATCCTATGATTTTGTGGTTCAACCTGTCAGGACTCTTTAGACAATTTTAAATAGTTTCAATTTTAGATTTTAAATAGTGGGCTCCACAACAGGGGTATGAATTGTCTACTACTCCCTTATTTATTCTGCCACCATGTAATAAGGGAAATGAGGCTAAAGATACTCCAAAGAGCCTGGATCATCAGCCTAATAATGCTGATTAATAAGGGCAATCATGAATCAGACCAAAGTCTACGATCCTTTTCTCACTCTGGCAAATCAGACAGTAAAATATGGTGGCAATAGATTTCTCCCAGCAACCCATCATTTGAAAGGCTCATCCGCCTGTCTACATGTTATACCCCATGTAGCTCGGCAAAAGGTGTGTGTGTTGTTCAAACTTAATGATGGGATTCTATTCTGACAAAATGTTAGGGTGGACAGGGCATTAAAATTTGGGCCAGAAATCTTCCAATAGCCAGTAAAGCTGTCAAAGTGGGTAGCTAAATTTTATAGTATAAACAATTGCTGCTTGATGGATTTCCTTTTCTCTCTCTTAAAGTTCTGAATCCAATTTGTGGAGCTCAATAGCTGAACTTAGTTTTTAGTATTATGAAATGAAAAATGTTCTACTTATTTCATATGTCCCCTTATTTTATTAACTTTTTTCATACAGGCCTTTATTTGATTTGTCTTCTACTGTTAAAAGTTTAAATTTTGTATCACTCCCTAGAAGAGAGTCTTCCCCATCCTCTAATTAGTTTGGAGCATGCAAACTTCCCTGCCCCCCTTCTATTTCCATTATGTCTAATTCCCGCAAATATCCAAACCCAGTCAGGCCAAAATACCTTTACCCTAAGTACTTTTAATGTTTGTGTTGCAAAAACTGATCTCAATAATAATATGAAAAATGATTCGATCTAAAATTTCCCTTTAAAATATTTTAAGAATGTTATATCCAGTGATTCCCTATGTTTTCATTAACTGATAAAGTCTAGAATTTTAGCTCTTCTTGTCAGGGGATGGATAGAAATCCAATCCTTATCTCAAGAATAGAGTCTGAAGAACAGAAACGACTAGCAGTTTGTTACTTGATGGTTCATGCTGTGATTTATGGTATACATTCTAGCTGCAAAAATCTCTAAGCATTGGGAGATTTTTTTAATTGTCTTTTTCAACATCCTTTTTATTAGTCTGCTTGTTTAGAGAAATTTCCTTTTTTCCCTTTGACATTAAATATGTTTGCATTGTATCTTGGCATTGTATATATATATAGGTTTTCACTTGGCTCAGCAACATCACATTTGTCATCAATTCATGAACTCTACTTAAAATTAATTCCAGAGTCATTTCTCCTCAGTACCTTTAGGGATAGTCATTCATTTCTCCTCAGTGTCTTTAGATAGAGTCATTTACAGCATTCAAAAATTCAGTTTTGTAGTCCTAATTACATTATATATATTTATCCAAATAAAATTTCCATGCTAATTACATGTGACTATTGTTTCATCTACTAAAATTGCTTAGAAGACACCTTTTGGAGAAAGATGAATATAAAACCAGCCAGACCCCTGGTTATTCATATGGTCCCAACTGAAATGAAGAATCTCAATTCTAACTTGGGTAATCATAGGACGGCACTGCAACATACCTGAGACTTACCTATCCCATAGGACAGAACCTCACTCAGAGGCAAATAATAAAACATCAAAGTTGGGGAGGTTGAGTATCTTGTCCCATTACATTTTAACAAACCCTCAAAGATACAGCTCAGTCTGTTTAAAAAAAATAGGAGAAAGAATAAAGTATTCCAAATTCAGCGCATCACATCACATCACATCACATCACACACACAAAAACAAACAAACAAACAAACATGTCACTTATTTTCTTTGATCATAAATGAAGATTGGAACCTCCAAAGCTAAGGTTGAGAAGACCAAGAGCCAGGTTGCTGTTGGAGAGGAAGACATCAGATAAATGGTTGGATGAGCTAAATAACATGCAGTAGGTCAGAAACAGGTTTCACAGTTTAGTACCCAGAGAAAAGATAGAAATAGTAGTCTGAAAAATAATACATGAAGCTAAAGTTCAAGAATCCAAAAGCATAAGAGCCCATACAATAAAGTTGCTTTAGCACTGGTCAGGAGCAATGGCATTATATCTATTAATGCATAGTCTGGAATATTCTACATCAAACTCATCTACAAATGAAAGCTTTTGCCAAGACTGACTGGTGAGTAGAAAGGTTTGTAGTTTCAGGATTAGTGTTCAAATATCTTTGAAACCACATTTATCATCTCACAATATATGTGCTGCATGAACCCATACTCTCACACATGTAAAAAGAGGAGGATCTTTGATTGCATGGTTAGGACTGCTGTCTTCACTTATTTGATGACACCCCCCTCCATGCCCCCATCAGAGGAAATAGTTTTATTTTATGTTCTGTTTTACTAAACTGTTCAACATACTACAATGGTGTTTGAAAGGATTTTAGGCAAGGGGGAGCTAGAAAAATTGAACAGCTGATAGTTATGGTACTGGGGCTGTCCATTTGAAAGACCTGAAATGCATTTTAACTTAATCTATGAGAGACAAATTATATAGGACCACTGAGGAGCTGATATCCTTACCACTTAATAGAACACTTACATTAAGCATGCACTGCCCTATTTATCATGGATTTTCTTTCAAGGATGCCTCCTAGGCAGAGATAGCCATTGGCTCCTCCTGCTTTTGTTGTGTTCCTGTAACATTGCTGTGAGGGAACAGAAAATGGGTGCAAGAGGGATAGAAAAGTTCAGTATTCATGTAAATGGAGAGCTGACATCAGAGCAGCCTAACAATGTATTGAGGCTTCTGGAAGCAGCTTTGCTGATGTATCTCATTTATAAATTCCAGTGCTAGAGTCACAGGTACCTTTACCCTTTTCTAGCAGTTCTGCAATGTTAAAATTGGTAGTATGAGAGGGAACCCCTGATGTGCTTTTGTTCAGCACATTTCACTGTATTTTTCATCTTTCTCTGAAGTCTTTCTTGAAGACAAGGTTCCTTTTTGTTTTAAATGATTGAAATCATTTGGAATTTTAAGAATTGGTTGTGGCAGTTGCAAAAAAGGGTATTATGGTGGGTATGATAACCAAAGACAGCACAGAGACGTAAAAAGGAGGTATTTGAATAAAAATGCAGAATGGGGAGAAAATTGTATACCGTGTATTGTGTTTCTTGGAGGGGAAATGCAATAAATCATTTTAAATAAGAATGCCAAGTATAAAGTTTTTATACTTTACAATCTAACTGATAATTTCTAAAGATTCCTGTTCAAAAAATCAGGGAAAGAAAGAAATGTTGGAAGTTTTGTCAGTCTGCAAGATGCATTACAGAAAAAAATACATTGGCCGTGAAGAATTAATTTAATTGTATCCCCTCTCACAAACACATTGTTTGTTCATTTTTCTTTGTTTCAGGACTTAGTGGATAGTGATCCATTCTCATGGGTCAGGTAATCACTGGAGCAGCTTGGCTTCAGAAATTACTTAGTAATCCATTTGCTGCTTGTGAAACTACTTTGTATTGAAGAGAATTTGATGGATTGATACCCCTCCCCCCCCGATCTGTAGGCCCACAACTCCCTTGGGATTAAAATATAAAGCAGAGATTCTAAAGCTAGATTTTTATCTGTGCCGTAGGCTAGTTTTTGTGTAGTAATTTTAAATCATTGCCTGCATGGAAATTACAAATCTATATCCTACTAAAATTCTGTGTTTTTCTGTTTGTAACCTTCAGCTGGGAGAAATGGTGCTATGCAGGGCAACAATGCTTGAATCGACGTACCTCAAATGGGCTAACTTAAAGCATGCTTCCAAAGTCTTGGACCATGACTCCTGTGGATTGAAATTTGGTACAGTTATGGCCACTTCAGCATCATCACGTTTTCCAAGTGCATTTACCAGGAACACATAGATAGTATAACACAAAGGAACAAGGAAGGGGCATATCCCGACCATCTTTTCTATCTTCCTCTGGTCCCTGCACCAAACTGGCTGAGTAGAAAGGCCCAATGGATAAGCAGCAACTGCCTGCTTTGGAACAAAATTTGAAATTTCTTAATGTTGATAGGTGGCGAAGGAAAGACACTGGAATGTCTTGGATGCCTCACCTGGATGCCTGCTGGTGAGATAGGACTGGCTAGGGAGGAGCACCATAGGTCAATGGGTGAGCCCTTTTCTTCCCTTGAATGAGGGGGCCATTGGGTATACACCAGGATGGGAAGTGGTGGTGATGCAGTTTTCTTCCTGGTTTATGGCTCACTTTGTTTCCCCTCCCCCAGCAAAGTGGCAAGAAGTTCTGCAGGCCAACCAAGGAAGAGGAGTGATTTCAAGTACCCTCTGCCAGATTTCCATAAGCAACATCCTTGGGGAAGTCAGCAGGAAGTTGGAAGCTGACCCGGTTCCCACTGTTTGTTTGTTTGCCTGTTCACAGTCATTCTGTTTCTCTGTTTAGGTAAGGAAATATTTCTGAAAAGATGGTCCAATGGGTCACAGGTTGTCTATTAAAATTAAACATGCAGATGAAACAAGCAGATTGCTTGCCCTGTATTACAGAGGGGTTTTTTTTAGCATGAATAATCAGATTGGAATCCCAACATGGACTATAAGAAAGTTTTAACCAATCTTTTACTCTACATGTAAACCTTATTCATTTGGCATGGGAAGGCATTTATATTACAATCCTTGTTCCCATTTATTAATTGATTTTACAAAATTTTGTGTGTATGTGTCTCCTACTCATAAGACCTTAGGCAGCTTATACTCATGCATACAGCAACTATGCCATGCGGGACTTTAGATTTTAGGGCACAAGGATGCTCTTTAATTTGCCTTGCAGTTTCTTAGACTAAGGTTCTCAAAATGGAAGAAGCCACTCAGTCATGAGGCAATTCAAGACTGCCGTGGCAACTAAGGTCTCATTCAAACTGTGCATCACAATCTCAGAGACAATCCCAAATTCCCTTTGAAATTCATATAGGGTGTATCTGGCACATGAGTCAGATTGATCAAATACATCCTGCATTCCTGTGATGGGGAGCAGTTGGAGAGAATGCCAAGACTAACAAAAAGTGATTCAACCATACCCAGGAATTGATGTTGACTTTTCTCACATCCAGATCACCTTGTCACTGTTCTGAGGCAAAAACCAAAGCTAACACATGATCTCTTTTATTTGTTGGACTCTCACTTATTTGGATCACGTTCACGAAGCCCAGTTCTCCCTTCAAACTCTATAGTCAAAGAAGAAAGCTTGAAGTCTCTCAATACTAAAAGCCTGTGAATCGCAAGGTCCAGCTTACCACAGAGCCTTGAGAAGCTGCCAAGCAGAAATGACTTTGGCATAATAGCAGCAAACTCATCTGATCCCAGAGCGGAAGTATACAAAACAGAGCCTTACATCCAGTTACTCATGGAAGAGTTCCTTTGAGAGCCAACACCATCTCTTGGGTGTCTATAACCTTTCCACATCTCTGCGCTGGGGTTGTAGGCACAAAATCCAGGTAGGCACATTTCTGAGAAAGAAACTTTTTCCCATAGTCTTGGCTATATAAGTTGGCTCACTGATCCACCAGAACCAGATTTTGTCAAGCCGCCCTGAGTGCACAACAGCTGAAGACCAGGCAACTCACAGCCCAGTAATTGCAGCAGAGTCCTGAAAGTTGTAATGAGAAATCAGTATCCACCTGCCATGTCTTCTTCCATATCGTAGTCTGTCCATCACCACTGCAGTATTATTGCCTGCCCCATTCCCAGCTGTGTGAACCTGGGAAAAAAAATGCAGCTTCATGAAGGAGTTGCAGATGGTGTTATACAGGTAGACCTTGACTTACAACAGTTTGTTTAGTGACCGTTCAAAGTTACAATGGCACTGAAAAAAGTGACTTGTAACCCTTTTTCACGGTTATGACCTTTGCAGCATCCCCATGATCATGTGATCAAAATTCAGATGTTTGGCAGCTGGTTCATATTTTCTGACCCTTGCTGTGCCTCAAGGTCATGTGATCACCTTTTGTGACCTTCTCACAAGCAAAGTCAAAGGGGAAGCCAGCTTCACTTAACAACTGGGTTACTAACTTATTAACAACAGTGGTAAGAAAGGTCATAAAAATGACACAAAAGTCACTTAAATGTTTCACTTATCAACATAAATTTTGGGCTCAACTGTGCCTGTAATTCAGGGAATATTTGTACAAGTGCTTCTTTGGAGAGTGCTACATAAAGCTGATCTAGACTATTTTGAATGGCTTTTTCTTAGCCTATATTGCTGTGTCAGTCATTCAGCAAAGAATAAAGTATGTCAAACATCAGGTGGAGGGTCCAGGTGAAACTGATAAGCTGTTGAATCAGTACTCAAACACCCATTTTAATGGGTCAACATATTTGATTGTTCAGTCCCATATTTCTTCTTGAGTTTGATTTGTAATGCCTTTTTCCTTGCCTATTTCCTTTTATTCTGCTTTCCCCTACAACTTTTCCCCTCCCCTTACCAATCTTCCTTGATGCCTGCCCATATTAGAACGTTAGGACAGATTAAAGTCATTGGCATCTTTTCCAGCAATTACTGCTGAAGATGCTAAGGTTTTTTTTAAAAAAAACATTCAGTAACAACAAGCACTCATAGATGGGGGAGTTTTCTGTTTTGTTTTAATGGATGCAGAGAAACCTATTGAGATTGATTAGCTAACGTTCTGATTTGTAATTTTGCTTAATGCTATTAAAGAAAAGCATTGACCGCTCCTATGAGAGAGCTTGGACAGGTGCCAAGATTTTGCATAATGAATTCCAAGGATTAATCTCATTAGTTTTCCACCTCCCCACCCTTGTTGCTATGGATCTGAAGGCAGAGCAAAGATGCAAGCTTACAAGGAGTCTGAGACTGGCTAGATTGCATCTGATATCTCAGAGTTCTTCCTTCCTGTGCTGTCAGATAACAGTATGACTCAGCACATGATGGTAGGTGAACAGAACAATGGCAAGATCATTTGAAAGTCTGGATATGCAATTTAAACGCTTCTGATAGTTGAAGAGTATAGCACAAAAGAGGATCAAAGGTCATGCTCTTACACAGATTTATTACCTAGCTATAAATGGCTGTGCATGAGAGGAGATACAAAAGCATAAATTGAAGTTACATGGCAGCACCACTTTAAAGAAAAGGTAGCAGCTAGGCAGGCCTATTAAGGGGAAGGTTACCACAAAATGGTGGATGTCTTTGTAATCATAGCTCCAAGTGTGGGTGGTTCTAGTGTATTCAGACTGAGATTAACATTTATGGAAGATAAATGGAATCCCAGCCAGTGAGTCATGCTCAGAAGTGACATTCTCAACTGTGTAACCATTTGTTGTTTATCAATGTTGATGAAGACCTTGACATTATGTGTTTTTTTAAATGTTAAAACTAGATATGGTGTGTCCAATGATGTCAGATCAGGCCAATTCAGGTCCAGAATATTCTTGCACACGTAGGCACTGCAGTTTTCCCGCAAATAGCTCTGGTTGTATGTAGCTCATGATTATGTTATGCTTCAGCAGTGTGCCTTGCTTCATAAGCTTGACAGCCCTTGTGGATGAGGTTACATCTCAAGTGTACTTCCCAAATGGTCATGTGTATATCAGAAAGGCCTTTATTGTGTCTTTGTAATATTTCTTCTGCCTCCTTATTAGTATTAGAGAGATCCCCAAAAAGGAATTGCTTGGGTATATGCTTGTCTGGCATATAAATGACATGATCTGCCCACCAGGTCTGTGCTCTCATCAGCAGTGTGTTGACTGATGCTAGACATGCTCTAAATAACACTTTCAGTCTAGTACTTTGTATTCCCATCTGATATCTAATATCCTGAAAAGAGACATCATATGGAAATAGTTTGAGCTTTCTAGCATGTCTTTGTCCACGTTTCACAGGCCTACAGAAGGATAGTAAGTATCATGGCTTTATAGTCCAGTTTTGTTACTGAGCTGATTGGTCAACATTCCTACACAGTGAAGCACACTGTGGAGCTTCCCATTTACTCTGTACTTGAGGCGGACTCCAGCATCACTATCCTGGAAGGCATCATTCAACATAGCAGTAAACATCATGCTGAACAGTGTGGGAGAGAGCACACAACTCTATTTGACACTATTAGTGCCTGAAAATGCCTTAGAGGATTCCTCACTGTCTAACATTCTGGCCAACATGCCATCATGGAACTGGTGTACTATGTGAATGTATTTAATTGGAACAGCCAAATTTTGACATGATCTTCCACAGGTCTTGTTGACTGATGGTGTCAAAGGTTTTCTCCTGAAATTGGCCATGGCAAAAATTATGGCAATAGTCCCATGACCTTTGTGGAAACCACATTGTAACTCTGGTAGGAGGCCCATTTCCAGATGAGTGACCAGATAATTTAGCAGAATTCTTGCAAAAGTTTTCCCCACAATGGAGAGCAGCGAGATTCCTGCATACTTGCATACATATCAATTGCCCTTTCTCTTGCAGGGATGTACAATAGGTGTACAGTCTTAAATGGAGAAGAATTGTGTGGAAACAATGAACTTTGAATGCTCTAAGATTGACTTATGCTTTTCAAATCTGAATCAACAAATCAATTTGTTATAACAGGTAATGATATACGATATAGTATATAGAATTGTGTCCTCTGTAAAAAGAAGTCAGAAGTTGCCTTTTTGTATATTTTTTCTTTCTACAATTTTTACTTTTTTGTATTTCTATCTTCTATCTCTTTTACTATCTATCTCCTTATCTATTTCTCTCCATGGCCATTTGTTTTGTTAGTTTTATCATGTTTTTTTTAAAAGTTATATTGGATGATAATCTTTCAGAATAACACATTGCCTCTATTCACTATTCTAATGTCATAAAGAATTTTGTTTTCACTTAGTAGGTTGTGTTAATCTAACCATTGTGATTTATAAATAATGATTTATGGCTTAGACAGTCCACCAATTGTGGATTATTAAACTATTGTTAAGTGGTGGCTTAATTTAATGTGTGAACAAATGGGGAGGTCTTTGGAAACAGAATGTGTTAAGTGATATTCTTAATAATTTTGTACTTTTAAAAATTGTAGTGCATTTCCTATATTTAGAGGTTTGTCTCATTATTTGCATAGCAGTGTTGCTAGTTCTGCTTAGAATCCTTATGTTCACATTTAAACTCATGTTTTTGATTGAATATTATTATTGGGTAGCATAAGAAGATGTAACATATTACTTTTATCATCACAACAGTATTTTAAGCCACTATACTTAATAGAGGTTTGGACATGTCTGGAGAATAGGCTACATGCAGCTGTCCAGGCCACCAGGCTTCCGGGTGCTACACTGGCCTCGGACTCAGGGTAGGGGTGGGGGAGTGGCTGTGGTTATGAGGGAGACCTTATGTCCGCAGGAGGCCACCGTTCTTCAGATAGTCGGGTGTGAATCTCTCTTACTGAGGTGTGGTCCTAGGGCGCAGTTGGGCTTGCTGCTGGTGTACCTTTCGCCTAGTCGTGCAGCAGCAGCCCTGCCTGAGCTTCTCGATATCCTCTAGGGGCTGGTGATTGAGTTCCCCAAACTCATGGTTTTGGGTGACTTCAATCTACCATCCCTGGGAGGATCATCCGAGTTAGCTCGGGAGTTCATGGCTTCCATGACGGCCATGGACCTGACGCAAGTAATTCATGGACCGACTCATGTGGGAGGTCACACCCTGGATTTGGTTTTTCTATCTGGACGGTGGTTAGATGATCTTGGTGGGGGCTCCCCAATTGTTATGCCCCTGTCATGGACCGATCATCATCTCCTGCGGCTGGTCTTCCATTTTGCCACTCCCCACCGTGGGTGTGTTGAGCCAACTAGATGGTTCCGCCCCAGGCGCTTAATGGACCCTGAGAGGTTCCAGGCAGCGCTGGGCCCCCCACCTGCCTCCTCTGCTCACAGCTCGGCAGATGCCTTAGTGGAAGCCTGGGAAAGGACGGCCACGGAGGCACTTGACCGAGTTGTACCCTTGCGGCCCCTGACCCGGCGCAGATCCCAGTGGGCTCCATGGTTCTCCGCGGAGCTCCGGGAGATGAAGCGTCGGAGACGGGGCCTGGAGAGCGGTTGGAGGTCCAGCCAATCTGAATCCGACCGATTGCGACTAAGAACCCATATTAGGTCTTATCTCGCAGCGATAAGGGTGGCGAGGTCTAATTACTTCGCTACCCTTATCGCGTCCGCAGATAATCGCCCGGCCGCCCTGTTTAGGGTGACCCGCTCCCTCCTTAATCTGGAGGTGAGTGAGGAACCCTTGCAGGGGCGTGCCGAGGAGTTTAGTCAACATCTGTTGGACAAAATCGCTCGGATTCGGACCGGTTTGGACTCCGACTGGGCAGAGTCTGACGATCAGGACACGGACGGTCTTGTCAATGTTATCTGGGAGGAGTTCGATCCTGTGACTCCAGAGGAAGTGGACAGGATTATGGGAGGCTGAGCTCCACCACATGTTTATTGGACCCGTGCCCTTCCTGGCTGGCTTATGCAGCCCAGGAGGGGACACGAGGCTGGTTCCAGGCGGTTCTATCTGCCTCTTTGAGTGAGGGTAGTTTCCCCGCCGCCTTGAAGGAGGCGGTGGTGAGACCTCTCCTCAAGAAGCCTGCCTTGGACCCAGCTGTGTTAAATAACTTTCGTCCGGTCTCCAACCTTCGCTTTCTTGCGAAGGTTGTTGAGAGTGTGGTGGCGCATCAGCTCCCTCTGGTTCTGGATGAAGCGGATTATCTTATCGGGCTTCAGGCCCGGGTACAGCACGGAGACGGCATTGGTCGCTCTGGTGAATGATCTCTGGAGAGCTCGGGACAGGGGATATTCCTCTGTCATAGTCCTATTAGACCTCTCAGCGGCTTTCGATACCATCGACCATGGTATCTTGCTGCGGCGTCTCAGGGGATTGGGAGTGGGAGGCACGGTTCTTCAGTGGTTCTCCTCCTATCTCCTGGGATGTTCGCAGTCGATGTTGGCAGGGGGGCAGAGGTCGACCGCGAGGCCTCTCGCTTGTGGAGTCCCTCAGGGGTCGGCCCTCTCGCCTCTCCTGTTCAACATTTACATGAAACCGCTGGGTGAGATCAATCGTGGTTTTGGAGTTGGGTATCATCAATATGCTGATGATACCCAGCTTTTCATTTCGACCCCAAACCACCCCAGTGATGCCCTCGATGTGATGTCCCGCTGCCTGGAGGCGGTTCGGGTCTGGATGGGGAGGAACAGGCTTCGACTCAACCCTGACAAGACCGAGTGGCTGTGCGTACTGGCATCTCGGGATATTCAGGATATCCCATCTCTCTCTATGGGGGGTGAGCTATTACCCCCTGTAGATAGGGCTCGCAACTTGGGAGTCCTCCTAGATTCACAGCTTTCTCTAGAAGACCATATAGTAGCTGTGACTAGGGGGGCCTTCGCCCAGGTTTGCCTGGTGCGCCAGTTGCAGCCCTATCTAGACCAGGATGCCTTACGTACGGTCACTCACGCGCTCGTGACCTCTCGTCTGGACTACTTCAACGCTCTCTACATGGGGCTACCCTTGAAGACCACTCGGAGGCTCCAGCTGGTACAGAATGCAGCCGCGAGAGTTGTGTTGGGAGTTTCCCGACACTCCCATGTTACACCTCTGCCCCACGAGCTGCATTGGCTTCCAGTTGTCTTCTGGGTGAGATTCAAGGTGTTGGTAATGACCTACAAAGCCCTACATGGCATGGGTCCGGAATACCTTGGGGAGCACCTGCGGCCAGCATAAACTTCCCTCCGCCCAGTACGCTCCCACAGAGAGGGCCTCCTCAGGGTGCCACCGGTCAAAGAATGCCGACTGGTGGCCCCCAGGGGGAGGGCGTTCTCTGTGGGCGCGCCGGATTTATGGAACCATCTTCCGGTCGAGCTCCGGATGGCGCCTGACCTCCGCTCCTTCCGGCGTGATCTCAAAACCTACCTTTTCGAACAAGCTGGCCTGGCCTGATGTGATGGGATGGGGTTGGGTTTTATTAATGTGTTTTAACCTACTTTTAATGTGTTTTAACTTATTCGTGGGCATCTTGTTTAATCGTTTTTAATTTTTGTATCTTGTTTTTGATATGTATTGCCCTGTTCACCGCCCTGAGTCCTTCGGGAGAAGGGCGGTATACAAATTTAATAAATAAAATAAATAAATAAATAAATTCCACCTGATTCAGATTTTACCCTCTCATCTTCCTCTATATCGGGGGTCTTCAAACGTGGCCCTTTTATGACTTGTGGACTTCAACTCCCAGAATTCCTCAGCCAGCATGTCTGGCTGAGGAATTCTGAGAGTTGAAATCCACAAGTCATAAAAGGGCCAAGTTTGAAGACCCCTGCTCTATATCCAGAAGAAGGCTGGAAGCAGTTGTAGATAATATGGTTTAGCATCTAGCTGGAGCTTTTATCAAACTTTTTCTGGAACCTATTGGAGAAGCAGTGTGGTTTTTGCATCTGAAGGAAGTGCTGTAGTAACCAAAAGTTTTCTTTCAGAATATCAGAGTTGAAAGGGACCTTGGAGTTCTTCTAGTCCAACCCTCTGCTCAAGCAGGAAACACTATACCATTTCAGACAAATGGTCGATCAATCTCTTCTTAACCTCCAGTGTTGGAATACCCACAAGTTGTTCCACTGATTAGATTAGATTAGATTAGATTAGATTAGATTAGATTAGATTAGATAACCTTTATTGTCATTTTTTCCTGTGGGCACAATGGCACATATTAAAAATGAAATTTAGTTGCTTCCTCTCAAAGTGTACACACACATAACACACATTTAAAACATACTGTATAAACATATGTATAGACCTACACCCTTACATAAAAGTAACATATACATATTAATCACTATCCATCTTGAATAAAATAACCAAAAGAGAAAGCTTTAGAGTGTACGGAACAAAGCTGTGACTGAATCTAGATGTTCTGCTTTGGATACCATGGAGCCTCCTCCCAGAAGGTAACAAGGAAAACAGGTAGTGAAGAGGATGTATAGTGTCCCAGACAATTAATTGTTCTAACTGTCAGGAAAGTTCTCCTTAGTTCTAGGTTGCTTCCCTCCTTGATTAGTCTCCACCCATTCTTTCTTGTCATGCCTTCGGGTGCTTTGGGGAATAGCTTAAGCCCCTCATCCTTGTGGCAGCCTTTCAGATATTGGAACACTGCTGTCATGTCATACCTAGTTTTCCTTTTCCTTAAACTAGATGTACCAAATTCCTGAAACAGTCTTCATATGTTTTAGCCTCCAGTCCTTTAATCATCTAAAAGCAAATATTATTTAAGCTGAGAGCTGCTCATCATCATTATTCTATGAGATGTAGTTTTTCCACACCCCCTTTCTTTTGTTAAAATTCTTTTTTTTTGTTTTTGTTTTGAGCTTCAGCTTTCCCACTACTGGAAACCTTCCCGCTGAAATTTAAGAGGACAGCTGAAAGTGTCCTCTGTTCAGTGGTGCAATTGATAGCTTTGCATTACTGCAGACGGAGGGGGGTGTAATGTAACTGCATAGCAGAACCCATCCACTATTGCATTACAGAGGAAAAAAAAACACCTGCTCCCTTCTCCAGTCCATCTTTACTCACTCTCATTTCATTTTGTTTGAACACTGTGTTCTGCAGTTCTTTGTAGTTTTGTATTTGCATACAAAAGATCTCAGATGTATATGAAGTATCTGAACCCATCTCCCAGCCATCCTTCCCAGAGGCATATGAGAATTTTTGCACATCTGGCAAGGCTGTTGTATTATCTTGCCCTGAAGTACAGGCTCCCCATTAAATATTTTGATTTTTTTTAAAAAAACAATATATATTCCTGAACATTACATTGCTGACTGCTATAGTCTCGTGGCAGCTTACAACAAGACAATTCAGAAAAGCATTTAAAAAGTATTATAAAATCAAATAAAACAATGAAGTATAGCTTTTTGGGTTTTTTGAAAGTGTTTTAGAAAACTTTTAAAATATAAACAAGCAAGTCAATTCTCTTGGTTTATTCAGGAGGAAATTTCAGATTCCAGGCTGCCTGTTGAGAATGCCGGACCCCAATTCACTTCCAGAGCTCAAAGCAAACGGGAGAGGAAAAGTTGAGGAAGCAGAGGACCAAAAGTTTGTATCAATTACCAAACTTAAAACACATTTTTAACAAATCCTGCCCGGCAGGAGCAAAACAAACTTAAATAAATTTTGTTTAATGGTAATTCTCCTATAATGTAATTCTGTGCATATTTTGCTTAAAATCCTACGTGGGATCCCAGCCTTAGGCTACATTGCTATACTGAAACTTTTTGCATAGATGGCCGCAGCCTTGGCAACTAGAAAAGGAATATGTATGAGAAAGACATCCTGGAATCCATCAAACCAAAGCATGGACAGAAGCCTATGGCTGTAGCTGTTTGTTTGTTTACACGTATTTCAAGAACACCTGATTTCAGGTGACTATGAATGATTTATATTAGAAAAAGTCAGAACAATAAAACTGAAAGACAGATAAAATGGAGAGACGCAGAGACAGAGGGAGAGGGAGGGAGAGAGAGAGATGTAAAACCTACATCAGCCACTTTACCCAAGGCCTGGGGGAATAGCCAAGGTTTCAATGCTATTGAACTAGATAGAAGCTATAACACTCTGTAATAGATGTCTCCAAACTTTCTCAGTTGATGGACTAGAAGGAAAGGGAGGGGAAGCATTTTACACACATGCGTGCACACACACACACACACACAAATGGGGGCGAGAGCACTTGCAATGTAAATGGGGCAGTGCTAGTGCCTGCGTGACACTCGCTAGCACACCCTGTTTTTGCCACATGGGTGCTAGCATCGCCCTGTTTTTGTGGCGCAGCACCCTGTTTTCATGGTATGGTGCCCCATTTTCACTGCATAGCACCCCGTTTCTGTAGCGTCAGCGTCAGTAGTGCTCATGGGGGTGAGTGCATGCAAAGATGTGCGGGTACTGGCCAGCCTGTTTTGTGGCCCAGTGGGGGACCCTTCTCTATAGCACACTTTGTATGTGCTAATCCTGAGGTCATCACTCTATGTTTAACTGACAGAACCAAACACAACACTGCCATTCCAGGGTTATGCAAACCAATGAATGAAAAACTGGAGAATGCCCATGTGGTTTTATTTTCCTAGAAATCCAGATGTGGTACTTACAGACATGAATGAGAGTGAGTTGTAGTTACAAGGCCAGCTTTCCTTGCTCTCAGAGACTGTGACAGCCCTGTTCCATTAATGACATTAGTGATATGCTTCTTGGAAGGATCTGGAGAAGGCAGAGAAGATTGCTGCTAGCATGCAATGCTCTTGCTAGAGAAGGATTTACTACTTGAATAGCCAGTCCTCTTTCTTTGGATGCTGGGGAAAATAACTGTTCAGGTAGACCAACTGTGTTGTATTCAAAGGATTGCCAGTGTGATTTCAAATGCCCTTAAAACTCAAGAATTTTTCACTGGTAAAAATGTAATAATATTTGGTGCTTGGAGTATTTAGCATAATCTCAGCAATTTCACAGTGCTGCAGGTTGATATTACAAGGGGTGAAATATAATAACACTTAAGTAATGAGTTTATTGTACTGAGGTATGAACTGAACTTGGGGCAACCCCAGCTTACTCTAATTATCCCAGCTCCCAAGAAATTTAAATTCAGATCAATGCAAGAAGAATCAGCAAGGATTCCTACTCAGCAGCTAGTCAGTTAGCCCTGCCTTTCTTCATCAGTCCTTTGAATTCCTTCTCTCCCCCATCTCAGGTTTTCTGCTGATCATTTCAGTGGACGTTCAATCATTGATGAATGCAAATTTGCAAATGTTTTCTCCATTTTTAAAATGATTGGTCTTATTTCAATTTAATAAAAAGGATTTGCTGCTGAGATTTCTTTCAAGGGAGAAAAAAAAATTTCATGGATGAAGTGTGGTATTCTTGCACCAGTTATGAGCTATTTATTTATTTAAAGCATATGACTGGCCATCTTTCAGCCAACTCTGTGTGAGTGGTAGATATGGAATAATTGTGACTCTCAGGTCTTGTCTTTGACTGCATAATCATCTCTCCATCTGCTCATAGCCCTCTCATTTCCCAACCTTCAATTAAATCCAAAGGAAAAGTTACCACGATGGAAAATTTTGACATTAGAAGGAATGGGAAGTCCAGAAGAGTTTAACATGATAGGACAAATGCAACAGCAATACAGTCTTCAACTGTAAAGTATGCCTAAAGATACCAGCCAGAGAAATTTAATCTAATTTTCAAGCATTCTGAGAAGATAGAAAAACAGAAGACTTTTTCACAAGGACCAAAAATACTAAACATGATTGTGCCCAGATAGAAGGGAGGCCTCACAGGAAAGGCATACACAATTCTATTGTGATTAGGTAAATGTTCTATACTAGTGTGAACATAGTGTGAGCATATTCAGAATGCTTTAGCAGTGAAATTGTTCTTCTTTGTTCATGAAATGGACAGTCTGGATTATGTTATCTCTATAGTATTCCAAAATGTGTTATTATTTGCCCTTTAGGAGGCAGATTTATGCTTATAAAATAAGTAAAATTTCACAGCTTTCCTAGCTTCACAGCTAGCCATTCAAGTAGGATTGACAAAGGAGTTATGTCAAAGTAGAGAGGTGAGTCTTAAATTTGAACTGTCCTTAGTATTTTATTAAGTTTTGTCTTACTTTCAGGGCATGATTTTCTGGTGCCCTAGATGATCAAGACAGATTTTAGTTTAACAGATAATCTCTGTCCCATGAGCAGGTATTTCAGTCAATGAAGTAAACATAGATATCCTCAAATACTCTCATGTTTACAATCTCATCATCCCATATGTTGCCCATTGGTACTGAAAATATTATTTGTACAAACCATTGGAAAGATTAAGTAAATGTCAATGTTACAAAAGCAGAAAATAAAAATGACATGTTCAGAGAGGAAATATATGAAATCAAATCTATGTTCTTTACATTGTCAACACACAACACAATGTTTTGAATAGTAGATATCAGTTTTGCACTATATATGCTTCAAAAATACCACACGTTAACATTAGAAAACTTGGCTTGAACTACCCAGAACTCCAGTGTTAAAGCTTTAGCAAAGGTGCTTTGGAAAATAAGTTGACCCCATCCTCTTTGTGGCAACTGTAATAATATTACTCCTATACTGTAATATTGCTATCATGTCCCCCCTAGTTCTTCTTTTCTCTAGACTAGCCAAACCCAAATCCTGCAATGGTTCTTCATATGTTTTGGTCATCTTAGCTGCTCTTCTTTGCAGTTTTTCCAAAGTCTCAACATCTTTTTTGTAATGTAGTGACCAAAAATGGATGCAGTATTCTTGGTGTGGCTTAACTAAGGCTTTATAAAGTGTTACTAATACTTCATGTGATTTGGATTTTGTGCCTCTGTTTATACAACCAAGGATTGTATTATTCTTTTGGGCTGCTACCGCACACTGTTGGCTTATATTTAAGTGAACTCTTTTGAATGCTGCCAAAGAATAATTTAAATTGGATGAAACTAGACATATGCTTCTATTTTTCAGTTATATTACAATTAACAAAACTTGGGCTAGTATTCCACTTTTAATAGATTTTTTTGCAAGCTCCTTTTTTTATAAGGCCCTAAAGTTGAGAGTGGACAAGTTCTTACAACTGTAGGTTAAGCATCCTCTCAAGTTGCCAACCAAGTTGCAAGAGTAGTGGTCAGGACCGCTCCATGCAACTCCTTCTCATGTCTATGTTTGGTTCATTAAGCTATTTCTGAGTGCAAATCTGACATCGCAATGGATAACAACAGGTATAATGAAGGGGCATGTAGTGAAGTGGGAGGCAATTGTAATGAGTGAGCTTTATATTTGACTAGTGTTCCCAGGGTATGGAAGCACTGGCAATGAATGATCAACCTTAACCATTGCAGAATTTATTTTTCTTTTTTGACAAAAACAGCGGAAAGCCTCTAAAGAACTCAAAGGCAAAAGAACCATTAAGATACAACTACTAGAATACTGCCTTCTCCCTAGTTAAAATTAACATTAGGCTTAGCACAGCACTAGTGTTTTCAAGACTGCTACAGCTCCCATGATTAAAAAATAGGTGTATCACTCTTTCAAAAGAGCACTAAACCCATAGCAATAGGGATCTCATGTAATATTTGACAACTCTCTACAAACCCTGGTCAACGTTGTATAACCTGTGTTTGTGCAGAATGCTAATCATAGCTTGTGGAAGCCAAGGATCCAATCTTTCCTATGATCCTAAAATGGCTAAGGGGGGGGCAGTTCCCCGGGACCAGAGAGGAGAGAGTATTCTTTCATCGGCGTAAAAGGGCTAATAGGAGCTAGACAAATGCAGATCCTGGACTATGTTAGCAATTATCAATGAAGCATGGCACAAATTAATTTTAAAGGTGGACCAGACAAAACAAGCTTTAAGCTTCCAGTTATGGGTTGAGAAATTAATGTTGTAAGGTTACATCAGGAAAAGTGGTTATGGGAGCACAGTTTGGTGAAGATGAAGAAAGGCCCTTAAACTAGTTGAGATGTGGAATTGAGATGGGAGATACCTCTCATAAGCATTATAGCAACTCAATAGTAGAAGCAAGCAGGTTAAAAAAAAGGAAAAATAAATAATCCATTTGTGTGGAAAATAAGCCTAAAGTTGTGACACAATCTTCCAGTTGGAGCTCTACAAATCAGTTTGATTTGATACTGAAGATTCTTTTATATTTACACCAGACTCAATTTGTCTGAATAGTTTTAAAAGAATTGCCACCCACATTCATGCTGGGTATGTATAATCTGTAACCTTTCAGTTAAATATGTCTAAAAATGCCTTTGGCTACACCTGTTTTGGCTTGTTATAAATTATGCCCACTCTCTGTTTTGTTTTTGAATTCTGGAAGTTGTTTTCAGAATTCAGAAAGCAATATATTTTTATTCACTTTTTAATTCCCATTTCTAAACATTTTATTTGCAAAGTTTTGCAAATCCAATAAAAAAAAGACCAGGAAATTCAGTTTCTTCCCCTCCCCCATCTCATTTTTTGAAAAGAAGTTTAATGGTGAAACACATGTGAATAATCAGTCCTTACATTTGTTGTCAGAATCAGAATGATTCATTTCAAAAATTTATAGACAAATTTGTGGGATTTGATTGCAGAGTGGCACTGAGCCACTTTTGAAAAGGGATAGATAGATAGAAAGATAGATAGATAGAGATAGATAGATAGATAGATAGATAGATAGATAGATAGATAGATAACCACTCATCTCACCAAGATGCTACTATGTTTCCCTGAAAATAAGACCCAAATGGAAAATAAGCCATAGCATGATTTTTCAGGACACTCATAAGCCCCAACCCCAAAATAAGCCGCATTTAAGATTGTCAGCCAGATGGACCCATTTTGTACTGTATTTCCCTGAAAATAGGACCTAGCTGGAAAATAAGCCCTAATGTGTCCTTTGGAGCAAAAATTAATAAAAGACCTGATCTTATTTTCAGAGAAACATGGTAACAAACAAATCCTCACATGGGTAGTTGATACTTGAGTTACTGCACATTCAGCAGCAGTAGGAGCAGCAGCAGTCGCCATAGATAACAATCCCAAAAAATCTGTGGAATCTTCTCCCATTTTCAGTGCCCAACAATGTGCTGCCATATCCTCTTTTTGTGACACTATAGGAAACGTAAATGGTCAATAGCAAAGTTGCAAAAAAAAAGTTTCTCACAGTGTAAAGCAGACCGAGTAGATGGAGTAGATGAAGCAACTCCTAGCAGTTGTAGGATATGAAGAACTCTTTAAGAAGGGTCCCGCTTCAATAATTGTTGTGTTATTGGTGATGTTCATTATTTATTTCATAGCTTGCTTTAGAATCTTACAAGACATTTTTTGTTCTAACTATATCATTAGGTAATGAGTAATGTAAGTAGTTGCAAATAAAAGTTGCAAATAAAATGTTCCACATCTTGAAAAAAAATAAAACAATTCAGGAAAACATTGAAAACGTGAGACATTAACACATAACGTAGGGCTGGCTCAAGATCAACCAGTCATTCAGCCACAAATATTTATTTATTTATTTATTTATTTATTTATTTATTTATTTATTTATTTATTTATTTATTTATTTATGGGACTTATATGCCGCCCTATCTCCCGAAGGACTCAGGGCGGCTAACAACAATAAAATACAATAATACAGAAGTTAAAAGAAAATTAAATTAATGGCCCCTGTAGAATAAATTAAAATTAAAATTAAAATAAGTTAAAAATTAAAAACATAATTAAAATCCCTATCAGTCCAGGTCAGCCTGATGGAAAAGGAGTGTTTTGAGGCCGCGGTGAAAGGACCGGAGATCTGGGGCCATCCGAAGCTCAGGGGGGAGCTGGTTCCATAGGGCTGGTGCTCCCACAGAGAAGGCCCTCCCCCTGGGGGTCGCCAGCCGACATTGTCTAGCCGACGGTACCCTGAGGAGGCCCTCTCTGTGTGAGCGCACTGGGCGATGGGAAGTCGTTCCCGGCAGTAGATGGTCCTGCAAAGTGACCAAGTGATCATAACTCATCCTAACTACCACACTGACTTGTTAGTTCAAGGCACAGATTTCTGTATGTTGTTAACTCAGAAGGTCATATTTCAGTCTTGGTGTCCTTGTTAGAGTTGTCTGTCACACATTTATAGGCCACTAATTAAAAATGTATAGGCTGCTGGTTTATTTTTCCTCCATACAAAGCACACAATATATTTTTAGGATAGAATGTTCCAAGACGTACTTTAAAATTGCCTTAATAAAAATCTTTTTTGCTTGTTTGCTTTAGATGTGCTCAGAATCAAAGGCTTAGAAATCCTTGTGCTGGGGACATTAGGACTTGGCCTGGTGAAGCAATTTTCTCTTGACATCTCAAGAAGCTTCCAGCAGAACTACTGAAAAATATCTCTACCAAGCAGGCAAGACAAGTATACCTACTTTTCCAAGATCCTTTTCCCTAAATTTTTGACTCAAATGCCAATCATTCCTCTCAAATGGCATGTTGGACTGTTCCAGTGGGCACAATGGGCATTATCAAAATACAAAGTGGCGGTTTGTAGTGTCTCACCTCAGAAATAGAATATTCCCCATTTTAGTATATGAGTCTTCTCTGGTGTTACACAACATGACAAAAATCTACTCATAGGATAAATATGAGTAAACATAGTCCTCCACTTTATTTAGAGACTGTTCAAACTTATGAAGGACCTCCCTGGGAGTACTTATTTTATTTTATTTATTTATTTCCCACCTTTATTATTTCCCTAAATAACTCACCCCTTCATGGATTACTGCCTTGTCGTGGCAGTAGGCAGTTGAAGCAGTAGGCGTGAGCTTAAATGGACTCCAGAAGATGGTAGAGGACAGGAAGGCCTGGAGGAATGTTGTCCATAGGGTCGCGATGGGTCGGATACGACTTCGCAGCTAACAACAACAAAATAACTCAAGGCAGTAAACATATCCAATACTCCCTCTTCCTATTTTCCTTCAACAACCCTGTGAGATGAGTTGGGCTGAGACAGAATAATGGGTCCAAGATCACCCAGCTGACTTTCATGGTAAGCTGGGACTAGAATGACCTGGTTCCAAAGTTCTTTCTGTCCCTCCAATCATGTTCGACACTTTGGCCATCCACCTACATTTATGTCCATTTGCAGCATCCTGGGGTCACATGATCAGATTTTAAAACATTTTTGCTTGAAAACAAGCATTTACTTCTGGTTTTCAGAAAAACTGACCAACAATGAAATTTGAATCATTTTATCTCCGGTTTGTCCAGAGTTAAGATATAAAACAAGACACCATTCCAGCAGATGACATTCCCCCAGTGGCTTGATATAGATGTCAAATAGGATGGAAGGAAGAATTGAAGCCTAAACACCATGGCAGAAAGGGCCTTATATCTCAACCTCTCCCACTAGCTGGAACCACCTTCGGAGGAAGATTTGCCACCCCTATGAGGTAAACCAAATCAGGAAACTGATTTACACAATGACTAGAACTAGACTTTACTGAGATAGGTTGTCATAACAGATCTTACCTCTGCCTGTGTTTTCCTCCCCCCCCCCCCCGTTATATCCCAGAGAGTTAGAGGGAGAGAAAGAATATAACACATGTTGTCATGTGGTGTGGCACCTGTTGTTATCCAAACTGCCTCTGGATAACTTCTTTTAGGTCATCTCCTAAAGGAAAACCATTGCAGCACCATCTCCTGCCCCCAACAATTAAGTTTATTTCTTGAGGAGGGGGGCACACCACTGCTTCTTTCAAGACTGGAGGTGCCACCCCTTTCCTCAAGAATCCATTTACCACTGCTTGGATTGAGCTTCCCCATCATCTCCCATCAACCAGGAAGGACCAGGTTCTAACCCAGGGGTGTCAAACTGCCAGCCCATGGGCAGGTTGCATCATGTGGAGGCCGCACCCACCCCAGCTCCAACAATGCAAAAAAAGTCATGATATGTCGTGACAGGTCACATGATGTGGCGAGTTTGACACCCGTGATCTAACCCATAAGTAAGGCAGATAATGTCATGAAGAGCATGGTTTACTTCCTTATGACTAACAGGCTCAAATTCATCCCAGATAACTTCACACAATGAGACTATGTTGTCTCTACTAGTTTTCCTCAATTGACATCCAAATTAGTATGAATTTGAGTAATTTCATCCAGATGCAAAGCAAGGTTTTCACAGCAGCCCAACATATGTTTATTCCAGCCCATTGCATTTGCCTCTGCATTGTCTAAAAACACATGACTTCTTTGAGATGCAAGGCATTTATCCCATTCAATATTTATAGCTAGTAACAACTGAATTCATTTTTGTGGTCTCAGAGCAAGCTGAATCCAGCATAAAAGAGAATGTAAAATTTCATAATTCTTCAGAGTATAAATACTGATTGTGAATATTCAAATTCAACAAATAATTGAAATGCATGTATTACTGATATATCAGAATTATTGCTTAGAAGTATCAGCATTTTAAAGTGTCTTTTACTAGATTATTTATTTTAACCCCACAAATTTGATTCTTGAAGCTTCAAACAACCAGTTACTATCTAAAGTGCCTGTAGAAACATTTTTTCAACATCATGAGGTCAGTTTATATAAACAACTGGTGATAAAATACTGAGTTGTGTAAAAGAAAGTAAGGAGCCAATATTATAAATGGACTGCCAATGGGACATTGATTAACTGGCATTTTTCAGCCACTAAGATAGTAATCCACTAATTGCTTCATATCTCTTAGAGACTCAGTGCCAGACAGGGTGGACCTAAAATTTCCAGGCGTATGTTTCTTGTCCAAAACAAATTTAAGGCTTTATGTTATTTTCAATAACAGCCTAAGATCAGTTGGAAACTGAATGTTTTGGGGGATTGTACAGAGTACAGTAAAAAGTCAAGATATCAGCCATAATAATTATGGCAAAAGTTTTGCCTGTTTTTATGTATATCATGCATTTATGACCACCATATTGACATTTTTGACTATATATCCTATAGATACCTTTGGAATGGCTGCTGTTTTATAAAAAAAAGGCTCAGCTAGTAAATATGATGGCCCTTCACATTTTTGGAGAGCTTTGGATCAGGAATCCTCTTATGCAGACAGCTCTGCAATACCATACTATTTTTTCTATCAAGTAATTTTATAACTATAAAAACAAAAAACAACTAAAACGTGTGCTTAAAATAATAAGCTCTGCTTAGGTCAGAATTTTAACTAGTCTACTTTTTCCCCCTAAAATCATCAACTATATTCCTATTGGCTCACAAATTATGAAATGAATGCTATAGTTCCTTCCCATTGATATTCTCCAGTAATCAGTGCAATATTGGAAGGAGTGCAGAGCTGTCATCCCTAATAATAATCTATGGTTTATCTCCCATGCTTTTATATTGGATGGTATCCTCAATTGGTATGATGCTATACAGAAAAGCAAACAAAATGATCTGTACATCTAAAGAGCTTACAAAGTGAACTTCAACACAATGGGGAAATAACAGAAAATGGAAAGAGGAGAGGAAAAGAAAGAAGGGGGGGGAAATGTTCACTTTTGGCTTTAGTTTCAGTCATAGGTGAGAGCTAGGGGATTGCATGAAATATTTCACAGTCAAGCTGAGATTTGAAAAAAGATATGAAGAATTTAGGGAATAGACCTATTTGTGGGGACAGTATCAGATATAAAAGTAGCAAAGAATAATGAGTAAATCATCTGCTCAATTTCTACAGCTAAGAGGGATTTTTGACCTGCAGGGATACAGTAGGCTTTGGACCAATGCAAGCCTGTTAGGCCTTCCCATGCAGTTTGATGAAGCTTGTGAAGGTCATTCACCATAATCCAGCCTCAGTGAAACTAAGGGGACTGAATAAGGGACTCTATCAAGAGTTATATCCTCAGTTAGTACTTCCTAAAGATTGTCCTTATGTTTCAGCTCCAGAATACTTTGAATTAAGTACTCAAAAGCCCTTCCTCTCCATCTAACAGATAAGAGGGAACTTGTATGTTTCTTGTATGTGGAAAAGCACTGAATAAATGTAATCTGTGCATGGGAAGAATTGCAGTCTTTTTTTCAAAATGCAGATTGCAACATTTCTTTATTGTACGATGAAGAAGGGGATTCACTTTTCACTGTGCAGCTCATAAACCAAGCTAGTAGATAGGCAAAAACTCATGTAAGGAAAGCACGAGAGACAGAAATATATATCTTTTACTCTATCTTTGTATAGGACTTGATGGCAGTTGCTTTTTATTTCTTTAGGTCTGCTTCTATAGGTTTTCCAAACATTTTACCCCAAGGCAATGTAGCTTGCGGGAGAAATTCTTAGTCTCTAGTCTATAAACTGGCTTATTTTTTTTATTTCTTAAGGAAATTCTCTTGAAGGGAATTCATTGCAGTTTTTAGAGACCTATTTGCAATTCACAAATCTTAATGGGAATTCACAAATCTTATTTTCATTTCTCATTCATCATCTACCAGCTAGGTTATTATTATTATTATTATTTTGCTAAATATTTGCAAATAGAATCAGGCTTCACAGTTTGTTCACAGACAATAATCCCTCATCTCCTCAGTTTGTTTATATGATTATTTGCTGTAAATATCCGAGTCCAAGGATTAGGAAAACTCATATTACTTATGAGTTTGATACAAAACCAACCAAGAATGTTGCTACTGTTTTCTTTTAATTGGAATATATGATTTCTCGTTGAATAACAGGTCACAGGCAGAAAAAAAGCTATCAGAAAGCTTTTCCTGTGACTGATTTTAAATGCCAGACCTATTGACAAAAACATAACAACTGTTTGCAATTTGGGGGGCAGGAACAGATTTATTTTTCTAGAGATTGATTCACAACAAAGTTTTTATTTGATTTTAAGTGGATTTTGAATGACCTCTATATTCTAAAGTATGGTAAAAGTACTGCATACGTCAGGCCTAGGGTTTTTACACATCACCATGCTCCCACAAATAATAATAGAGAGTCTCCCAGGTTTAGACACAAGTTCCAAAAGACTGCAAAAGTTCAGAGTCCAGGTCTGTAGAGAATGCCTAGACTGGTCCTTAAATAGTTTTTTCTATCCAAATGCTACTTATGACTTAAAGTTTGTCACCTCTAGTCGATAACCTTATTTCTCTACAGGTGAAACTCGAAAAATTAGAATATCGTGCAAAACTTCATTTATTTCAGTAATGCAACTTAAAAGGGGAAACTAATATATGAGATAGACTTATTACATGCAAAGCAAGATAGTTCAAGCCGTGATTTGTCATAATTGTGATGATTATGGCATACAGCTCATGAAAACCCCAAATCCACAATCTCAGAAAATTAGAATATTACATGCAATCAATAAAACAAGGAGTGTACATAGAACAATATCGGACCTCTGAAAAGTATAAGCATGCATATGTATTCAGTACTTGGTTTGGAATGTAAAGTTTACGCAGGCTCAAAATTTAAGAGATAACTTTTATAAAATGTTTTATAGGTGGCACTTAGATCCTAAAAAATTAGCAAGTATGTATCCGAACTGCCAGCCCAAATGTTGGAGGTGTGGTGGTGAAGATGCAACGTATTTTCATATATGGTGGACCTGTAAAAAGGTTAAAGCTTTTTGGATTAAAATTTGGTGGAATATGCAAAAGATATTCAAGAAAAGGATAAAGTTTTGTCCGCAACTGTTTTTACTGGGCATTATTACTGATACTACTGTTGTGGACACTAAGCTGATGTTGAACTTAATTACGGCAGCAAGACTTTTAGTAGCGCAATATTGGAAGAAGGAAGAACTGCCGACTATAGAAGAATGGACTTTAAAAGTCTCCAATCTGGCGGAAATGGCAAAGATTTCAGCGTACTTGAAAGATCAATCGCAACAGAGATATATTGTGGAGTGGAGAAGATGGATTGATTATATCCAGAATAAATATGGGACTAAAAAGTTTCATCTAGCATTTGAATAAGTACTGATGTGATATTTATATTGCTTGTAGTTATTCTATAAGAGTTAAAGTGCGATAGATTTAATATTTTATTGTTGTTTGCATAAGGTAGACTATGATTGCTTGTATTTTTATACCCTGTATTGAGCTCTGGGAAGTCGGGGAGGGGGAAGGGAGGGAGGTGTTGGGGAGGGTTGGGGAGAGGGGAGGGGGTGGGAGGGGTTTTGTCTTTTTAAAAATGTATTGTAAAACTTTTCAATAAAAAAAGTACTTGGTTTGGGCCCCTTTTGCAGCAATTACTGCCTCAATGCGGTGTGGCATGGAAGCTATCAGCCTGTGGCACTGCTGAGGTGTTATGGAAGACCAGGATGCTTCAATAGCGGCCTTCAACGCTTCTGCATTGTTTGGTCTCATGTCTCTCATCTTTCTCTTTGCAATGCCCCATAGATTCTCTATGGGGTTCAGGTCAGGCGAGTTTGCTGGCCAATCAAGCACAGTAATCCCACGGTCATTGAACCAGGTTTTGGTGCTTTTGGCAGTGTGGGCAGGTGCCAAGTCCTGCTGGAAAATGAAGTCAGCATCCCCATAAAGCTCATCTGCAGAAGGAAGCATGAAGTGCTCCAAAATCTCCTGGTAGACGGCTGCATTGACCCTGGACTTAATGAAGCACAGTGGACCAACACCAGCAGATGACATGGCTCCCCAAATCAACACAGACTGTGGAAACTTCACACTGAACTTCAAGCATTTTGCAGTGTGTGCCTCTCCATTCTTCCTCCAGACTCTGGGTCCTTGGTTTCCAAATGAGATGCAAAAGTTGCTCTCATCAGAAAAGAGGACTTTGGACCACTGAGCAATAGACCAGGTCTGTTTTTCTTTAGCCCAGGTAAGATGCTTCTGACGTTTGTTGTTCAGGAGCGGCTTGACAAGAGGAATACGACATTTGAAGCCCATGTCCAGGATCCATCTGTGTGTGGTGGCTCTTGATGCACCGACTCCAGCCTCAGTCCACTCCTTGTGAAAGTCCCCAACACTTTTGAATGGCCTTTTCCTGACAATCCTCTCCAGGCTGCGGTCATCCCTTTTACTTCCACACTTTTCCCTTCCACATAACTTTCTATTAATGTGCTTTGATACAGCACTTTGGGAACATCCACCTTCTTTTGCAATTACCTTTTGAGGCTTTCCCTCCTTATGGAGGGTGTCAATGATGGTTTCCTGCACAACTGTCAGGTCAGCAGTCTTCCCCATGATTGTGATTCCTACTGAACCAGACTGAGAGACCATTTAAAGGCTCAGGAACCCTTTGCAGGTGTTATGGCTTAATTAGCTGATTAGAGTGGGACACGTTGAGCCTAGCATATTGCACCTTTTCAAAATATTCTAATTTACGGAGATTGTGGATTTGAGGTTTTCATGAGCTGTAAGCCATAATCATCACAATTATGACAAATCATGGCTTGAACTATCTTGTAATGTAATGTAATGAGTCTATCTCATATATTAGTTTCCCCTTTTAAGTTGCATTACTGAAATAAATGAACTTTTGCACAATATTCTAATTTTTCGAGTTTCACCTGTATAGATTCTCAGTGAGATCTATAAAAACTGCTGTGGCTGCACAAGAGGAAATCACATTTCTAAGAAAATGCACATATGAGTTAAAGACATGCTTAGAGCATCTTGTTTCCTGGGTTAGCATGATAGTTGTGTTAGCCAAGGAAAAGGCACAGTTTCTTTAACGAATCATAAATATATACATGTTCACTCTCCTTCATAACAGCCTTCTGGCTTTCAGTCTGAAGTCCTACACATTACACAAGGGCTCAAGGCAATGTACATGGAGATCTCTCTTCATCATCCACATAATAACAGCATTGTTGAATTGGGAGAGTGGACTTGAACCTGATATCCTCAGACCCACAAAATACTTTATGTAGTAGAGCCAATTTGGTGTGATGGTTAAGGCACCAGGCTGAAAACTAGGGAGACTGTAGCAAGCTATTGAAATCTTGCCAAGAAAATTGCAAGGAGTAATCCAGGCAGTTGACAGGTAGTTGAATCAACACTGATTCAAAAGCAAGCACACTCACATTTACACAGAACATAGAGTATTAGATCTCATCCTGTGGGGAAAAACCTTCCTCTGTACCCAGGTGTAGATTTCCCTTCTTTGGGACCTTTGTTGAACTTCACAGAAGAGCTTTTTCCAGCTGCCTTTTGCCCAGTCAGGTGAATTTTTCAGAACACAATTATCATGCTAGGTTACTCTTTGTGACATGCTTCTTTTTCCTGTTTTTACTATTATTTCAATCTTGTGTTTACTTATTTGTATTTATTTAAAGAATATACATACAGTAGTTGCTCCTCTCCCTGGGTAGCTAACAGTAAATAAAACCAAATGAGTCCTTCGGGAAAGGGCAGTATATAAATGTAATAAAAATAAATAAAATAAATAGTACAAAATAATTAAAAAATAATTACAGTGATGATCAATATGGTATACAATGTACCTGACATCAAAATAAATCCCTTCCATTGTACAGATCAGTAATAAATAGAGACAACAAACAGTTAACCAGTAAGGGCTATAACAACCTATCCCTTGTGGAGCTGTGCTGCCATGGATGGCACAGTGGTTAGAATGCAGTATTGCAGGCTAACTCTGCCCGTAGCCAGAAGTTCGCTTCTGACCAACTCAAGGTTGACTCAGCCTTTCATCCTTCCAAAGCCAGTAAAATGAGGAGCCTTCCATCCTTCCAAAACCAGTAAAATGGGGCAATATGTTGGCTCTGTAAACCACTTAGAGAGTGCTACAAAGCACTATGAGGCAGTATATAAGTCTAAGTGCTATTGCTATTGTGCTTGAGGAAAACCCAGTTTTTTTAATGCCTTATGAATAACTAAAATGATCTGGACCCTCTGGATAGGGTGGGGGAGAGAGGAAATGCTGTTTCACAAGATATCAAATTAATGCTGATGCTAAATTATATCTGTATATTGGTAATTTTATTGTTGTAAGCAACTTTTATATTGTGATCATTGTAATCTAAGGGTAGGAGTTATTTTACAAAAACAAGATTAGTTATTTCTGCAGATGAAATGGCTGTTAATACATAGGGCAGACGTAACTAAGACAGTTATGTTACCTATCAATTTTAATAGCAAAAACTGATTAAATATTCAAATGAAATTGGTTTATGGAAATAGTTTGTGTTGTTTTTTAAAAAGTGTTTTCCTTAATCTTCCAGTCATTTCCAGAGTAAGAATAGTAATCCACATAAATGAACTGTCCGGTGATCTTTAATGAAATATGTTCTTTAGGCTTTGCTTTTTGGGAGAGAAAGATTGTCTTTGGGAATTATGAATATCAGTGTGAGCCATTTTTTATTCATTCAAAAAACAAGCAAGATTTTTTTCAAGCAATGTTAGAGTTGCAGATCACCCAAACCTTGAGGTAGCATTTTACTCACCTACATATTTTGAAATAATCAATGTTTAAATGCCGCCAAATGATCTCTTGTTCATTTTGATATGCTTCAGAGCTGACCATGGCACTAAATTAGCATCTAGTTAAACACCCCCCAGGGCAGAAGAAGATCAATCAGTTGGAAAGGAGCATTGTGCAGGCAATAGATCAGCTGAAGAATGTCAAAATGTAAAGTGGAATGGAAATGCATAGAGGTCAGATTTTTTTTTTTGCTTCTCAGGTTGTATTCATATTTCTAATGCCCTTGCATATCTACAGCCAAAGTAGTTTGATCCACTTTTTCAGCATCTGGTTTTCCAGAATTTGTCCTGCACCATTATCTTCTCCTAATATTGGGTATCACAAAAGCGTCTTTTTCCTGCTTCCTTATACTTTCTGCTATTGGGCTTGTTTAAAAGTAATTTTTAGTACTGTGTCTTTCAAAGAAGCTCCCATCACTTGCTATTGTTAGTAAACATAAACACTTTCCTAGACAATAACAGGACACCCTGAAAAGTATAATGCACATGAGTAATGCCATATCCAGAATCCATCAAAGGTTTTGTGCCTTCAGAGAAGGAACTAAGGTCATCTGCTGAAATTCTACATTAAGGAAAATATAAGAGCATTTGCTCCAATGTTTGAGTGATTTAGCAAATTTTGAAAAGTGAGATTATAAAAGCCCAGTCTAGTACAATACCAATGAAAAAAACAAACAGCTCTCAAAAGAAACCAGCTTGGCTGCATAAAGAATTGTCTGATAAACTGAAAGACAAAAAAGAACAAGTATAAAAAGTGAAAAGAGGGGCACATAACTAAGGCAGAATATCAGCAAATAGCCCAAGCCTGCAAAGATGAAGTGAGGAAAGCTAAGGCTCAAAATGAACTAAGGCTTGCGACAAAAGTAAAAAAAACATAACAAAAAAGCTTCTTTCAAAATGTAAAAAAACAAGGAAAAAGTTAAGGAAATGACTGGTCCATTGGTGGAAAAAAGTGGCAAGAAGTTGACAAGCAACAGGGAGAAAGCAGAACTACTTAACTCATTTTTTGCATCCGTCTTTACACAAAGGGATAAAACAGTCCAACCTATCAAAAACAGTACTGTAAAAAACAGATTAGAAACACAAGTTAACATAGGCAAGAGCACCCATCTACCTTAGATGAGTTCAAATCAACAGGACTAGATGGATTACACCCCAAGGTTCTGAAGGAACTGGCAGATGTGTTCTCAGAATCACTGAACTATATCTTTCAAAGATCCTGAAGCACTGGGGAACTACCAGAGAACTGGAAAAGAGCTGATGTAGTTTCCATCTTCAAAAAAGGGAAAAAAATGGATGCAGGAAACTACAGACCTATCAGCCTGACCTCAATACCAGGGAAGATTCTGGAAAAGATAATCAAGCAATGAATCAGCGAACAACTAGAGGCAAACA
This sequence comes from Vipera berus, assembly GCF_964194415.1. Classification (NCBI taxonomy): domain Eukaryota; kingdom Metazoa; phylum Chordata; class Lepidosauria; order Squamata; family Viperidae; genus Vipera; species Vipera berus. The sequence goes on from NC_138204.1 coordinate 45,898,821, forward strand.
AAGTCATTACCAAAAGCCAACATGGGTTTGTCAAAAACAGATCATGCCAGACAAATCTTATTGCATTCTTTCACCAAGTGACAAAATTAGTGGACCAGAGGAATGCTGTGTATATAATTTATTTGGATTTCAGTAAGGCATTTGATAAAGTAGATCACAACCTAATACTTGATGAGATAGAAAAATGTGGGTTAGACAGCATCACCACCAGATGGATTCATAGCTGGCTGACCGGCCGTACTCAGTGTGTGGTCCTCAATGGAACTGCATCTACATGGAAGCAAGTGTGCAGTGGGGTGCCCCAGGGCTCTGTTCTGGGCCCAGTGCTCTTCAATATCTTCATTAATGATTTGGACGAGGGGAACTCATCAAATTTGGAAATGACACCAAGCTGACAGGAATAGCCAACACTCCAATAAACAGGCTTAAGATACAGGAAGATCTTGACAGATTTGAACATTGGGCACTATCTAACAAATTCAATGGTGAAAAAAGTAAAGTTCTACATTTAGACAAGAAAAACCAAATATACAGGTATAGTATAGGTGGTACCTTGCCCAAAAGTAGTAACTGTGAGAGGGATCTTGGAGTCCTAGTTGACAATCACTTAAATATGAGGCAGCAGTGTGCTGCAGCTGCCAAAAAGGCCAACACAGTGCTAGGTTGCATTAACAGACAGATAGAATCAAGATCACATGAAGAGTTAATACCACTTTACAATGCCTTGGTAAGGCCACACTTGGAATGCTGCATCCAATTTTGGTCACCACTATTTAAAAAATATGTTGAGACTCTAGAAAGAGTACAGAGAAGAGCAACAAAGACGATTAGGGACTGGAGGATAAAACATATAAAGAACGGTTGCTGGAATTGGGTATGTCTAGTTTAATGAAGAAAAGGACAAGGGGGGGACATGATAGCAGTGTTCCAAAATCTCAGGGGCTGCCACAAAGAAGAGGGAGTCAAGCTATCCTCCAAAGCACCTGAAGGCAAGACAAGAAGCAAAGGAATGAAACTAAACAAAGAGAGAAGCAACCTAGTAGTAAGGAGAAATTTCCTGACAGTTAGAACAATTAATCAGTGGAACAACCTGCATCCGGAGGCTGTGAATGCTCCAACACTGGATGTTTTTAAGAAGAGACTGGACAGCCATTTGTCTGAAAAGGTATAGGGCAGTGATGGCAAACCTTTTAGAGACCAAGTACCCCCAAACCACCCCACCCACAGCCCACCCCAGTTCCATCCCCACCCACCCACAGGGCCACCTACCACCTCCATGGCCCGCCGCAGCAGATCGCCCAGGTGGCCTTGCAGCACCATGGTGGCCACGTCGTCCACCCACATCCCGCAGCAACATCTCACACAATGGGGCTTGAGAGCGGAGTCTTGTCCCTGCTGCCCAGTTGCCATGTCCTTGGCTGCACTGCTCCACACGGGCCACGCCTGGGGGCGACTCTCCTCTGGGATGGCTGCTGGTGAGGAGGGGGCCACAGGGGGAGGTGGGGCTGGGGCAACAGCATGCATGCCCACAAAGAGGGCTCTTAGTGCCACCTCTGGCATGCATGCCATAGGTTCACCACCACTGGTATAGGGTTTCCTGCCTGAGCAGGGGGTTGGACTAGATGACCTCAAGGTCCCTTCCAACTTTATTACTATTAAACCAACCTAGAAAGATTAATCCAAACTATTGCTACAGTTTATGTCATCCCGTGTGTAAAAGGTTGTTAGAAATGAACCAAAGTTTGAAAATAGCTTTCTTAATTCATGGCCTATCCTAGTGGAAAAATCAAGTCCATCTGCTACCGTGATTTAAGCAAACCCTTGGAAATAGGTAGAGGCAGAGAAGGATGCTCAATCTAACGAGAAAGTTTAGATTAATCCATGCTAGCCAGATGCTAATATCAATGTTGTTATTTAAATTTCATTAAAAATAAGCGTAGTATATTAAATGGGATAAAAGAATTGGCAAAACATCTTACATAAATAGACCGGGGAAATTAAAATCCAGATGTAACATGATAGATGTGTTTTAAATATTGACACTGATGAAATGTAGAAGCAGCAGTTTCTTAATAAGGCTTTTCACTGATTGCAACACTCAGTTTCAATATCTTATCTGGAAAAAAATCTTCATAATTAACAGTGTCAGCAATCATTGCACTAAGATATTGAACCTGATGGCCTTTGTTTAATTAATTACTTTAATTCAAGCTTCCCAGACCTGAAGCCCTCCAGATGTATTGGACTACAGTTCCCATCAACATTATTCACATATTGTCATGAATATCTGGAGAGCATCTAACTGGGATTGACACTTCAATCCTTTGACCAATTTTATAAGATACTATCATTCCTTGCTGAAAGATGCTGCACTTAATAAAACTTAGTATCTATATGTGCCACAGTAAGATTATTTTGTTTTTGTTTTGCGGTTCAAATCTTTGAATCATGAAGTCCTGCTACAGCCTTCTGATTGCTCTCTTCACCAAAAGCCTGTCATTATGGAATACATTATCAGTGCAACATCTGTCACCTCTAAGCCTCTGCCTGAATTTAGGCAGCAAATATCCATATGAAATTCATTGCTGTTTTCACAATTGCCACCAGACCTACTTGGCAATGTGGAGATCCATGTAGCAAAAGCAAACAGCACTTCCCAAGTCAGCTTAGAATTTTAAAAGAAAAAGACAGGATTCTTATGTTTATAATTATTCATCCACATATGACTTGACCTGTTAGCAATTTACCTTTCATTGATTTAAGTAATTTGTAATTAGCAACACTTACAAATGCATGACCCTGTTTCTGCTTAGTTACAGAGTTTATACTTTCAGGACAATTTTTCCACTTTTCAAGTATGCATTTATTTTTGCCTGAAACTTCTTAACTGCCTTTCTGTAACACAGAGAACTCAAGAAATGTACAATTAAAAACACAGTGTGAAAAAAATGTAGCATTTATTATAGCTAAGTTATCTGAAAGACACAAAAACATACACCATCCAACTGAATACATTTCACTTAAGATTAAAACACACATATAAGATTAGCCACATTTTTACGGGGCATGGGCAAGCCCTGATTTGGTGGACTTCTTAGGACACTTACATAAACAAAAATATGGTCTCTATTGATAAAACTTTGCTCTAAACTTACCTACAAACTGTCTTTTGAATAAGTGATGCTCCCTATTTCAGCAAAATTTTGGGAATGTATAACTATTTCTGTAAATAGGAATTATAAATTATAAAAAGAGATTTTAAAATATAGGACATATTAGTTTGGATTCAAAAGGATGCTAACTTTCATAAATAAGCGAGAGATGGTTACCATGCTGCTCTGTTTGACGCTTGTAAGGAAATTGTAGCAGATTTGTTAGTTGCTTAAATCTTTAGATTAGCTTGAGGAATATTACCAATGTATAATCTGAAAATATTTTCTTGATAGTAAAACAAAAGATTGCAGTGTTTTGAGACTAGGGGGTGCAAAAGGAATTTTCAGGACTTGTCCAGTCATCAGTAGTATTGTGTTAATTGTGTTAATCAGGAATGTGTGTGTGTGTGTGTTACAAATGTCAAGATGGAAGTCATGATTATTTGATCAAAGCCCTGCCCCCTTTTAACATGTGGCCCCAAAGGATATGGGGCTTTTTTCATATGGAAGTGGCTGCCATCATAACTTTTTTGACCTGATGGTAATGCCCCTTTATCAGAAGACAAAATGGTGGTAATATTTTACACCAGTTCCTTTAGTTTCCCAGGTCTTTTGTATAATCTCCCATCTTTTTCTGGAGAAGAAGGCACATTTTAATCAATTATCCAGCATTTTTACTGGAGACTGACAGGAGCTTAGAACCTTTTTATAAATAAAGATGATACTGAAGGTCGGGGCTTTGCCTTGCCAGCATCTCACTTTAAAAGAAAGAATAACAATCATTTAAAAAGATCAGGCATAAAGCCTTCTTTCTCTACCTTCACTTGCCAAATTGCAGTGCCTGAAATGGATGGTACTATTTTGACAGTCGTTCCCTTTATTTTCCACCTCCAACGCAAACGTTTTGTATGGAAAGGTCATAATTCACATTGTATTAATGAACAAGGAAGGATTTTCCTGCCAATGCATTCTTTTATTTGACATGGTAACTATTTAAGTGCTCCTCATACAGAGCATGGTAATTATTATACCGTATATGGCTGGATAATTACAGAGCAGCTTCCATCCCATTAGAAAGGAAGAGACACATTTAGTCCTTTGGGAACATTTAGTGATCCATCCATCAGGAGGGAAACTAAGATCCATTCACCACTATTACCATTTTCACTCCCCAAATTCTGAGAAACAATATCAAGTTGACCTGTAGTCATTCACCCTGCCAACCTCAAAATGCTGAGAACAAAGACTAATGGTTAGATTTAAAAAAAGAAAGGACTCCCTCACTTTCAGTCTACAGAAAAAGGAAATAACATGCATTTTCAACAGCCTTTTAGAATCCATGTCCTTACTGTTTGTTTGGTTTCCTTCACCACTTCCAGTAAAAGACTGAGGCCAGGAACAGAAACTAGCAAATTTTTCAATGTAGCATCCCACTGTCTAAAAGCACTGCAAAAGATTGTTTTTAAGCTTAGTTGTGGTCTCAACTGCACCATAATAGCCAGAAATAAACAATCTTAAATTACCAATTTTGCCAGCACGATGGGATATGATTTCATACTGATGCAGAAGTCTTATGTGCAAGTTCCCTGTGGTCCATTAAGGAAGAAGATATTTATCATTCTTTCTCATTTCTGTACATTAAATTTGCATTGAATTAGGAATATATATATATATATATATATATATATATATATATATATATATATATATATATATATATATATATATATATATATATATATGTTCATTGAGAAGGCCACGTCTTTATCACTCCAACACCTCTTCCTTCCCAGTTTCTCAAAAAGCAGTTTAAAATTGAGCAACAATTGTTTCAGGCTGTAAGAATTGCAAAGAGGCCAATCATATCTCTCTGGGGAACTCACAAGCCAAAAATGGAGCTTTTATTTGGAGGAATGCTACCTTAACGACTATTCTCTCTAATTTTTGATAGGTTGTAGATGCAACACATTTCTTATGTGTCATTGCTTTGAACTAGAGTTTAAACATATCCAGTATGAGGAATGTTAGAAGATGCCACAGTGCTTTTTCAGTGTAGTCCGTTTAGTGTGCTTGACCCTAGTGAATCAATACTGCTTTTTTAAAAAAACAAACAAACACACACTCTGGTTTTTAGTGGGATCTTTGGTATTTGCACATAGACAAAAATGCTATATAGATCTGTTAACCCTCCATCAAGCTGAACTCTAAACATGCAACATCCTATCCAAGTATTCTAGTTGTAAATCATTCACTCATTCATTCATTCATGAAAATTTATAGGGCTGTCCAACTCACACTCAGTGACTCTGGGCAGCCCACAAAGATAAAAACCCAACACAGAAACAATTAAAAAGCAATAACTTCCATGTTCCTGTGCTTTCATTAAACTGAAGCCTACTCTATACATATTCTGTATTTTTAGATGTGCAAATATTACTATATTTGGATAACATGAGACCAATTTGCTTCTGATTTTTTCCTTCTAAAAATGGAAGTTACTATGTTACTGATTGATTTATAAGTCTTTGAAGTTTGAACAGAGGAAATTGACCTTTCCAGTTCCCAAACTGAAATCAAGCTACAGTAAAATAGACAAGTTCCTGGCAAGTTTCTCTGATACTTGTCTGCTACAGAAGCACACAGAATGTTTATGAAACTAATTATGAAGTAATATTCAATTAATTATTTTCTTGACAGTTCTTATCTAAAAAAGCCTTCACTTTATCATTCTATGAGGCTGAATCACAGAGGTATTGTACCCTGATCTTGTTCAATTTGCTACGTGCAAGATGAAATGCTTCAAAAAATGTCAGGCTACATTTTTGAAACAGCATGGGTAATGAAGCCAGCTCTGGGGGAAAAAAACATTCAAAACTTGTAACGAGATTTCATATTCCAGAGTTTTTATCTTTTTGTTGCAGTGGTATTTAGAAATTGGATCATTATCTTTATTTTATGCAAGTATTCCAAAGGAGAATTGTTGTGAATAATTGCCAAGACAACCAATGTTCTTCACTGAGACATCTGAAAGCATTGATTCATATCCAGAAACATTAACTACTACTTGAAATTTCAATTGTTTTGAGGAAGATTGACAGCACACTAGGTAGACAATTCTCATTAAAGTTTTGGTGCCTCTTATCAGCCTGATCCTTTTCTTTACATCAAAAATCTTGAACTTCTTATAGTACACAAAGCAATAAAAAGTAAATAAAGAATATCATTCAGTTGTGTTCCTACACCACTGAGTTTGTCTAACATCAGACATGAGTATCAGCTATTTCATGAGATACTTGTGCTTTTTTATTTCAGGGATATTGCAAGACCATTGCTGACTTGCAATTATAATCTACCAAATAAGAATTTTAAAAAGAAGGAACACAAGACGATAGTCATAGGAAGGGGAAAATGAATGCACCAGATCTTCTTGCTCTATGCAAGTGAGATTTATACATGCTAGAAGATGATACAGGCAGATTGTACTGCCCCTTGGAGGTCATTTTTAATTTTCTTGGGTTTTTTTAGTCAAAATTGGAATTATTACAATTGCTTAGAATTTTTTCTTGTATGCAATACATTTTACCTTGGGTTCATAATCTGTACATGTGTGCATATACAGTCAGCTCAGAGGCAACACTGCCCTGAATCTGAAGGTAAATTTACCAATTCTCCTTGTAAATGTGTGGTTATCATCACACACTGTAGTAATTCCACAGGTAAATAACATGATCTGGGGGAAAAACAAACCTTGTGTGTTCTAAATCTCTTTTGAATCAGCTTTATTAACTGACTTTGCCCTTACTGTTTTAAGAGAGGAGGAATCTTGCTGCCCACTTTCTCCATGCCATACATGGATTTTATACACCTCAGTCATTTATATTCCAAGCAAAAAGTCTAACATTGTAGGCATTTTTCCCCATCAGCAGTGTGTTCCTGATTATTCTGATATTCCTGATGTTCAGCTTTTATTCTTTGATTTCTATTGGCTTATCTACTGTATTTTTTCAATTGTCCTCAAATACAGAGAACATCCCAAAAATATTATGAGCAAGTAAGCGCTCACTTTATTTTTCTCTGATTATTTAAAGAAAGCAAAGAACATAATCCATCAGTGACCTGCTGTCTGAAGTGTCATCAGCTGATATCTCACTCCTCTTCCTCACAAAATGGGAAATAAACTGCTTTCATTTCCCCCCTCACACACACACATACCTTCTATTCAGAACATACGTGATTTGTCTATTTTGCAACAATAACAGCAACGAAAAAGAGACAGAGAGGGATTCAGAGATATTGTTATGAAGTGATGTGAGGAAATATCAACTATGAAATTGTAAAGAAAACCATAGAAATATTCTAAAATCTTTCTAGCTGCTTTATTACCATTTCCTGTCGCATGAGGAACTCCCTGTGGCTTTGTAAAATTGAAATAATGACACATCTGCAATTTTGAAAACAGGCATTTTGTTTTGTTTCTGGCCATTGCTGCAGGCTAAGTTTTTTCACCATTGAGAAAACACAAGTATGCAGTTTTGCTTCAGTTTCAAATAAATTATATCAAAGTCAGAAATAAATTATTTCAGCTCCAAAAATCAATCAACAATGAGATTAACAGAGAATACAGTATGGCTCAGGACTGAACTATGGAATTCTTGGTGCTCTCTAAGCTTGGTGTTTGCTTGCAGAGGTTTCATTACCCAACTAGGTAACATCAGTGCTTTGATCCATCACATCACATCAATCAATCAATCAATCAATCAGTCCATCAGTACTGTGGGATCAGTTAGGCCCAGAATTTATCCTGAAATGGTGCTCTTGAAACCAGTATGTGTTGATTCAGCATTGTTACCGTGCAATAAATTGCCTTTTCTAAATGGAAAAAAAATCCTAGAATGTGTAGAATTTTCTTTGTCATTAGAATGAACAATCAACTCCCTTTTGTTCTAATTTTTTGAAGCTCATTTAAAGATGTGCTTTTTCAGAACAATGGAAACACAGATGGTGATTTTAGGTATTGCCCATTATTGGAAGAGTGCCAGGTTCTTTTAGATGTTATTGATTTTAAAGTAGAATTCCCTTTCTCTCTCTCTGGCATTTTATTTTCCAAGGCCTTAATGAAGTCCTAATATATAGTATGAAGTTGCTTATATTATTGCTATTGAAATACAATATGTCTTCTAGCTGCATACCCAAAGTTATCCTGATTCCAAATTATCTGAAAGAAAAGGGTCAGACCAAAACTTGAAGGAAATCAATAAAAAATATGTTTAACTAGATTTATATTTCATACTGTCCAGACCCATGTAGCTGAGCAAAAGCAAGGAAGCAACTACATTTATTTCATCAAGTCTGTGGCAAATACTGAATTTTGGAAACTCTAAAAGGAATTTCCTATTCTCATATATGGTAACTTTATTAAATCAGAACAATTATAAATTTTTCTTCCCAGATTTCTTTCCTTCTGGGCTAAACTGCCATAAGAGAAAAATTGCTAACTACCTTGTCCACTCGCTCTTGATTGCCTTTTGCTTTTTCATTCTTTTCTCAAATCTGCCCACAATTTCTCATACACAGAATCATAAAATGCATAAACTGGAAGAGACTTTATGGGATATCTACTTCAACCCCTGCTTACTGCAGAAATTCTCTAATCCATTCCTGGAAGTTCACTACTATCCCAGGAAGACTGTTCCAATTTACCTACTCTTTTAGGAGTTTTCCCCTAAAATTCAGTCTTGAGTCTCCTTTTTTGTCATTCTTGTTCTTGTCCTGCCCTCACTTTCACCACACATTATGTCTTTCCTCTCGCATGCAACAGTCTTCTGTCATTTCTTTCCACAGAAATCTGTGTTGGAAACTAAGCATGCACAGCTCCTTACAGAGCTTGGTTTTCAAACACCACCCTTATTATCCCTGTAGCTCTCCTCTCAGTTTGTTCTGGCTTCTCCATGTCCCTCTGAAACTATGGTTCCCAGAACTGGACACAGTACTCCAAGTATTGTTGAATCAATGCAGTGAAAATATCATTCCCTTTAATTTGGACATGATGCTTGTGTTAATATGGCCAAGTTCATACTTGATAGCTTAACAGAATAATAGAGTTGGAAGGGACCTTGGAGGTCTTCTAGTCCAACTCACTGCTCAGGCAGGAAGCACTATTCCATTTCAGATAAATGGTTGTCCAATCTCTTCTTAAAAATTTCCATTGTTGGAGCATCCACAACTTCTTGAGGCAAGTCATTCCACTGATTAATTGTTCTAACTGTCAGGAAATTTCTCCTTAGTTCTAGGTTGCTTCTTTCTTTGATTAGTTCCCACCCATTGCTTCTTGTCCTGCCTTCAGGTGTTTTGGAGAATAGGCTGATTCCCTCTTCTTTGTGGAAACTCATTAGAAATTGGAACACTGCTATCAGGTCACTCCTAGTCTTTCTTTTCATTAAACTAGACATATCCAATCCGAGCAACCATTCTTTATATGTTTTAGTCTCCATTCCTCTAATCATCTTTGCTGCTCTTCTCTGCATTCCTTCTAGAGTCTCAACATCTTTTTTACATAATGGTGACCAAAACTGGATACAATATTCCAAGTGCGGTCTTACCAAGGCATTATATTGTGGTATTAAGACTTTAGTGATCTTAATTCTATCCCTCTGTGAATGCAGCCTAAGACTGCATTGGCATTTTGGCAGCTGCAACACACTGCTAGCTCATATTTAACTGATTGTCCACTAGTTTAAGGTGTAACCCACAGCTGCTAAGTACGTGCCTTTGGGATCTCTGATCATAGATTGCCCTTCGAATCTAGATTTCTGTACTATCCTATTATGCAGCATTAACTTCTACTTTAGTAGTTCATATTTTCTTGAAACACAATTCATCCTGTCCTCAAGCAGTACTCTTTTAGCATTTGATTTTGCCAGTCAGTTCAAATGGATAATATATAGTACCTGCTGACAATTCTTTTTCTTCTGACTCTGACTTCCAAGTCAGACAAATCTCTGCAGTTTTCTTGGCAAGTAACAATTTATAAGTTCTCCTAAAATGTCATGGAAGGAAGGAAGGAAGGAAGGAAGGAAGGAAGGAAGGAAGGAAGGAAGGAAGGAAGGAAGGAAGGAAGGAAGGCTCAGATTACAGTTAATGTAAGATAAAACAAATGAGTTTCCATGGAACTGCAGATGTAGCGGGAAGCACATTCCATGCAGTGATACTTACGTATATCTATTATTCATTATGACTTTTTGCACTAAAATCATAATTGGATATCTGTTTTGTACAAGGATGACTTTGTTGCATGCAATGCATATCCAATGGAAATATGCATAAAGGTATAACAAGCAAATAACCAACATTGTCAACAGAGTTAAAGAAAATCTAGATGTGCACTTTAAATTATCTATGGGTAGTAAGTAAAGTGGATTTTTGTATATGTAAAATTGTTTTGTTACCACAGCCTATTTCTGTGATGTAATGCTTAGGCATGGTTGCTGCATAAGAGAAATCAATAGCAGATCCAAAAATTTTACCTCTAAAGTGGCATAACGTCTAAGCCAATTTAGGGCCAACTGGGAGCCTCTATGTGAATAAACTGCATCTGGCTGAACTAAAATTGCCATATGAGCATGTATATCATTGTGCTATCCCCAAAGTCTTTCCATAGAAGAAGAAAAATGTCTTGAGGAATCTATTAGAGTGACGCATTCATCTATACACTCCTGCAGGACCATTTTTATGGCTGTTCTAAAACATTTCATGCTGTAATGCAACCCCTGGGTTAGGAGTTTGCAGCAGGGTTAATTTGTTGAACTAAGCCAAAATAGAACCCCGGAGATGAGAGACGGTGATCTAAGAGGTGAGACCATAAAGGAAGAAATGAACTATTGCTACAGAGATTGATGTGGCAGGATAGATTAAAGATTAGGGTCCCAAATTTTGGCAGAGTGGTGGGGAGGATCAAAACATACAGGTAGGTTGGACAATAAAGCTTAAAAGGAGTTTTCCCAAAGAAGTAAACAAGCAGAAATGAGATAAATTGAAACAGAGAAACAGAAGAAGAGGGTATAAACAAGAGAAAGTGGCATTTTTTGCAGAGAGAAATATGTAGGAGAGATGAACAGAGCAAAGGTGAGTAGATGGATGCAATGGGAAGGAAGAAGCAGGGGGCAAACTAACTTGGCAGGAAAATAGTGGAAGTAGCAGTCTTAAAGAGAGGGAGGAGTCAGAGGGAGGAAACGTTTCAAAAGAAAGTAGCTTGACAGAAATTTTGAGAGAAAAAGAAGCTTTAAGAAATAGAAGAAGAAAAAAGGCACATAGGAAAACTGTGCCAGCAAAGTGGCAGAAGAGAGGCAGCAGCGACCTTTCTCTTTACAACCATCTACTGGGTGGAACTCAGAGACCACAAGGTTGCCAAAAAGCGAACCAAGAATTTGGGTGGCAAAGAGTGTCCCACAGAGGGAGAGTGGCTGGCAGGGTCAGAGAGTGGAAGAGCACCTAAGACAGCAGTTCCCAACCTTTTCTATACCCCACACCCCTAGAACGCTTCTGATATATTCTCGCACCCCTTACAAAAGAGCCTTGGTGGAGCAGTGGGCTAATGCCTCCTTAAGTAACACCAGCTGCCTGCAATTAGTGCAGGTTCGCATCCCACCAGGCTCAAGGTTGACTCAGCCTTCCATCCTTCCGAGGTAGGTAAAATGAGGACCCAGATTGTTGGGGGCAATTAAGCTGACTTTGTAATAATGCCGCTTGGGGGTGTGTGAAAGCCCTAATAAGCAGGCATATACATAGAATGAAGGCTACTGCTAAGCTTGTAAGCCGCCCTGAGTCTTCGGAGAAGGGCGGGATATAAATGGAATTAAAATAAAATAAATAAATAAAAGTTTGAAATAACGGCAACGAATTATGCAATTACACTATAATATTGAAACTTCTAAACCCAAGTTTTCGCACCCCCTGGAATGTCATCTCGCACCCCCGGTTGGGAACCCCTGACCTAAGAAAACAGCTAGGGATTATGGCCAGAGGAGACAAGATGGACAAAAGGAATATTGAATGGGAAAGAAGAGAGGAAAATTCAAGTGTTGTACAGTGCCTAGCAGTATAACATAGTTGGTGCCACAGAGTGAAAAGATACTGTGGATTGCTCAGCTGAGAGAGAGGATGGGCTTATTTAACATATACTGTAGCATTAAGACTGCAAGCCTCCAAGGAGAAGTCTGTTTCAGAGGCATCTCCAGAAAAGATGCTAACACTCAGGCTTCTGCCTCTGTCTGCACTTTGATTCCCACTAGGGTTTCATGTTATATCTACTCCAGTGGAAAAAAGGGAACTGTACCAGGTTTTCCCTCTCTTAACTGACTGGTTTCTGTAAAACCATTTTGGTGATCACTCTTATTATTATAGGATTTCCCGGGAAGAATTTAGAAATTGATTTCATTAGAGCTCTAAACTGGACAGAGGCATTACTTGCTGCCGAAATTAATTAAAGCAAAGAAGGATATAAGAACTGGGGAGAATTCAGTGGGATTCCTGGGGAAGCCAGCTCCTATACTCAAGGGCTTCAAGTTTAATTGGAGGGACAACAATAAGTGAATTCTGGCAATCTTTCCTGAAATGTGTTAGAAGAACCAAGCCACAGAATGGAACCTAAAGCACAGAAATCTTGGATTAAGCATTCTAACATGAATAGTAATGATTTTAAACTAGCTACATCTTCATCTTCATCACCACCACCACCCCAATTAAATTGTTGGTAAGTTGGAAAAGGGGAAAAAATGATTGGAGTGGTGCCCCAGCTAGAGAAAAGCTATGCAAAACTACTATTTATTCGGGTCACAAATGAAAAGGAACATTTTGGAAAATTATTTCTGTCTTATTCCCTCATAATATTTTGTCATGAGTCTTGGAAGCCATGAAATTTTCAATAGTATAATAATTTGGCCCTCCTACATAGTGTGTCTGTATGAATTAGCTGCTTGCATACCTAACAGCAGTCAAAGCTAAAAGAAACTCGTGGATGATGGAGTGTCTGACATAAAATCATGGATTGTCCTATGTTTCTTTTAAACAGCTAGAGATAATTGTTCTTAAGGAAGGTAATGTAGTAAGAGGCACTTTCTAGATGTTTTGCATGTGATATTCACATCTAATGTAAGGGAAAGTGGGGTTACTTCCTTCATTTCACTTCCAATTCTGTCCCTTATTTGTTTGTGTACTATAGCATCAGCATCAATATAGGGAAAACCTCAGCTGTATGACGCATAGTTTTTCACCACAGAGAGTCTGCAAAATATGATTCAATTCCTTTGTTTTGTTTTTATTTATTTCATTTTTCCCCCAAAACTGACAAGATAATAACTACACGCAAAATATATAATGCATTTTTTTAGTTTAAAAAGAAGGGAAACAAAGAAACTGAATGGAGACGTATGACAACAGACCAAACAAGTCAAGGAAATTTGCCAAGAATTATTTGAAGTTCCTGCTTGTTCTTATGCTGAAAGGAAACTAGTTCTAATGTTGACAAAGAATATAGAGTGACAGTTCAATGCTGCAAGTGCTTGTAGATTTGTCTTTCCAATGTTAAAGAATAATTCTTTTCATAATCCCCACCATGCAGAAAATATCCATAACACTTGATATATTGATTCATTCACTGTTTTAACAATGAAATATAATAAATCATGGCAACTCTTCTCTCCTGATAATTTCTTGCCACAATACATATAAAAGAGGCACTATTATATACTGTATGTGTACAAACATTTCTTTCCTGAGTAGAAAATAATTCATTTTATTTTCAAAATATATTTTAAATGAAATGAACCAGAGTTTCTTCTCTATCTGGGGGTTGGGGTGGATTGTGCTGATTTTGAAGCCCAAATTTATCTAGCAAAAGGAAACACATGTTTAATGTTCTTTATGTGGCCAGGTGGTTCTGCAGGATGGCAGTTAGCATAGCTTATCAACATAATAAATGTTTCATCTCAGCCTTCCACAAGCTTTAGGTAAGGAATAATTTTCCAAATCCTTGACTTACAACAATTCGTTTAATGACCGTTCACAGTTACAACAGCATTGAAAAAGCAGCATCCCCATGGTCATGTGATCAAAATTCAGATGCTTCACAACTGACTCATATATATGACAGTTGCAGTATCTGAGGGTCATTTGATTCTCTTTTGCGACTATCTGACAAACAAAGTCAATGGGGAAGCCAGATTCACTTAACAACCATGTTACTAATTTAACAGTTGCAGTGACTCACTTAACAAATGTGGTAAGAAAAGTCATAAAATGGGGCAAAACTCACTTAACAAATTTCTCACTTAGCAACATAAATGTCAGGCTTAGTTGTGGTCATAAATTGAGGACTACCTATAGTGACAAACCTGCTGCAGATGTTCAAAGGGGTTACTTTTCTTGACCTCTTTGTAGTAGAACCTTACAGCTGTCAAATTTAAAAGTGTATGCATTACCTCTAACATCTTTGTATATGGCCTTTTCAAAAGATAATTTGAAGGATCACAGAGCTATCATAAAATCAGCTGAATAAAAGAGGACAAGTAGAATTCTACGTACACCAGTCATAAGAGGAGCTCTATGGTGTCACTTTCAAACCTGGGAAAGAAAGCTATCATTTGTATAAAGTCTAAAACTCTGGAAGGATGGGCGGGGGATCTGGATTGTAACCACATGAAATCAAGAAGAGTGTGTCAGATGCTTCCTGCAAGCTATTTACATACCTCTGATTGATTTCCTGCAACCTGTAATTATTTTAGCTGCATTTGTTTTCATGCTGTGTGTACGATACATTCTCAGTCAGATTAATGCTTATTTCTAGGCTATTAAAACCACTTTGGTTACAATGGGAAGGAAAAGAGCCACCCAACCTTTTTGTCTGCAGCAGATGTCGATACCCCAGGGAACAATTTTTAGCAAGGGTAAATTTTGTTGATGATTCTCACAATCCTTCTTCCTCAAATATTCGTCTTCTGTCAATTCACTTTCAAATTATATTCCTTTTTTGTTAATGATTTAGGAATCACTCTCTTATTTTCCATATTGTCTCATTTGAAGATTACAAGCATTGTGAAGGGGCTATATTCCCCAAAGAGTATAGGAATATAGGAGTTAAAGCTAAAAAAACTTGGCACCAGCTTAGAAGGGACTATAATGAAGCACTGAATTATAGCCATTCTAGCTACAGGCTTAACAAGAAGTACCTCTTTAGTGACATCTCATAACTTCAAGGAGCCAGCTCTGCTTATTGCTGGCTATAGACATCTCAATTCCTTTGTCAGAGTAAATTGTCAATCCTAGAATATACTGAATTTGTACTCCTCCTTGCCTCATTTCTGAATTACTTTCAGAATGGTTTGATGAATAAGATATTTTATACCTTTTAAATTTGTATTTGATCTATTTTCCCAGTTGGATAATGCAGAGCGATGAATTGTTAATTTGGCAGCTTCTGTCCCCCAACATGCATCCATTCCTTGTAATATCTTTTAAAGAAATGCAGACTGGGGTTTGGGAATGAAGAAAGGAATGACTGAATAATTAATGGGGAGTTGCAGAAAGAATTACTCAATCCTGAAGGTTCTTTTATGAATTCACTCTTTTATTCAGTTTTTCTAGGGATTCCTCCCCAAATAATACAGGGAATAAAAGTTAGATAGACACCTACCTCAAGAATATTGTTGTACATGTCTTAAAAATAGTGCTTGAATTTCTGGTTAGGATGTTATTATTCCATTTCCACACTTGGAATGCTGCATTCAGTTTTGGTCACCCCATTATAAAAAAGATGTAGGGACTTTGGAAAAAGTGCAAAGAAGAGCAACTAAAATGATTAAAGGCCTGGAGACTAAAACATATGGAGAACGGTTGCAGGATTTGGTTTGTCTAGTCTAGAGAAAAGAAGGATTGGTGTGTGTGTGTGTGTTTTTGTGCGTGTGTATGTGTGTGTGTGTGTGTGTGTGTGACATGATAGCAATATTCCAGCATTTGAGAAGCTGCCACAAAGTGGGGGTCAAGCTATTCTTCAAAGCACCCGTGGGCAAGACAAGAAACAATGAATCAGTGGCGTAGCGTGGGTTGTCAGCACCCGGGGCAAGGCAAGTAATTTACGCCCCCTAACCCGTGGATTTTAGCACTTGAGTCTACACTGTCCCTCCCCCAGATAGTCCCTTGCTCTCTCTCCGCACCGCACCGCACGCCTGGCACCCCCCCTCCACAGTGGGCGGCGACCCAGTGGCTCGGATCGGATTCGCACAGCCAGCACTGCAGTGAGAGAGAGTGAGTGAGCCAGGCAGGGGCAGAGAGCTGCGAATGCGAGCGTGCCCCCCCAGATGTTGCACCCGGTGCAGCCGCCCCCCCCTGCACCCCCCACGCTATGCCACTGCAATGAATGGAAACTAATCAAGGAGAGAAGCAACCTGGAATTAAGGAGAAATTTCCTAACAGTGAGGACAATTAACCAATGGAACAGCTTGCCTTCAGACATTATGGGTGCTTCAGCACTGGAGGTTTTTAAGAGACTGGACATCCACTTATTTGAAATGGTACAGGATCTCTTGCTTCAGTAGGAAGCTGGACTAGAAGACCTCCAAGATCCCTTCCAGCTCCACTCTATTCTAATTCTGGTTCTAATATTCATCTTCCCTGTTTTCCTCAGTTGCAATTGGTCCTAGTAATAAGTTATCAACTTCTGAAACATTTTGTTTAGATCAGACATGTCAAACACAAGGCCCGGATCCGGCCCGCAAAGTGGTTTCATGCGGCCTGCGAAGTCATCCTGGAAACACTGAGGGAACGGCCCCCACTGCCTTGGCCCTGGCCCAGAGACCCTCCTTCTGCCAGAGACCCTCAGATCTGTCCCACTCCTGCCCAGGCCCCCATAGGCACCCTTGATGCGAATGATGTAGAGCTGGCCATGCCCACCGAGTAGGCCATACGCACTCTAGCCACGCCCACCCAGTAGGCCACGCCCACCCTGGCCATACCCACCCGGCCCCCTGAGGGCAACCACAATACTGATGCGGCCCTCAATGAAATTGAGTTTGACACCCCTGGTTTAGATTATTGGTAAGCATTATATTTTAAGTATGCTTTTAACTTATTTGTATTGCATTTTGTTGTTTTTTATTGTTAACTATCTAACAATACTGAGGTAATTACTATCAAACCAAACTGCTGAATTTTGGAACAGGTTATTTGATTTCTTGAACAGGGACATGAGATTCTCTTGCTGGGGGCGTTTATATTTGCTTATTTACTTTAGTACATGATTTTTGGGAAGGGGCTTACAATTCATTGACTCTTTGATCAGGTGACCAGCCAGGAAGGGGAACCACTTTCCTCAGCTAGCAACTGAGTCTCAAAAAAGACTAATTTGAAATAGACAGGTAGTTGAGAAATCACAACTAGAAGATGAAACAGGAGCAGGAGCATTTTAGGGTGAGCATGAAGCCAACCTCAGATCCTGATCAAAAGATAGTAACTGGTGAAATGAGACACATGACTGAAAGTATTACTTGTCAAAAAAGAGTGAGACAGAGGAAAAAAATGACCAAGCAAAAAGGAAAGCAAGATGGCTTTGTATGTAAAAAAAAAGTCTGATTGAAAGCATCTGGGTAAGATTAAAGGAATAAGGAACAAAAGCGATATTACTGTAGGTAGGAGCTTATTACAGATCATCTAATCAAGCAAATGTAAAAAGGGCCTAACTAGGCTCTTAAGAAGAGAGGTGAAAATGGTAATAGGAGTTTTTAGCTATTCTGATATTTGATGGAGCACTAACCTAGGAATGGAACATTTTATTTTTCAGAAAATGGAAGATTAACTGAAAGCATTTGTATCCTGCCCCTTCATGGATTACTGCCTTGTCGTAGCGAAGGGGCTTGCGTAATTCAATGAAGCTATGAGCTATGCCGTGCAGGGCCACCCAAGACGGAAAGGTCATAGCAGAGAGTTCTGACAAAACGTGATCCACTGGAGAAGGAAATGGCAAACCACTCCAGTATCTTTGCCATGAAAACCTTATGGACAGTACCAAAAGGCAAAACGATATGATGCTGGAAGATGAGCCCCTCAGGTTGGAAGGCGTCCAATATGGCAGGGGTCCGGAGTACCTCAGGGAACACCTGCTGCCGGCATCAACTTCCCTGCGCCCTGTGCGTTCCCACAGAGAGGGACTCCTCAGGGTGCCACCGATCAGAGAATGTCGATTGGTGGCCCCCAGGGGGAGATCCTTCTCTGTGGGCGCTCCGGAGCTATGGAATCAGTTACCGGTGGAGCTCCAGATGGCGCCCGATCTTCGCTCCTTTCGCCGCGATCTGAAAACATTTCTATTCGAACAAGCCGGCCTGGCCTGATGGGGGATTGCTGGGGGTTTTTATTGCCGTATTTTTGGGATTTTTATAAACGTATTGTATTAATTGTTTTTAATGGGCAACTATTTAATTTTTTTTTTTAATATTTGTAACTTTGCATTTTATTCTTGCCCTGTTCACCACCCTGAGTCCTTCGGGAGAAGGGCGGTATAAAAAAAAATAAAAAAATAAAAAATATGCTACTGGGGAAGAGCAGAGGGCTAGTACTAGTAGCGCCAGAAAGAATGAAGCGACTGGGCCAAAGCCGAAAGGACGCTCAGCTGTGGATGTCTGGTGGTGAAAGGAA
The DNA here is from genome assembly GCF_964194415.1 of Vipera berus. Taxonomy (NCBI): domain Eukaryota; kingdom Metazoa; phylum Chordata; class Lepidosauria; order Squamata; family Viperidae; genus Vipera; species Vipera berus. The sequence continues at coordinate 45,917,651 of NC_138204.1, forward strand.
AGTCCAATGCTGTAAAGATTTTTTCTCCATAGGAACCTGGAATGTAAGATCCATGAATCAAGGAAAGCTGGACGTGGTCAAACAAGAGATGACAAGACTGAGCATTGTCATCTTAGGAATCAGCGAACTAAAATGGACAGGAATGGGTGAATTTAATTCAGATGACCATCAGGTATACTACTGCGGGCAAGAATCCCTCAGAAGAAATGGAGTAGCCTTCATAGTCAATAAAAGAGTAGGAAAAGCAATACTGGGATACAATCCGCAAAATGACAGAATGATCTCAGTTCGAATCCAAGGCAAACCATTCAATATCACAGTAGTCCAAGTCCAAGTCTATGCCCCAACCACCGGTGCTGAAGAGGATGAAATTGACCGGTTCTATGAAGCCCTACAGCACCTTATAGAACTAACACCAAAAAATGATGTCCTTATCATCATGGGGGATTGGAACGCTAAAGTAGGAAGCCAAAAGATAACTGGAATAACAGGCAAGTTTGGCCTTGGAGTACAAAATGAAGCAGGGCACAGGCTGATAGAATTTTGTCAAGAGAATACGATGGTCATAGCAAACACTCTTTTCCAACAACCCAAGAGACGGCTTTACACATGGACATCACCAGACGGTCAACACAGAAATCAGATTGACTATATGCTCTGCAGCCAAAGATGGAGAAGCTCTATACAGTCAGTAAAAACAAGACCAGGAGCTGACTGTGGCTCAGACCATGAGCTTCTTGTTGCAAAGTTTAGGCTTAAATTGAAGAAAGTAGGGAAAAGCACTAGGCCACGCAGGTATGAATTAAATCATATCCCTGTTGAATATACAGTAGAGGTGACAAATAGATTTAAGGAATTAGATCTGATAGACAGAGTGCCTGAAGAACTATGGACAGAGGTTCGCAACATTGTACAACAGGTAGTAACCAAAACCATCCCAAAGAAAATAAATGCAAGAAAGCAAAATGGCTGTCTGAGGAAGCTTTGCAAATAGCTGAGGACAGGAGGGAAGCGAAAGGCAAGGGAGAAAAAGAAAGATATGCCCAATTAAATGCAGAATTCCAAAGAATAGCTAGAAGAGATAAGAATGCCTTCTTAAATGAACAATGCAAAGAAATAGAAAAAAAATAGAATAGGGAGGACCAGAGATCTTTTCAAGAAAATTGGAGAGATGAAGGGAACGTTTCATGCAAAAATGGGCATGATAAAGGACCAAAATGGCAGGGACCTAACAGAGGCAGAAGAGATTAAGAAGAGGTGGCAAAATTACACAGAAGAACTATACTTAACGTCCCTGATAATCACAATGAGGTGGTCACTGACCTCGAGCCAGACATCCTAGAATGTGAAGTGAAGTGGGCCTTAGAAAAGCTGAGCAACAACAAAGCTAGTGGAAGTGACAGTATTCCAGCTGAGCTATTCAAAACCTTAAAAGACGATGCAGTAAAAGTGCTACACTCAATTTGCCAGCAAATTTGGAAAACTCAACTGTGGCCACAGGATTGGAAAAGATCAGTTTACATTCCAATTCCAAAGAAAGGCAGTGCCAAAGAATGTTCAAACTATCGCACCATTGCACTCATTTCTCATGCTAGTAAAGTTATGCTTAAAATCCTACAAGCTAGACTCCGGCAGTATGTGGATCGAGAACTACCAGAAGTACAGGCAGGATTTCGAAGAGGCAGAGGAACTAGAGATCAAATTGCTAACATACGCTGGATCATGGAGAAAGCTAGAGAGTTCCAGAAAAACATCTACTTCTGCTTCATTGACTATGCTAAAGCCTTTGATTGTGTGGATCATAACAAACTGTGGCAAGTCCTTAAAAAGATGGGCATACCAGACCATCTTATTTGTCTCTTGAGAAATCTATATGCGGGCCAAGAAGCAACAGTGAGAACTGGACACGGAACCACTGATTGGTTCAAAATTGGGAAAGGAGTCCGGCAAGGCTGTATACTGTCGCCTTGCCTATTTAACTTATATGCAGAGCACATCATGAGAAAGGCAGGGCTAGATGAATCAAAAGTTGGAATTAAGATTGCCGGAAGAAACATCAACAACCTAAGATATGCAGATGATACCACTCTAATGGCAGAAAGTGAAGAAGAACTAAAGAGCCTCTTGTTGCGGTTGAAGAAGGAGAGTGCAAAACTTGGGTTGAAACTAAACATTAAGAAAACCAAGATCATGGCATCTGGCTCTCTCAATTCCTGGCAAATAGATGGGGAAGAAATGGAGGTAGTGACAGATTTTATTTTCCTGGGCTCCAAGATCACTGCAGATGGGGACTGTAGCCAAGAAATTAAAAGACGCTTGCTCCTGGGGAGGAAAGCCATGGCAAATCTAGACAGCACACTAAAAAGCAGAGACATCACCCTGTCAACAAAAGTGCGTATAGTCAAGGCTATGGTCTTCCCAGTTGCAATGTATGGCAGTGAAAGCTGGACCATAAGAAAGGCTGAGCGCCAAAGAATTGAAGCCTTTGAACTATGGTGCTGGAGAAGACTCCTGTGAGTTCCTTGGACTGCAAGGCGATCAAACCGGTCAGTCCTAGAGGAGATCAACCCTGACTGCTCTTTAGAAGGCCAGATCCTGAAGCTAAAACTCAAATACTTTGGCCACCTAATGAGAAGGAAGGACTCACTGGAGAAGAGCCTAATGCTGGGAAAGATTGAGGGCAATAGAAGAAGGGGACGACAGAGAATGAGGTGGCTGGATGGAGTCACTGAAGCAGTAGGCGTGAGCCTAGATGGACTCCAGAAGATGGTAGAGGACAGGAAGGCCTGGAGGAACATTGTCCATAGGGTCGCGATGGGTCGTACACGACTTTGCAACTAACAACAACAACAACAACAACAAATTTGTATCCTGAATCTGTTTCTGAAAAACAGAGAGGAATTTGTTGATGACTGGAAAGAACAGTTTTCCTGAGGGAAAATGTTAACATTATGTTAGAATTCAACAAAATTAGAAGAGGAAAAGCTGAAAAATGTTAGTCATATACGTTAGACTTCAGAAAGGCATATTTAAATGAATTCTAAAGAATTCAAAAAGATAGAGATGCTGAAAAGAGAGATACTGAAATATAAGTACAAAAGATCCTCATAAGAAAGGAAGGAAGAAAAAGCTTTAACTGTCTTTGAGGATGAGTGGTAAACTCACTAACAAGTCTAAAGAGCAAACAAAAGATATACAGGGAATAGAAAAACATCCAATCACTTGGGAGGAATAGGGACTGTTAGATTGAGCCTGTCAGGATGCAGTCAAAAAGGCTAAAGCTCAGAATGAGAGCATGATGGCAAGGAATGCAAAATATAACAAAGATTTTGGGTGCAGTGGAGAAAATAAACCAAAACAAACAAAATGGAAACTGAACCCCTCTTCCTATCTTTTAGATATTACCAGGGTCAAATATAGTTTCCTCTATGCCTAATACCATCAGATCCATATTGCCTCTCCTTGCCCCAAACACACACATACTGTATGTATCCTGCAATCCTATCTAAACCAAAGCTCACAGCTAATTCAAGGGCAGCCTTGCTAAGGCAACTGCAACGTACAGAAAACCTGAGTATTACATTTCCTTTAATGATGGGCTTCCTCAGCTCTGCTGCCCATTTTGTCTAACAGTACAACAACCCTCAGGTGCAAAGACAACTGGCCAACAAATCAGATATGTTGCCGGAGGCCACCTTGGTGAAATCTAGCAATATAAAAGCTTACAGACTCATTTATAGGTTCTATAAGAAACACCCTAACAAACCAAGAGGCAGCCCCTAACCTGTGCTTTTGTTTGCATTACAGGATTTGTCCCTTTTGTAAGTGGGGGGGCAGGGTGGATGTCAACACTGCTAACATCGGATGTTCTTGCTTTGACAACAGATGGAAATGCAGCCATCTTATTGCTTTTAGAATTAGTTGCTGATGGGAGGGGGAATAGGGATGAGAGTCCAGCTAGTCGTAGCAATAATAACTTAATCGTGTGAACCCAAGGACATTGGGCCCAGAGCTGATAGTGTTTTGGTGGGCTGGAGAGCTGGGAAGAAAGCCTGCGCTTCAAGCTAATTGGGGAATGTGATTTATGCCTGTTTATTGGAGGAGGGAATTGCAATTTGTTAGTTTGTATCCAGGAAAGGGGAATTTAGTTTCTGGTTGCAACTATGTAGTGCCGATACTATGTTTCTCAAATAAAAGTTTCTTTAAGGTAAACAATGCCTCGACGTTCTTTTGAAGAGTTTCATCTGTCGGAACCATGACATCATTATTTATTCATTATTCAGGGTCCCTCTTTTTTGGATCACTGAATAAATAGCTAGCAATTTTTTCTTTAGTGTTGTGCTCCTTACTTGGTTTTCCATAACATAGGATATTGTCTGAAATAAAAGGAGAGTCAAGGAAATGGTTAGTGTATTGTGTGAAGAAATAGAGAAGCCACAATAGATTAAAAAAGGTGGAACTGCTTAAAAGCTTTTTGAGTCTTCTCTCTGAAGATGTAAAAGTCATTCCTAACTTGATTGAAGGACGAGGGAAATCCAAATGATAAAGGTATAATAAAGACCATCTTGCTATATTAAATTAATATTAGTTTCTAGAAGTTATTAGTAAGTTAGTAATTCTAAGATGGTGGCACCTGGAATAGCTGCGGCTGCATTGGCTCTTGAAGAGGAATAGTTTTGGGAGGGATATTAAGGGATATAGGCCACATGATCGGGAAAGTTTTAATGTGTTTGAACAACATGGTGGAACTAAGGTAACATATGACTGACAATCTTTGCTGGCATGGCGAGTTTCTAGCTGTTTCGGAACTGGTGGTGAGACCATTAAAAGTCATTGGTGCTGTTTGAATTTGTTCTGCTAGCAGCAAGATATGACTGCTGGCCTAGTGATGGATTTTTTTGCAAATCAGGGCTATTTCCAAAGGAGGCAGAGAGGTCCCATGGCTTATTGAGTGATGGAACTGGATGAGGCTGTCGGCAGGCCCAGAGGAAGAGAGAGAGGCTTTTGGAGGAGTTTGTGGTGGCAGCAGTGTGCTCCAGGGGTGAAAAGAAGCAAGTCCTATTTAAGTAAAAGGTGGAAGAGTCAGGATCAGAAAAAGGAAAGAAGGCAAGGTTGTCGTGCAGGAATACAAGCTAATTTGAGGGATAATCCACATGAAGCCCCATTTCCATCTGTCCTGTTTGCCATCGTTTGCTCCCTAGAGACTAAAATGGACGATCTGAAACTTGAGCTGCCCACGAACAAGGAGTATATATCGGAGATGGTGACCCATTTCATTTTGATGTATGCCGATTGGTGTACATTCAAAGTGACAATAAAGTTATTATTATTATAAAACTTTTATTCATAAAACATGAAACTCAGTCAACTGAACACTCAAACTGACCGGCACTAATGGTTGACATGGGTTGCTGCCAGCATCCTAGGTATCAACCAGGTATCTCCTTAAAATGTAAGATGTTCCGAGTAGCACAGTTTTTTGTAGCTTAGCTGGAGTTATTTCAGGAAGCTGCAATTTCTTGATGTATTTTGCAAAGTTTTTGGACATAGTTCCCAGTGCCCCGATGACAATGGGTATCACTGTTACATGTTTCATCCATAATTACACAGTTTCGATGGCCAGTTCGCGGTATTTCATAATTTTCCCCAGTTCTTTTTCTTTGGCTCTGGCATCTCCTGGTACAGCGATATCAATCAACTGTATGCTTCGGTTCTCTATGACTGCGATATCTGGCGTGTTCCAAATGGCGATCTGTCGTCATCATCATCATCATCATCACCATCATCATCATCATCATTATTATTATTATTATTATTATTATTATTATTATTATTATTATTATTATTATTATTTGAATAGCATTCAGGATGTTGAAGGATCTGGAAAAGTGATCTAGAAAGTTGTTATTGTAATCTTTGAAAAATGACGAAGGACTGGTGATTTCCTTCAGAATGCTAAAGAGAAACACACAGTCTTGATATTTAAAAAAGGAGAAGACAATCTGCGAAATTCTGGATCTGCTGAATTAATTTTTATACTAAGCAATATATTAGAACAGATTGACAAACAACAAATTTGTAAGACTTTGCAGAACAATGCTACAGTTAGCAGGAACCATCATGAGATTGTCAAGAACAATTCATGTCAAATTAATCTTCTCTCTTTTTATGGCCAAATGATGATTTTGGTAAATGCATGGAATATTGTAAATGCTAGTATCTTGATCTAAGTACAGTATCTGTAGACAAGATGGATAAATATGAGCTAGATGGTATTGTGGTCAAGTGTATCTGGAGTTATTTAAAGATATTCGTAAACCTTTCTTCTTTGAATTCAGAAAAATTATCAACTAAGACCGTAAAGTTCTGCCTTAGCCATTGGTATTCAACTTCTTTATGAGCAGCCTAGGAATTTTTTTATTTTTTTAATTTTTATTTTATTTTTATTTTTTAATTCCATTTATATCCTGCCCTTCTCCGAAGACTCAGGGCGGCTTACAAGCTTAGCAGTAGCCTTCATTCTATGTATATGCCTGCTTATTAGGGCTTTCACACACACCCCCAAGCGGCATTATTACAAAGTCAGCTTAATTGCCCCCAACAATCTGGGTCCTCATTTTACCTACCTTGGAAGGATGGAAGGCTGAGTCAACCTTGAGCCTGGTGGGATGCGAATAGAAAGATTACTTATCAAAATTACAGATGGTATCAAGATAGGGAGTGTAGCTAATAACCTCTGGGGATAAAAGTCACAATTCAAAATTACTTCAGTAGTCTTGAACCTTGGGCCAAATTCAACAGGCTGACAATTTCAATAAATATAAGGTCTTGCATCTAGGTAAAAAAAAGAATAAATGCACAAGTACAGAATTGGGGAATATTGCACATAAGATCTAAAAGTAAAAATGGATCACCACAAAGTTGTACAGTATAATGCAGGAGCTAAAAATGTCAGTGCCAGTCTGGAGTGACTTAATAGAAACCTTGCATCCACAGCACAAGATGTAATAATTTCTCTATACTCTTTTTTGGTTAGGCTGCACTTGGAATATTGTGTTCTGGGTATCATGCTTCAAAAGGACATGGAGAAGCTAGAACAGCACAAGGGAGAACTGCCAAGATGATAAGTGGTCTGAAAATCAAGTTATATGAGAGATGGATAGAAGTGATGGGCACATTTAGCTTCCAAAAGAGAAGACTGAAAGAAGATAAAATAGCAATCTACAAATATCTAAAGGAAGCAGTGTTTCCTTTCCTTTTAAAGAAAGGAGATTTGTGCTAAATGCTAGGAGAATTTTCTGACAGGAAGAATTGCTAAGGAGTGGAACAGTCTGTCTAGAATAATATACGTAGTCCTTGACCTACAACCACAGCTGAGCCCGAAGATTTTGTTGCTAACCAAGACAGTTGTTAAGTGAGTTTTGCCCCATTTTATGACCTTTCTTGTTTAGTGAATCACTGCAGCTGTTAAATTAGTAACATAGTTAAGTGAATCTAGCTTCCCCAATGACTTTGCTTGTAAGAAGATTGCAAAAAAGGATCACAAGACCCCAGAACACTGCAACTGTCATAAATATGAACCAGTTGCTAAGCATTTGAATTTTGATCACATAATCATGAGGATGCTACAACGGTCGTAAGTGTGAAAAACAGTCATAAGTAACTTTTTTCAATGCCATTGTAACTTTGAACAGTCACTAAATGAACTGTTGTAAGTCATGGACTCCCTGTCTTCAGATGGAGACTGGCCACCTGGTGATGGTTTAGCAAATTCCAGTCCTGAACCAGAACCAGAGTAGATGACTTATTCATATTCTCTATGATTCTACCAGGACAGAGTAAAAAAAATCGAATAATAATTACCATCTTAAATTATAAACACTGGAAAGAAAGCGCCACTTCCCAGCTAGATGCCCCTTGTCAAGTGTCAAATTTGTCAGAATGTTACGGCACACACAGAGAAGGAGATCACTGTGGACAACAGTAGTATTTATAAGGAGTTGTAGAAGACATACAGTACTTCAACTTACTGGGAAGTGTTAACTAAAAAAAAACGTGTGTGTGAAGTATTTCAAACTGCTGAAAGCCATAGAAATGTTGAGATGACAGCAAAAGTAAAAGCAATAACCATTATCATCATTAATTAGAACTTTGCTTTATATCCAAACTTTGAAAGCAGTTGGTTATTAGAGACAGCTTTTCATTGATGATGCCCTGTTTTGACAATTGCATCTTCAGGCAAATTCATTCAGTGACAAAATTGCTGACTTTTAAATGGAAGCCAAAGTCTATTTAGTTGAACTTTAGAAGCAGTTAACTCTGCTTAGCTGCAATGTTTTTTTGGGTTGTTTTTTTTTTTACAGATGCAGTCTACTGATGATGTGCAAAATGGTCTGAGTGGGAACAGTCTTATGCTCAAGCTGACCATTTTGATATGGAAGCAGAGGCTCAGTATTTGACTGTTTTTCTTTCTTTTGTTCAAATGAAAGAACATGGGCATTTTGTTCTACAGTCAGAATCAGCATTCTACGTTTTTATGGCAACTTGGTTAGAACATTGACTTGCACCTTGCTACTGGGCTGCTATTTATTTATTTAGTGGAGCATAAAATATAGCAAGAAAACTAAATCTATGAAGTTCCCAGGACCTGAGCATTTGTCTTAAGGGAATCTATCTTTGCCCTCAAAATCTCCATCTGCTTAATAATTTAGTAAAATTAATTCTTCTAATTAGGTGTTTTGTGTGTTTTAGCATTGCTATTTGGCACATATTCCCATTAGAGCCCCAGGATAAGAAGAGATAATCCTGTGTTCCTCTGTCACAGCTGTTTCTTTCAATTGTTTCTCATAAGCATTTTTTAATAGTCTCTCCTGCCATTCAGTCTGAAAGTTGGCTAGTTGTTAGCACTCAACACAGATTGTGTTACTACCTAAACTTTTGGCCTTCAGTTGCAAAATGGGGGGGGGAGAGGCTTTCATTATTTCCTGCTGTTTCCTATGGCTAGAACAGTCAAAACATTATGTATTTTGGTCTGATGGAACATTTCAGGGCGGATGTTCTGCAAAATGCATTTATTATTTTGTGCACATTCCTATCTATGTATTTATGGCAGGTAGAGCAATACTTGGTAAAAACAAATTCAAATTCCGAAGTACCAAGAAATAAAGTCAGTACTTTGATTTCAAATTCCTTCAGAGTGTTTTGATCTCTCCTCAAGAAATATTTAACAACTCAGTAGTAATATGCCAAGTTGATAAGAATGCTAGGTAAAAAGAACTTAAGAAAGTCCCATGCCTTAGTCATACAAAACTAATGGCCCTAGTAACATTATATAACATACAGGAAAAATGAAAGAAATAATAAGCAAAAGAAATTGAAAGCATGAGGTAAGATAAGAAAATAGCTAAAACTAATGTACACCAACACTATTCAATATCTCCATGCCCTTATTTTCTTGCAAACTATCCATTTCCATGTATTAATACACCATTTTGTCCTTTGTCTTTTTTTCTTTGAACTTCTTTTTGAGGCCTATTTTGAGGTATTTCTCAAATGCCTAAACCTACTGAAGCACAATTTTTTTCATTGACATTCCCTGCCTGAAAAACAAAACAAAACTGCAATGCACTTCCCAAATTTTGTTCATTGTCGCTTCTTGCAATCACAATTTTCTAAGCATTTTTCCAGGAAGTTAAGCTTCAACTAGTTTTCACATTCACTCTTGCTACATTTTCTTTTGCCTAGTGCAGGGGTAGGCAACCTCGGCTCTTTTATGACTTATGGACTTCAACTCCCAGAATTCTTGAGTCAGCTATGCTGACTCAGGAATTCTGGGAGTTGAAGTCCATGAGTCATAAAAGAGCTGAGGTTGCCTACCCCTGGCCTAGTGGAACAATAACATTTTTTTCTAGCCAGTTATAGATTGAATCTTGAGGTATATACTAAATAAGTAATATAACCTTTCCTTAAATCATATCCATGTTTTAACTGTTGTTCAGTTACAGTGCATTCTTACAGCACTACTGTTTTTTTTCAACAACCTCAGAGCATTCATTCCTTTTCATCATTTTTTCTTGAACACTAATTTTTATAGAAATTGTTTTAAGTTCTAACCTTCAATATATTGCTTGAATTTCCACAGAAATCTCTACAATATTTGTTCCAGTATTCCATCAGTTGCATCCTTAATTGTTTCATCATTTTTATTTTGAATTCCATTCCATTTATTTTGAATTCAATTCACTCTCCCGGGGACTCCTTTTAGCCTTCTTCATCCATTTCCAAATCCATTATTTATTTCTATCAAAATTGCTCTGCATTTTCCTCTTTTTCTTTTTTTCACGGCTTATTCTGTTTTCTCTTTACTGCTATATTATTGCAAATGTCTTTTTTTAATGTACACTTTATAAAGCATTTTCCTCTTTCATTTTTATTGCATCCATCTCTTGGATATTTATCATCTGGACTTCCACGTTTCCTTTTTTGAGAAAGGTAGTTGAAGCATTAGTAGATCAGCTATGTAGCAGCTAGAGCAGACATATCAAACACAAGGCCTGGGGGCCGGATCCGGCCCGCAAAGTGGTTTCATGTGGCCCACGAAGCCATCCTGGAAACAGTGAGGGAACAGCCCCCACTGCCTTGGCCCTGGCCCAGAGACCCTCCTTCTGCCAGAGACCCTCAGATCTGTCCCACTCCTGCCCAGGTCCCCATAGGCACCCTTGATGCGAACGATGTAGAGCTGGCCATGCCCACCCTGTAGGCCATACGCACTCTAGCCATGCCCACCCATTAGGCCACGCCCACCCTGGCCATACCCACCCGGCCCCTTGAGGGCAACCGCAATGCTGATGCGGCCCTCAATGAAATTGAGTTTGACACCCCTGAGCTAGAGGAAGTAGATTATCTGAACCCTCTTCACACTGGGTTCAAGCCTGGGTATGGGACTGATGTATCACTGGTCAGACGACCTAAGATGACCTATTTTGAAACTGCATATGGGTAGCACACTTCTCCTTCTTTTAAACCTCTCAGAATCTTTTGTTGTTGTTTTTTTTCCAAATTTTATTGATTTTCTAATATTACATTCACATATTTGAAAAGCAATGTGGTGGCTGGGTAGTAGTAATTCAATTACATACAGATATCATTACTACAGATTTCAGATTGCTACCATACACATTTTCTCTCTTTTTCCCTTCATATATACTGTCTATTTGTAGATTTAAAGACAAGTTTTATCCTATCAATCACATAGAAAATAACTTTCTTACATATATCCATAGTTTTTAGTTTACACATATTCTAACTGTTTTAACATACAATCTTTTAGACAATCAATGACCTAATAGATTTTTCAATTTTAATTTCCACTAACATTTAGATTTAACGTTTGATATTTATCATTCCCAAGATTTTTAGTATACTCCCAATTCATCTATCACCATTCCTCACAAAGTCTAATATTCAAAATACACATCCTGTTTACTTAACTTCTCTCCCTCTATGTCAACATATAAAGGATACAATATGATATCCTTCCTTTTTGCTAATTTTCAGTTGACTTTTTAAGTAGTAATCAAAATCTTTTTATTTCAATATTTAATACTTCCTCTCTTCCTCTTTGTATCTGCTATCACTTGCTTAAACTGATAACTTTCATTTTTAACATTCCATATAGACATATTTATTACTTTCAACAATAGGTTTTTAGCTTGTCTACATTATTCACCTTTACATGACCTTTATGCACAAATCAATATTCAAATTAGCTATTAATATTTATACTGCTAAATTTTAATGACCAATTTTTTTTTTCTTTATCTCAGTTCATAACAATGTCTTGTGTTCAACATACACATCTATTTAAGTACATTCTGTTTCAGATTTCAATAAGATGGTCAAAACTCCATTCTTCTTGAGTCTTATTCTGGCTTTTTTCCTTTGCCAAATCATCTTCCATGTCCTTGTTTTTGGGTCATCGAACGAATCTCCTTGTAATATCATGTATATTCATTGATATTGGCACAACCATCCGATCACCATTTTTTTGAGAGGACTTGTAGGTCTAGTGGGTCGTCTCTTTATTCTTCCATATCAATGTAGTTGTTCTGAATTGTTTGTCTTCTCATCCAACTGTTCTTTTTTTAGATCCTCTAGTTCCTTCTGAGTTGTATAAAAAAACGTTTCCTTTTTCCAAGTTGTCAATGTCTTTTCTGGATTTTCAAATATCAATATTTGTTTAATAGTAGATTCTTCTGTCGTCGTACTTGAATGTTTCATTTTTTTCTATTGTATTTTGTATAGATGATTCTTTAGTTGTGGTCAAAGTTTGGGCTGTCTTCTTGTTCCTGAACATAGCCTCTTAGTATTTCATTGGTGGTGGTAAGAATTTGGATTAGTGTTTTCAACATAGCAAGAGTTTGTTGATCTTCCTCCATAAATAAATTTTGTTCCTGGTCTTCTTCCATATTGGTATTTTAAGCTAAAGGCTTTACACTTAGAAAATCCAAAAGAGAGATTTTTTTTTCTAGGTAGGGTACACAAAGCTTTTCACAGCTGTTGTTTCAAAGTTCTCAAGGTTATGTATCTTATCTATTTCCCTGGGCAGTTAGCCAGGCCCCTTTTAAAGTTTTCCTTTGAGTCCCAAAGTTGTCTTAATCTTTTCAGTTTTTCTTTTTTTTCCCATAAGAAAGAATCTAGATTTACAACAGAAGTAAACAATGAAAAATAGGAACTAAAAATATTTCAATCCACATGCTTTGAGAAATAAAGTTCCAATTGGGATTCAATTACTTTTTCAATGTTTAAAATGCCCCTGGGTATTTAGTCACCACTCTTTCTGGAGGGAGGACTAAAGTCCCCCTTCCCTCACTGCAGGGGGGGGGAGAATGCTTAGCAGCTTAAGGAGGTACAGAAAGTAATTAGGGTGTAAAAGAAGTAGATCTCACCCAGTCTCTTCCACACTGCTTTAAGATTTGCTTGGTGGAAAATGTCACTTCGGCTATTCACAGCCTAGGGACGAGCCATAATGGGCGGTCCTTTCGTCCGCTGGTTTGGAGGGATTGCCAGGTCTAACGGGAGAGTTGCAGCTCTCCCGTGATCCAGCGAGCACCTCTCCTTGCTGGTCGCCTCTTCGGGGTGACTTTCGGCACCTTTCAGGAACCCTCAGTGATGCGAAAGTGGACGGGGGAGAGAGAGCAAGTATCCAGCTGTCCACAGCAGCTGCGTGACAAACCGGAAGCCTCCTCAGCATCTTTTGTTACTATTAATGATGATCTTACTGGAGAACCTATGGAGGCCAGGGCTACTTTTTGTAATGGTTTTGCTCCCATCTTTGGAGATAGTTTCAGGAAGTTATAAGGGAGGAGAGTTTACTTCAGTAGCCCCTCACTAATGGTATACCTTTGGGTTGATTTTCACCCTCTTACTGTTTAACAGTTATATGAAATTGCTGAGGGAGATCATCTGACAATTCAGAGTATAGTATAAGCTGCTGATATCCTGTTATGCATTGCTACCCTGAGTTATGCTGCTGATGTTCCATGCCATGGCCTGGAGGCTATGAGTCTAAACAGGAAATAAGAGGCTCATACTGAACCTGAACAAAACAGAGTTGCTGTTCTTAAGTCTGGGTTCTCTTTTGGGGCCACTGTTATTTTTGGATGGACAGGCACTATCCATTCAGGAACACATTCATGATTTGCAGATCCATGGACTTGTGATTCCTGCTGGAACAACAGTGCAAGAGAACCTGGCAATGGTAATTCATGCTGTCATCACCACACATATATACTAAGGCAACACACTTTATATGGGGCTGCCTTTAAAAGGTACCCAGAAATTACAGTTAGTCCAGAATACAAAGGCCTGTGTCTTAACTAGTTCTTGAAAGTGGGTGCATATAAATTGTGGGCCTTGTGCTGGTTACTGGTTAACTTCTGAATATAATTCAAAGTACTGGTTTTAAACTTAAAAACCTTCATGGAAGTCATAGAACTACCTTCTTCTGCCAGATTCAGCCAAACTTGTTAGATCAGTTAGGGAGGGGCTCCTTGTTTTTCCACATTTCCAGGATGTCAGAGGAGCTGAAGATAAAAGATGCTATTTCTCCATAGCTAAATCTCTCCGAGTACTTTCAGCTATGCAACATAGATAAGATGGCTGCATGTGATAACCTTGTCACTGCTTTTGGGCTGTGTTCCCTCTTGAGCTATGAACATCTTCAACCACTATCCTTAAATTCTGTTTCCAAATGATAGCAGAACTATCCTTCCAATAACTTGCTCTGGGCAGGTATTTTACCATAACCAGGAGAGCAGATCAGGAACAAAAGCATTAGATGCCAGCTTTATTTGAATGATTTCACAATTACAAACTATTCAGAAGTCTTTGTATTTGAGTTCATACAATGGAATCTATAAAGTCTTCCCTTGTGGGTCAAAGGCAATGATTTGTATTTGTACTGATATATATGTGTATAGATGATGTTCTGTGTGCAGGCAAATGTGCAGGCATATGTTTATTTTCCTTGTAGCAGGACAGCATGAAAATGATAATCCAGTTGTCAAGAGTAACTCACACAAAATGATTTTAGTGTGGACCGATATGGAGATCTGTTATACCACCCACCAATTCTTTCATTTGAAATATCTCAATAGCACTTTAAACCTAGTGCACATTCTTCTCAGTTTGTCTTCACCTTTTGTGGATCCCAAATCTATTAGGCATTTGCTGTTGGATGAAGGATCTGGAATTTGGAACTAGATTGGATACCCTGGACTTCAAGCCAGTCGGGTTTGGGAGACAAAGAAAACTGTAGGGGTAAGCATAGCAAGGATAAGTGAAGTAGCTTTTGCATGAATAAGAAAAGCAGAAGCCATATTTTCAATCAGAGGTACACCAATTTGACAGAAAACCTTCCTTTATGTCCTTCTGTCCCAGGTAAATGAAAGTTCTTACTTAAGGAAACCCATCATGAGCTTGGTGCCAGGTTTGTGGCATGCCTGATGTGTATCTGAAATAGAATGCCACAACTTCTAGTTTAAATATGTTGTCAGGTGTGACTCAGAAAAGCCAGAAATGTGAGAAGAAGAAAAAACTTGTTACTGTGACATGGCCAGAATCCATATTTTTTGTTGTTGTTGTGTATAATGCAGCAATGCTAACTTTTGTATCAGTGCTATGTAGTGGGTAGAGGTTAATGCAGGTTCAGATGTACAATGTCCTCAAATGGCAGAGTTTCCAAGTTCATTCCTTTCTGCACTGCAGTTTCTAAAGAGTGATGCCACCAATACAGAACTTTGGGGCAGAGGTCCAGAGTCCAGTACCCCATTTCAGGTAGATGACCTCTAACATATTCTGCCCTGAATAGATCATCAACCACCAATCTTTATATTCAGAGCCAAAAATTTACTTAGTTGTACTGGAGGCGAGAAGGCAAGGTTTTAATTTCAGTCCAATTCACAACTTATTATAAATGAATCATATTTAGTGATTTGTCTTAATAAAGAAGTAGCAGAATTCAAGCCTACCCAAAGAAACCAAGTATATGCTACCCAGAGGTTTTGAAACATGGACATAAAAACATGCTTAAATTATTTTTTATTGCAGAGCTGATTATTGCCATTGGAAATTATTTCTGAGATCTAACTGGGAATGTAGGATCCAATCTGGGTTGGTCACTGGAACCAGATTGGATCCTACAACATTATCCTGGGACTCATATATTCACCTTCATTTGTAATTGGGAATGGTCCAATCAAAAACTGTTAAAAAGCAGTTTTCCATATTAGAATGAAACTGAAGTGCATTGCTTGCTGGAAATATGGGTGGATATCTGAGTTTTCTACACACATGTATAGGCAAGGAAGAATTTTGTTTCATTTTGATTCTAAGTGAGCCAAAATGTTTTTCCAGTGGTTCTGTTCAAGCATTGGTACTACACCTAGTCAATTGCTAGTATTCCTTCTGCATATAATGGAGATCATGAGATAGCCTTTACTTCAAGGGGAAAATAATTTTGTCTGCAAGGTGTGCATGCATTTGTGTCTCTCTCTTTTCTTTTTTCCTTCCCATATCCCTATACATGGTTCCATGGTGGAGACGGATAAAGAGGGCAACATGCATCACAGTCTGTATAGGCATTTTGACATCATTTCACCTAATTATGGATGTCTTTGTTCCTGTCTTTCTTTAAAAAGTGGTGTGGTCCTGTGCTGGTCAAAATGTGGATTTAGTTTTGATATTAGTAATTTTTTAATGTTTAAAAAGATGGCTGTACATAGGCAGGAGGACACTGAGATCTCTCCAAGCTCTTTGCAAATGGAACTACATTGTTGGCTTGAACCTAGCAGGTTATTCTTTATCGCATTTGTCACCAAAGTGGGTCCTCTTTCTCCTTGGACATTTCTGCTACAGTTCCATCTGTAAAGAACTCTTGCATCTCATTGAATTCCAGCAGCCCTGAAAAGCAAAGGAATATATCAGGATCTTGAGCAGCCTGTTTGGCAATCATAGGCCCACCCGACATTTCTACAGGGTCTCAGCCATTTGTCAGGAACACTGACAGATGGTGATAAATAGCTCTGGGAGTCCTTTGGAAGCTACACCCAAGCTGGAGAAGAGAGTCTGAAGAGGTAGCATAGCAACCAGGCGACAAGTTTTTCTACATCTTCAGTAAGGAAATTCTGATGGCCATCCATTTGAGTACATCCTTTGGGGAGTTCCATACACTCTAAATGCAATGTTGTGATGAATCAGCTTTAATTTCAAATCCATCAATATTATTTTAACATTTGTAGGAACATGAAACCATTGATGGGTCATTATCAGAGATTCCAAGTCTTTGGTCCATGTTTGATATATCCCAGAAGTATCCTCTTTTGAAATGTTCTTGAACTTTTGATAACGATAAGCTGCAAGTTTCACTTCTGTCATGGGTTTGATTAAATAGGAAAGAATCCCAAGTGTCTTTGAAGTAGCAAAGTGTCTGGCCAGTACTGAGTCATTAAAATATGTGTCAGTTTTACTGCCACTGTTGTGAGCTTAGGAAGGCCAAATTCAATCTGAAGTAAGGAAGAATCCTTAAAATAATCATTACATAATAACTGATTGCAACCCCAGCTTCCAGCCTTACTTTCCATTAAAATATCTCACTATCTATTTTTAAAGTAGACTTTTTCCAAAGATTTAAGCATCCAGACAAGAGTGCCAATTCTCTGCCAATGGAGATTGGTTTCATTGTCCCCTTCTCAGTGATTCTGATGGATATTTCTTCACTGCTATTAATACAGAAGCAACTGTTGGGTCTCTATAGCAGGGCTTTTCAACTTTTTCACCCATTGTACCACTTTTAGGATATGGCATCATCCAAGTACCACCAGTTGCCTAGCAAAGTGTCAAAAACTTGATGACCAAAAAAAAAAAGGAAAAAAGTGATGAAGTACAGGTAGTCCTCGACTTACGACAGTTCGCTTAGTGACTGTTCGAAGTTACAATGGCACTGAAAAAAGTGCCGCCCAAGCCACATTCGAGCGCTCCTCCTCCTGTCCGAGGTTTTCATTGTTGTGAGCATTTCTGTTGAGGATTGGCAGCAGGAGTGGGGTGGGGATGTTGGTTTTTATCCCCCCCCTCTTCTGAGTAGTTGCAGCAGGTTTTGGTCACTTCACATGACCCTGGGACACTGTGACCATCATAAATATAAATCAGTTGCCAAGCATCTGAATGTAAATCACGAGAACATGGAGATGCTGCAACATTCCAGCTGATCGGCGCTTCTTCTGGGCTCAGCAGAAGCACCAGGATCAGCACCGAGCTCCAGCTGGAGCCTGGCACTGATCCTGGTGCTTCCACTGAGCCCTGACAGCCCCGAAGAAGTGCTGATTCTGGCGCTTCCACTAAGCCCTAACAGCCCTGCAGCTCCAGCCGTCTCTCACTTAGGCTTGTGCGGTGCTGTCACCGGTTCACCTCATTCCCCTCCCCCGCTACCACTTTTCTAGGATGGTTGCATACCACCTCCCAGGTGCCAATGTACCACAGGTGGTACCCGTACCACTGGTTGAAAAGCCCAGCTCTATAGTCCAACAAATGGATGATTGGCTGGGTAGCATAAAAAGGTAGGAAAGGTTCCTTGGGATTCTTTGGGACAGTCGTGTGGAATATGAATTACACTTTTTACAGACTAGGTTTATAAAATAAAGACCACCAAATTACAGTCTGTTCATATAGAAAAGCATCTTTGTGGGCATATGTAGTTATTAAGTACATGTTCTACACCTGACCACTGGCAGAGGTCTCATAATATGGTGCTGGAATGAAATAAAACCTTGAGTAAATTAGTTTTTGAGTTTGTTTATTTATTTAAACAAATTGTCTGGGCACCCTTCTTGCTACTTTAATTTCTGGGCGGCTAACAAGAAATTAAAATCTGAAAACAAAACAACTCAAGTTAATTAAAAAAGAAGTTGCAGTCACAATAAATCAATGAGTAAATGAGATTCTTTTGTTGAAGATTTTATATGGGTAATATTAGAGGTCTAAATCTATTTGCAAATGCTTTCAAGCAAAAGTAGGGAGGCGAGATGCCAGATGTCTGATCTACAATCTCAGTCCTTCCTCCAATTTTGAAAGCTTTCTCTAAATCTTGGGCTGCATCATAAACAAATTGGCAAATGACTGTGACACAGAATGTTGTTTGAAATGTGTTAACGTTTATTAGAAATGAAGGGAAAAATCTGGTAACTACTGGTTGCTTGAATAAAACAATACCAGAGAACTAATACTATTTCCACTATTATGTTTTTCAGGATTGTATACATAACGACTCTGAATCACAAAAGCAGTATTTTTTTCAAGTTTATAGCTTACTTTATTTATTTATTTTATTTTTATTTTAATTCCATTTATATCCCGCCCTTCTCTGAAGACTCAGGGCGGCTTACAAGCTTAGCAGTAGCCTTCATTCTATGTATATGCCTGCTTATTAGGGCTTTCACACACACCCCAAGCGGCATTATTACAAAGTCAGCTTAATTGCCCCCAACAATCTGGGTCCTCATTTTACCTACCTCGGAAGGATGGAAGGCTGAGTCAACCTTGAGCCTGGTGGGATGCGAACCTGCACTAATTGCAAGCAGCTGGTGTTACTTAAGGAGGCATTAGCCCACTGCTCCACCAAGGCTCTTATATTATTGATTCAAGAGCCAGATTTACAAGGCAGTATAGTTTATATACATAAAATATATTTTTAAAAAGATTGCTTGAAATCAAGTAATTCAGTTAGCTGCATTTATATGTCTGCAAGATATCATGAATACAATCAAATCAGTTAAATAAGGCGTTGGCTCCTGATCGATTTGGTATTGACTAATATGTTTTCCTAATTTTGGCCTCATGTTGCTGAAGGTTTACAAAGATGCCTGCTTTGTTCAAGAAGCTTTTATATCCATAATTCTGAAGGCAAGAAAAGATATGGCTTGTGCTGTTCTCCTTCCAATTTATTTCTTGAATGTACATACAAAATTTTGAAAGCAACTTTGGCTCCCAGACAGTAAGATATATTTTTTCAATAGTGTATCCTGAAAGTGGGGTTTTTTAAAAATGAAAATAAAAAAGTAAATAAAAGATGCCAAGCATCAGGCAATAGCTGATAAATTGGATTTGGTGATGGTTGTCAGGAACGGAGAAAGTCTTAGACAAGGTACAGATTAAATTTTTGGAATACATATAGTTAAACTTAGTTTTTCTTTTGATTTTTAAATTGGATTAAAGTGGTATTCAAAGCCATTAGCAAGGGTTTCCACAAATGAAATTATTTCCTTATCTAGGAGGATGCAGTATAGAACATGTCAAGGATGTCCGATTTCTCCTTGTTAAATTTTGTGATATTGGAATAATTAGTTTGTTTTATTAGGCAATGTAAGGATACTTTGGGTATCAGATCTGCTGGAATGAAACATAAATTATGGTTATACACTAATGATACTTTTATGTCTTATTGATAATTACAATTTTTAACACAAAGTATGGTTGTTCTACAATATTTTGACAAACTTTCAACTTAATCCATCAATTGGAATAAAACTCATCAGTTTCTTATTGGTTCTAAGGTTTTTATAGACATTGATAAACCATTCTGCGTGAATTCATTTAAACAAAAATTGTTATTATTCCTGGAAATATGTCTTTGTTGTTGGAAGTTAATATTTCCAGCTGTCAGATTGAAAAAGGTATAAGTAGATGAAAAAATATCCTTGGAAAAATAGGAAGAATAAAGGTTAAAGAGAATATTACTTCAAGGTTCCTATGTATTCTTAGAGGGATTTTTATTTTAATATTTTGTTAGGTATTGATAGGATATTGTGAAAGATTCTATGAGATAATCAAACTCCTTGATTTTGCTTATCAGAATTACAGCTTTCATATAAAAATGGAGAATTTGATTTTCCTGCTTTTTAATTATAGCATTTCTATTGCTTCCTGGAATTCAAGGGTTTTATTTCAAAACTCATTATCGGTTCGGTTAGAATGCTATTATCTTGTCCCTTTAATATATTGCTAGAGTCTAGTTTTAGTTATAATTCAGATGCATTTACTTCATTAAAAGCTGTAAGATATATTTGGGAAACGTACATATAACAAACAACTGAGTGGATGTCCTCTAAGAAATTAACAATATGGTATAATTCAGTCCTTCGGATTGCTGAATAAGCATTTTTCTGGAGTTCACAGACAAAACAATGCATGAACACTTTTCTTTTTCAAATTGTAATTTTGACTGCTTAATAGCAATATACGGCATTACAACCTCCCTTGGTAACAACGTGGGTCTAATGCATTAAATGGGTCTGAAAATCCTAAAGTATTAACATCACTGGAGAAGGTTCCTAGACATCTCATGACCTTAAGATGATATCAATTCAACAGTTTTTAAGGTATATAGGGCAGCTCATAGGTTGCAAAGTAAGGATTGGAGGATTGGAGTTTTAACTCCTTTATGCTGATAGTGCAGCATATCAGAAGGGACTGTGACTCTTGTTTTCAACCTACTCTATATTATCACAAGGGACGCGGTGGCTCAGTGGGTTAGGACGCTGAGCTTGTCGATCAGAAGGTCGGCAGTTTGGCGGGTCGAATCCCAAGTGCCGCGTAGCAGAGTGAGCGCCTGTTACTCGTCCCTTAAATCTTGACAGATTTAAGCCCTGGGCCCTATGTAACAAAATGAAATTCAATGTAGAGAAAAGTAAGGTTTATATTTAGGCAAGAAAAACCAAATGCACAGGTACAGAATAGGTGGTCTTTCCCTCAATAGTTGTAACTGCAAGAAGGATCCTGGAGTCCCAGTGGACAATCACTTAAATATGAGCCAGCAGTGTGCTGGAGCTGCCAAAAAAGCCAAGTATTAGTAACAGAGTGAGTGCCTGTTACTCGTCCAAGCTTCTGCCAACCTAGCAGTTCGAAAGCATGTAAAAATGCAAGTAGAAAAATAGGGACCACTACAGTGGGAAGGTAACAGCGTTCTGTGTGCCTTTGGCGTCTAGTCATGCCGGCCACATGACCATGGAGACATCCTCGGACAAGCGCTGGCTCTTCGGCTTTGAAACGGAGATGAGCACCGGACCCTAGAGTCGGAAACGACTAGCACGCATGTGCGGGGGAACCTTTACCTTTACCTTTATATTATCACAGTTTCTGTTTATTATTCAAAGAGTTGTGAATAGTTTACTTGGAAAAAAGTAACGGTCAAAGTGTAAGTATGATGTTGAATTATATTCTGAACATTTGTAACCTACTAAAGTATGAGTAATTTTAAATTTCTCAGGCAAGGGCAGCCACTAAGAACACTGTTCTACTCTGGTGGAAAGATTCTAATAACACCTATTTGAAATCCTGAAGGAAGACATATTTTCTTCATATGAACCTATTTTCTATCAAAGTTGTGGAAAACCTGACCAGAATTATTTTATATGTTCTATATGGCTAAGCCTCAATATATTTTTGAAGTTTTAAAGCTATCGTGTATTTAATTATTCAATAAATAAAAGTATTTATTTTTTCTTCTTTTGTTTTGTTTTTCCACACTTCATGTTCTGCTTGGATTTTTGGAGAGGTTGTCCTCGTTTAACAACTACAGTACTTCTTCAGAAACTTTTCAAACTAGCAATGACACTGAACAAGTGGTACTTGCGAATGGGCCTTGAAGTTCCAGCTGTGGCATCACTCCCTTGGTCATGTGATTGCAACCTGAGCATTCAGCCACTAGTCTTGGTTTCTAATTGTTGCAGCATACCATGCTCATGTGAACATGATTTGTTACTTTCCCTGTTTGCTTCCCACAAGCAAAGTCAATGGAGAATCTGGCAGGAAGGTGGAAGTTGTGATTAATTGAATGACTTATGGTGATTCAATTAATAACAGTAACCAGGTACTGAACTGCTGTCACTAAATGGCATGATCACGAAATGTCATACTTTGCAACCACATTGCTTAGAATTAGAAATTATAGTCCCAATAACTGCTAAGTGAGGACTAACTTGTTTTTACTATATTTGGTGTTTTTTCCTGTTGTTCTTATAGAATAAAAAGCAATGAAAGATTTTAAAAGCAGAAGTAAAGGTAAGGGTTTTTCTGGGCTGGGATAATGTTTCTGGGGGGTTCAAATTTTCTTCACCTTCTGTTACCTGATTGCTAATCACCACTCTATTGAATTTCAAGAAAAATAGTTTCCAATCCTTCATAATAACCCCTGACCATGGCTAGGGAAATCAGAAAGAAATATAACGAGGCAGCATTACTGATTCAACTCGCCCAGTTTCTGTTACCAAGTTTCTATATCCCCAAGAATAAAGATTTAACCATAAAATATTTCAGGCTTAGATAACTGTTCACAGAATTCTTTAATCCTTAATAATTTGTATCATGTATAGTTTAGGTTTGTGATTTTAGAAATAAGTAAAAGGAAACTGAAAGAAAATTTATGTTGCAACTCTCACTTAGACTGAAGAGGGGAACAAAACTTGCCAGAGTCTTGAGAGGGGAGGAAGTTCTTGTAATATTGGGTGAGAACAGTGTTTCTTAACTATGCTTCATAAAACATTGCAGGTCTTTTGTGTTTTCAGATGAATCCTGCTCCATCATCATGAACATCTGTAGTTTCCTGGATCCACATTTTCCCCTTTTTGTAGAAGATAGATAGATAGATAGATAGAGAGAGAGAGAGAGAGAGAGAGAGAGAGAGAGAGAGAGAGAGAGAGAGAGAGAGAGAGAGAGAGAGAGAGAGAGAGATGATAGATAGATAGTACAAACATATTTTGATACAACAGTTTCAATAAAGGATGACCATATGGGCCCATCCATATTACAACTCCTAACCTCCCCAAAATTGTTCTAGCAGTATTATAAGATGCTATGCTTGCCATGGCATAGTTCTAGTGCTGTCTTGTTTTCCCCCCCCTCTATTGTATTTTTAGCTAGGAATGGAGGCAATAGAAATCATTGGTAGAATTACCTAGAACCGCAGATTCTGTCAGTCTGTGTAAGGTTCACAACCAAAGCCTTGGTAATCTATGTTACAACAAGAAGATTATAGCCAGCAATTATTTCACCAACAAAGCATCTTCAGGCTCCCAACAAGAGAATATATTTGATCAAGAAGCATATTGTATCAAGGAGAAGATTATATTGAATAATGCCCAGAAATGTGTGGTTCTATCAGCCTAAACTAGGTCAGGACCATAAATTGTAAGTACACAAAGCTTATAAAAAGTCTAATGTGTTATCAGTCTTAACAGCCACAGACAGCAAAAATTCTTACCAATAAAATTCTTAAGCTGGATGTTTAGCTTGACTAATTGCAATTTACATGCTCTGAGGGAAAAAGCAGAAAAATCTTCAAGCTGCCTGAGGCTGGAAGGCTGTTCTTCCGTTGAAAAAGAAAACAGAGTAGTGAGATTATGTGTGTATTTATTATTGTATTTATAGCTCACCTTTTCTCTTAAATTCAGGGAAGTATGCATAGGGTTTTACCAGTTTATTTTCAAAATTTTCCTGTAAGGTATATTGGGGAAGAGAGAGTGAGAAAGTCCCCAGTAAGTGTTGTGATTCAGGGTGAGCCTGTGGGTTCGGCAGTTGGGTCGGACGACTCAGAGGAGGAGGAGGGGGGTGTTGAAGAGCTTGCTGATGATGGCCTTGAGGCTCCGCAGAGCCCTCAGCCGGGCCCCTCCCACTTGGTCACGACGGAGACCCAGCTGTGTGAGCCTGACAGCGTGGATGAAGATGACCCACAGCTGGCCCTGTTCAAGGACGCCTGGCGCAGGAAGCAGTCAATCAGGAGTAAACAGAGGAAGGCAGTGGGGCACCTCGGAAGGAGGCAGAGAGAGGCCACGCCCTGAACTGTATTTAAGGGGAATGTGTGGGAGGGCTGGTTTGCTGAAGGCAACCGCTTGGATAGTTCCTGTTTCATAGCTCCTGTTTCATGGTTGGTGTCTTGTCTTGCTCTGTTTTATGTTAATAAATTTGGCAGGCTTTATTCCAGCCTCTTGCCGTTTGTAAAGGGGTTCTCCCTGCTTTTGCTGCAGGGCTGGTAGCAGGCTGGTACAGAACTGTAAGCCTCATGAGTGAATGATCTCTACTGTTCAATCCAACCCACACCTTATCCGCTATACCCCATCCTATGATATGGCTGAGCATAATTAAAATAAAACAAAATATATTACTCAACTATATTACTAAGAAGGAATGTAAATTTAAAATTATCAAGTACAGGTAGGCCTCAACGTATGACTACAACTGAGCTCAAACTTTCTGTTGCTAAGTTAGACATTTGTTAAGGGAGTTTTGCCCCATTTTATGACCTTTCTTGACACTGTTGTTAAGTGAATCACTGCAATTGTTAAGTTAGTAACCCAATTGTTAAGTGAATCTGGCTTCCCCATTGACTTTGCTTGTCAAATGGTCACAAAAGTGATACTGCAACACTGCAAGGATCATAAATATGAGTCAGTTGCCAGGTTGTCTGAATTTTGACGACATGACCATGGGGATGCTGCAATGGTCCTAAGTGTGAAAAACAGTCATAAGTCACTTTTTCAGTGTCGTCGTAACTTTGAATGGTCACTAAACAAACTGTTTTAAGCCGAGGACTACTTGTATATTGGTTATGCCTACAGGTATTTTTTAATAGAATGTTTCATCTAAATATTCAGAAACATCCTCTCCCCCTGCCCAAATCCTTTTTCCCCCAAAGCAGATTTCCCTCAAATGTAAAGTAGTTATCTCAAAACCGAAATATCTGCTTTACCCTCTTTACTATCCTGTGTGATGTTGCCTCCAGGTCAGATTATGATTGACTTTCCACCAGGGTTGCTTTTATTTAATTATTTATCTGAGTTTCATCTGGAGTCACCAAATTTCCAGTTAAAACTGTTCTCCAGCCTGCCTTTTGGATTCTTGGTCCTATTTTTGTTCTGTTATTAGATTCCATGGGTTCCATGCTTTCTGTCGTACATATTAATGCATAAGGTCTTCTTAGATCACAAAATTTATTGGATCAATCTTTTTAAAAATCAGGTACGTAGTCCATAGTTGTAAGAAACTAGGAGCAAGCATCAGCTCTACCACATCAGCCTTTGCAAAAGGATAAAGCAGTGGAGGAAACTAGCAAAGTTTTATCTTTTTATCTCAGCAAAGATATAAAAAACTGTACATGTTTCTGCAGTGCTTAAGCCTTTACTTTGAAACGGGTGAATGATAATAGATGTTTTCCAGTCTGACAGAATTTTAATACCTATGAAATTAAATTTCTTCCAATATACCAACTACAAAATGAAATAAGACTCACTTTGTGATATGTTTCCACAATCGGCACTGCGCTTATAGTATTGCTATGTGCAGCCTTGAAATAAGGTTGGAAAATGCTGTAATCCTGAGGTGTTAACATCTCACTCACAGAAAGAAATGTTGATGTATGGCCATCATCTCATCCAATGTAAAGGATGTGTATATGGACATGCATACATAGTCCTATATTTGCACAGTCGGTGTAAATCCACAATGGCAGAAAAAAAGCACTAAAAGTAATATGGATGTTGATTGTAAAAAATTCGTGATGAAAAATATTTATGAAAGAAATACCAAATGGGAATTGCTAAATATTCAGTTCTTGAGGCATTAAGCGAGACGAGCAGTGGCGTAGCGTGGGTTGTCAGCACCCGGGGCAAGGCAAGTAATTTGCGCCCCCTAACCCGTGGATTTTAGCACCGCACCGCACCGCACGCCTGGCCCCCCCTCCCCTCTACAGTGGGCGGCGACCCGGTGGCTCGGCTCGGATTCGCACAGCCAGCCCTGCAGTGAGAGAGAGTGAATGAGCCAGGCAGGGGCAGAGAGCTGTGAGTGCGAGCGCGCCCCCCCCAGATGTTGCGCCCGGTGCGGCCGGCCCCCCTTGCACCCCCCACGCTACGCCACTGGAGATGAGTATTCTCATTTAGATTTAAGGATTAGTAAAAGTTCTGTTCTTCTATTTTCTTAAAGCTGGTTGCACACAAGACTATATTGCCATTATTTAAAGACTCCTCGTGTAGGTTGTTAGGTTTCTAGCAGTTATATGGATTTTATTACATAGGCACACTAAGTTATAGTCGATCTTACTTAAAAGTAATTGTTACATTTATTTCACATGTTTGAATTTTCCTGTGCTTTTGTGTTCTCTTTTTCTTTTAACACAATGTCAATAATCTAGATAGGAGTTTAAATTTTTTTGATGCCTTCTTTGGTTCGACATGTCTGGTTAATGTGGAAAGAAGAACTGATTTATTCTGTGTTTGTTCCAGGTTAATGATATCCATTGTTCATCTGACCTGATCACACACCTGACTACACACATTGTCACTGGATGATTATTTGAAACAAAAGTCCATGTATTATAACACAAATAGGCCCTTATTAGTATCTATTCAATGGGTGTGCACTTTTTTGAGTAGGAGGGGATATATTTTGGACAGACTATTCTAAGCTATGGCTCAATGTTTATGAAAGCCTTTCAGTTCAGTCAGGATTCATCTCTGCTGGTCCTGGATAATTCATATATGGTCTACATGGTTTTTATCTGTAACTATTTGTAAGAAAAGAAAGAAGAGAATGCAAGCATCATCCTGTGACTCCCACAAATTTTCAACTAACATGACATTTAGCACTGGGACCATAAAGATTTCATTTGTAATAACACTTGGATTACTGAAAACCTAAGTTTATTTGGATAATTTCTCTCTCTCACTCCCTCAAATATTTTCATTATTTTTATTAAAACCATATTAGTTTCACTTGATATTCCTCAAATGGTTTGGGGTACCACATTTCCCATTTCCTTGAATTGTGTTCTGTGTAACATTTTGATGGCAATGCTGTGTTTAATTAACCCCGAATTGCTGCAATCTGTACTTTGCCTAACTTTCTAAATCATGAATTGTTCTTAATGCAGAGAGAAGATAATGTGAAATTTCTTTGCTAAGTATTGTTGAATGTGAACTGAGAAAAAAGGTTCAGAATGGCCTTTACAAGACTGTTTTGCTTTGAGAATTTTCCAGCATCCCTGGGCTTGGTCACTTTACTTAGCTGACAGATACAAAAAGGAATATAGAAGCAATCAAGAAGGAGAGAAGATAGAACATTCCCACCACCATCCTGACTTGGTATGTTTATTGCTCTCTGGCTTTTTTGATTACAGTGGGAGTTGTATATGGCAGAACGATTCTAAATCATTTGGGCATCCTCCAGATGCATAGGGACTACAGATTTGTTGCCCAGATTTCCAAACAACATGGCTATTGCTTGTACTTTCTGGAAATTCTGGAAGACTGAATCACCAAACATTTGGAGGGCATTCTATCAGGGGTTTTGTAAACCATCACTGCATATCCCAATGAACAGAACATTAATCATTTGGGTAAAGGAAAATACAGTGAACAGAACTTGAAAGACATTTTCTTGAAATCATTTTAGCTTCATTTCTGATTTCAAACCAAAGGAACAAGTCTCATTACTGTCTTTATATAAAAACTGGTTTTGTTTTCCCCTAGCATGTGATTCTTAAATGGCCAAGTCTCCTTTGTAAGAAATATCCCACACATTCAATGGGGTGCCTACAAGAAAAAGGGTGGGAGATGAAAAAAAGAAAGAGAGAGAAACAAAATCATTCAGGGCTTATGGTTCCCAGGAATATGGTGGCCAGGGAAGGAAAAAAGTCTGAACATAATAAGATATCATACAACTGACTCATTAAGAAGTCGTTAGTCATTAGTCTTTGTCAAGGGTTGCTTTAATTAACAAACACCAGGAACTGCAATCCTGACTTACTGGGCTGCTGCTGTGCAAAACATCTGAAGGCAATAATTAAATGCCATTTAAATCTCCCCAAAAGCTGGCAAGGGGACTCTGCTGCAGTGCCAACTTCTCCGGGCCACTCCAGGAATAGCCTCATTTTTATGTTTTCCTGAGAGAAACAGGAAAGTGGGCCTGCTGCTTCCTGGGCAGGATGGAATGAAAAGAACAAAAATAATATGTCCTTTTCTCCTTCAATAGCACAATCCCCAAACAACATCACTTACTTTTTAATTGGAGACATTTCTCAGTAGGGACAATGTTAGGATTGTGCTGTAAGCCATGTAATTCAACTCTGAGCCAAATGCCTTCAACTAGGGCAGATAAATACTTTCTTCCTGGACCACTTAGTGCAGCAACAGATGGCATTGTTCTCCTCCACTCCCAGCCCATTGCATCAATACCCCATGCCCATGTTCTCCAGCTTCAATTCAAACTACTACTACTGTTCTCACTGGAGTTGTCTTATGACCTTGAAAGTGGATGGTCTCCAATGCTTCCTTCTGTCTTTTTAGCATCCCCAGCTGTAATTGGCAGCAATATCTGGCACACTTATCCTCTCAATCACCAGTTACGGTTCTGCATAGCCATTTGGTCCTAGGCTGTTGGGGCTTCTATGTTGTCTGCTAGCAAGAGTAGTGGGTCTTTGGTACCCTCTGAGCTTGGTTGTTTTCTGATTACTAGCACTGATAATGTTATCTAGTTTGGGTAATGAAATGTCTACAAGTAAACAACCAAGTTCAGAGAGCACCAAGGACCCCTCATTTAAACTCTGAGCTACAAATATTCTCTTTTAAGCATAGTTAGCTCTTTTATAATCTTGGGAACAATAAGCTATTGCATCAATCTATTGCACCCAGTGCCTTGGGTATAATCCCAAAATGACTGGAACAGTTGAATGCCATTGGCATTTACAAATCACTGTTGGTCAATTGCAAAAGGCAACTTTACTTGGAACAGCTTATATCCTGTGGCTATGCCTTTAACATCATCAAACATCCACATCTGTCTATTTGAAGTCCTTGGGGAGGGCATGATAGGTGAATAAAAATGCCAAATCTAATCTGAACATCTGATTGACTGTGTAATGAACCATAATAATAATTGAGAATAATAATTGTTGTATGATAAGAAGGTAGATAATGTGTTTAAAGTGCATATTTTAAGACAGGCATTGTTGAGAGTTTGGAAGAAGTATAGATACAAGTTAGACTGTAAGATACCATTGTGGGCAATTCCAAAACACGCAATAGAAAACATAAATGTTGGTTTCAAACATGACGTGACCACGTATAAGGAGATTTTAAGCTTGGAAAGAAGTGTATGGTGTTTAAAATCGTATAATTTCTTGTGAGATGAGAAGATTGTTCAAACCTGGTTTCAATATACTCAATTACGGGCCAGGTGGAAAGAAGATCAGAAAACTGGTTTTGCAATGACTGATGAAAATTTGATAAAGCAAATTAGAAATCAGGGTCCAGCACATATCAAACGGATATATCTTGCATTGATAGAAATTGATTCAGAAACAGAACTGGTTAAAGACTGTATGATAAAATGGGCCCAGAACATCCAAGAAGTTATTACAATGGATACGTGGGAAAAGATCTGGGTGAGGAACGTAAAATTTACACAAGCTCAAAATTTAAGAGAGAACTTTTATAAAATGTTTTATAGATGGCATTTAGATCCTAAAAAGCTTGCAAGTATGTATCCGAACTATCAGCCAAAATGCTGGAAGTGTGGTGGTGAAGATGCAACATATTTTCACATATGGTGGACTTGTAAAAAGGTCAAGGCTTTTTGGATAAAAATTTGGTGGAATATGCAGAAGATCTTCAAGCAAAAGATGAAGTTTTGTCCGCAATTCTTTTTGTTGGGTATAATTACAGATGCTACTGTTGTGGACACTAAGTTGATGTTAAATTTAGTTACAGCAGCAAGACTTTTAATAGGTCAGTATTGGAAGAAGGAGGAACTGCCGACTATAGAAGAATGGACTTTAAAGGTTTCTGACCTGGCAGAAATGGCAAAGATTTTGGCTTATTTGAAAGATCATTCGCAAGAACATTATATTATGGAGTGGAAAAAATGGATTGAATATATCCAGAAGAAATACAGGACTAAAAAGTTTCATTTAGCATTTGAATAAGTCTTCCTTTCTATTTTCTTTTTTTTTTCTCTCTATATGAAATATTAGTATTGTTTGTAGTTATCTTATATGAGCTAGAGAGTGATAGATTTAAGAATTTATTGTTGGTAGCATATGGATGTTTATGATTGTTCTTTGTTTTTATACCCTGTACTTAGCTCTGGGAAGTCGGGGGGGGGAGGGGGGAAAGGGGGGGGAGGGGTAGGGAGGGATAGGTAGGGGAGGGGGAGGGGGGGATTGTTAAAGATAAAATGTATTTTAAAACTTTTCAATAAAAATAATAATAATAATAATAATTGAGAAAGACTCTATAGGTGTCAGGCAAGAAAGACTAGGACCACACAGGAAGTTCCAATAAACTGATTTATTGCTCATTCATATGCACAGGAATTCATTCAACTAACTGTTAGCACTATTTTGGCACTAGATAAGGGTCAAAAAAAGGGGGGGGGTATCTGTTTCATCAGTTTGTGGCTACATAGAGATTCTAGAAGAAAGGCAGTGCCAAAGAATGTTCAAACTATCGCACCATTGCACTCATTTCTCATGCTAGTAAAGTCATGCTTAAAATCCTACAAGCTAGACTTCAGCAGTATGTGGATCGAGAACTACCAGAAGTACAGGCAGGATTTCGAAGAGGCAGAGGAACTAGAGATCAAATTGCCAACATACGCTGGATAATGGAGAAAGCTAGGGAGTTCCAGAAAAACATCTACTTCTGCTTCATTGACTATGCTAAAGCCTTTGATTGTGTGGATCATAACAAACTGTGGGAAGTTCTTAAAGAGATGGGAGTACCAGACCATCTTATTTGTCTCTTGAGAAACCTATATGCGGGTCAAGAAGCAACAGTGAGAACTGGACACGGAACCACTGATTGGTTCAAAATTGGGAAAGGAGTCCGGCAAGGCTGTATACTGTCGCCTTGCCTATTTAACTTATATGCAGAGCACATCATGAGAAAGGCAGGGCTAGATGAATCAAAAGTTGGAATTAAGATTGCCGGAAGAAATATCAACAACCTAAGATACGCAGATGATACCACTCTAATGGCAGAAAGTGAAGAAGAACTAAAGAGCCTCTTGTTGCAGGTGAAGAAGGAGAGTGCAAAACTTGGGTTGAAACTTAACATTAAGAAAACCAAGATCATGGCATCTGGCCCTCTCAATTCTTGGCAAATAGATGGGGAAGAAATGGAGGTAGTGACAGATTTTGTTTTCCTGGGCTCCAAGATCACTGCAGATGGGGACTGTAGCCAAGAAATTAAAAGACGCTTGCTCCTGGGGAGGAAAGCCATGGCAAATCTAGACAGCACACTAAAAAGCAGAGACATCACCCTGTCAACAAAAGTGCGTATAGTCAAGGCTATGGTCTTCCCAGTTGCAATGTATGGCAGTGAAAGTTGGACCATAAGAAAGGCTGAGCGCCAAAGAATTGAGGCCTTTGAACTATGGTGCTGGAGAAGACTCCTGCGAGTCCCTTGGACTGCAAGGCGATCAAACCGGTCAGTCCTAGAGGAGATCAATCCTGACTGCTCTTTAGAAGGCCAGATCCTGAAGCTAAAACTCAAATACTTTGGCCACCTAATGAGAAGGAAGGACTCACTGGAGAAGAGCCTAATGCTGGGAAAGATCGAGGGCAATAGAAGAAGGGGACGACAGAGAATGAGGTGGCTGGATGGAGTCACTGAAGCAGTAGGCGTGAGCTTAAATGGACTCCAGAAGATGGTAGAAGACAGGAAGGCCTGGAGGAATGTTGTCCATAGGGTCACGATGGGTCGGACACGACTTCGCAGCTAACAACAACAACAACAACAAGAGATTCTAGACTGATTCCTGATTTGACTCTGCTCTCGGGTTCAGCCACTCCTTCTGCTATAATAGGTGGATAGAATAGAATGACAGAATTGGAAAGGACCTTGGAAGTCTTCTAGTACATAAGATAAAAATGCCAAATGCAGTCTAAACATCTGGTTGACTGTGCAACCAACCAAAATAATTGAATAGATGAAGAAGAAAAAAACGGAATTGGAAAATACCTGAATGACAGTGAAGAAAATGCACTGAAAATAATATACCATGAAGGCTTGCTGGATAGAGAGAGACCAAATTGGTCTATAGGAAAAAACCAAATGGAAAATGGAAAAGAGACATGGAAATGTTATTACATGGCCAATACATAAAAAAGCTAGCAGGCAAAGCTGATAACAACAAGATCTGGCAATAACTAAGAGCAGGAAAGTTGAAGAATGAGGCAAAGGGGATAATTGTGACTGCATAAGGCCAAACCTTAAGAATAAATGCATATAAAGCCAGAGTTGAGAAGACAGCAACAAACTGCAATTGCTTCTGCAAAGAAGTTGAAGAAAGAGTGGGTCACCTAGTTAGCTGCCGCAGGAAGATTGCTCAAAGTCATGACAAAATAGCAACAATTGTGCATTGGAATATCTGCAAGTAATATCATTTACCTCCAAGAAAGAACTGGTGGCACCACAAAAGATATAAAGTAGTAGAAAATGAAAAAAACTAGTGCTTTGTGGCTTTGAAATTCACAGTTGCCATATAATGACTTCCCCTTCATGGATTACTGCCTTGTTGTGGCAAAGGGGCTTGCGTAATTCAATGAAGCTATGAGCTATGCCATGCAGGGCCACCCAAGAGGGACAGGTCATAGCAGAGAGTTCTGACAAAACGTGATCCACTGGAGAAGGAAATGGCAAACCACTCCAGTATCTTTGCCATGAAAACCCTATGGACAGTACCAAAAGGCAAAACGATATGACGCTGGAAGATGAGCCCCTCAGGTCGGAAGGCATCCAATATGCTACTGGGAAAGAGCAGAGGGCTAGTACTTGTAGCGCCAGAAATAATGAAGTGACTGGGCCAAAGCTGAAAGGATGCTCAGTTGTGGATGTATCTGATGGTGAAAGGAAAGTCCGATGCTGTAAAGATTTTTTCTCCATAGGAACCTGGAATATAAGATCCATGAATCAAGGAAAGCTGGACGTGGTCAAACAAGAGATGACAAGACTGAGCATTGTCATCTTAGGAATCAGCGAACTAAAATGGACAGGAATGGGTGAATTTAATTCAGATGACCATCAGGTATACTACTGCGGGCAAGAATCCCTCAGAAGAAATGGAGTAGCCTTCATAGTCAATGAAAGTGTAGGAAAAGAAATACTGGGATACAATCCTCAAAATGACATATACACACTCTAGTCGTCCCTATTCTACTGTTTTCTTCTATTTCTTTGCACTGTTCATTTAAGAAGGCATTCTTATCTCTTCTAGCTATTCTCTTCATTTTGTACTCCTAGGCCAAACCTGCCTGTTATTCTGGTTATCTTTTGGCTTCCTACTTTAGCATTCCAATCCCCCATGATGATAAGGACATCATTTTTTGGTGTTAGTTCTATAAGGTGCTGTAGGGCTTCATAGAACCGGTCAATTTCATCCTCTTCAGCACCAGTGGTTGGGGCATAGACTTGGACTACTGTGATATTGAATGGTTTGCCTTGGATTCGAAGGCGTGAGCTTAAATGGACACCAGAAGATGGTTGAGGACAGGAAGGCCTGGAGGAATGTTGTCCATGGGGTCGCGATGGGTCGGACACAACTTCGCAGCTCACAACAACAACAACTACAGACTTAACAATTATCAATAAGAAAGACAAAAATATCTGGCTAGTTGACTTTGCAGTAGCTGGAGACAGCAGAAGAGAAAAAACAGAACTGAAGAAAACCACCAAATAGAAAAACTTGCAAATAGAACAACTGTTGCAAAAGAAAGCAAAGAGAGTACCAATAGTAATGGGCATATTGGGTGCAATTTGTAAATATCTTAATATTATTAAATAACAACATCTGCCTATTATAGTCATCTGAGATTATAGTTACTGTATTTGAGTCATTATGAGATAGGTATCAAGAATTACTTTATGCATCCCTGTGCCATATTTCCTTAGATGGGGAAAAACAGGTAATGCTTTATGTTTCATGCAGATACTATGGCAGAGTGCCAGTGAATAAAACCTCTGTGACTGCCACAGTGAGTATTCCTGGAAGGAATCAACAGCTGAATATTAGTTGCAGAGAAATAACTTAATTAGCAGATTCAACAGAGATTCTGATGAAATAAAAGAGCAGCAGAGGTAGAGTGCGTTTGCTTTGTGGTTTTGCTCCAGTCACACAGAACAGGAACTGATCTCAGCTCTGAAAGGACTTTGATAAGAGCCAGAAAAGAAAAGCTAATGGGATTAGTGAGGCTAATACTAGCTATAGTTCCAGCCAGGGATGATGTTTAATGAAGGATATGTTGGCTTAAGAAGGCAGGCAGGCAACAGTTAACAGGCATGAATCCAGGTTACTTGAGGGACCATCACACCCCACTGGCATTGACCCGTCCTACTCATGCCAGAACAGAATGTATGCTGCGGTTCCCATCTTCTAACATACTATCTAAAAAAATACATGGGCCTGACTCCATTTGAAGCATAAGAGACTACTAAGCAAAGGTTTACAGCACTGACTAGGATGCTAAGGAGATACTATACACTAGAGAAGCAGAGGTCATCCAAGGTCTATTCCCAACTGCAGTGCAACAGCACAGTGACAGCTGATGTTTGAGAGCCACTTTGGTCTAGTGCAGACATGTCAAACTTGCGACGTCACGTGATATTGCACAACATATTGGAGCCTTTTTGCCATTGCCGGCAATGGGGTGGGCGCGGCTTCTGGATGATGCGTCTGGCCCATGGGCCGGCAGCTTGACATCCCTGGTCAAGTGATTAAGGCACCAGGCTAGAAGCTGAGAGACTGTGAGCTTTAGTTCTGCCTTAGGCATGAAACTGGCTGGGTGATTTTGGGCCAGCCACTTTTTTCAGCCCAATCCACCTCACATGATTGTTATTGTGGGGAAAACAGGAAGAGGAATGTGCGTTGGTTATGTTCACCATCTTGAGTTATTTGTAAAAATAAAGGCAGGATATAAATAAATAAACACAACAGCACTGGAAGAATATACTGTATGCGAGAAAGAGAAGACACATAACTTCAGGGGAAAGTGGCTGCAGGTCTTGAGAGCACACTACAGCAATGTGCCAGTCACCATCATAGTAGTAGACATCCAACAGCAGATCAAGAGCGTCAGCAGCGGAACAGAACTTGGCCTGGACATGATCTGTACCTACTGGCTTAAAAAAAACTTACAGCAGTGCATGAACACCTAGCAGCACAGATAATTAGGCTAACACAAGGAAGGACAATGCTGATCATAAAAGATTCCTGCAAGGGAATAGAGCCATCCAATTACCAGCCAATAACCTGTCTTCCCTACAACAGTCCTATCAGGAATAGCCACCAAGCTATAGAATCATATGGGCCAGTACATGTGTACAATTCAAAAGAGCATTGGGAATAATACCAGAGGCTTAAAACACTAGTTGCTCATAGACAGAACAGTCACCCAAAGACTTAAGGTTCTGAACACAGTCTGGATTGATTACAGGAAAGCCTACAATTCAATTCAATTCAATGCCAAACACATGGATCTCTGAATGACAGGATACTAAGGACCTTCCTCAAGAACTCAGTGGGACTGTGGAAAGCAACACTGGAAGTCAATGCAAAACAGCTCATACAAGTGGCCATCAAGTGAAGCATAAGCCAAGGTGATACACTGTCCCACTGTTTGCATAGGATTGAACTCCCACAGCCAGGTAATCACAAACACTGGATATGGATACAACTTCAGGAGTAGAACTACCATCAACCACTCTCCTGCTCTCATATTTGAGGAAGGCAGATGTCACATTAGGGGGTCTTTGTCTAAGGACTGGTTGGTAAAGTAAGTACCAGTTGGGATTTGAACCCTTATCTCCCACATCAAACATGCTATCTAATCACTCTCAAAGCCCCAGGTCTCTTTTAGACTAGGACCTGAGGATTGATACTGATGATTTGATAGGGGTGAGAAGGAATGGTGTGTGTGTGTGTGTGTGTGTGTGTTGTGTGTTTGCATGTATGTGTGGATATGCATGTGTGTGTCTGTGTATAAGCCTTATTTTCATAACCATACTTCAGAATGATTTTTTTTCTGCTTGAGGGCTATCCCTCTACAAAATGTGTTAAACATAATTAATGTTTAATGTTTAATAAACTATGTAATTTGCTATTCATTCCTCACTTACTCACTCCCTGTTCAGTTAAGCATCCACCTTACTGTTCTTCAGGTAACCATTTGTGTCTCTACAAGGTCAACCATGGTAGTGTATTGAATTAAAAATTATCCCAACCATCCATTATCCCAAACTCATATATTCAGATAATGTTACAAAGATTGTACAGTACTTATAGACACATATTTGTTTACAAGTGGGAGTTACAATAAAAAGGAGCTTTAGAAGCACTGTTATTTGAAGTTTTCAACAGACTGGAACAGACCTTAGTCATACTGTTCAAATCCTAGGAGCATGCTAATTTCATAAAGGGAACGGGAATAATTGGATCTGCAAAAGCTGTTGGATAATTATAGCTAGCTCAGCTTTTAAAGATCCAAGAGAAACACCTAAGAGGATCCAAAGAAGCAGAGGTAAAAAGGAAGGGTGACTATGAGGATTTATCTAACCGCCTAGAGGCAATTTCTACATGGCCCCAGGAAATCAGAACATTTGCTGGTGGCATCTCTGTGTATATGATTGCTTTTACTGTCGGATTGCATCAGAGCAATTTAGAGATGTGCAAAAGGCCATGAGAAATTTTATGAGGCATATTGAATTCTCCCCACACAGCAATCCCATTTCAAAATTGGACTCCTCAAGACATTGGTGGGAGTGGCAAGCAACAACATCTCAGCATCTCCCCAATCTATTTGTAATAACCTGAGCCCTACCCTATCATACTATCTGCTGCTTCCAGTAGTAATCTGGCAGCCAAAATGAGGGATAGCAGTGACAATGTCTCTGGTGCCATGGTTAATGAAAAATTTAGAATACCTAAGAATTTAATATGGTTGTCAAGAGTGATGGAAGTGACTCAGTAATATCCTAGATAGAAGGTGTTTTGAAACATGTTCATGTTCAGTATCATTGCAGGTAAAGTTTTGAATGAAAGGAAACAGGAGCGCTGGCAGAGTCAGCATGACTTAAAGATGAGCATACAATAAGACTCTGATGGAAAGATTTCAAGGGTATGAATTCTTGCATTACGAGCCAAATAATTACAGCTTTGGCACTATTACTATTCTAAGCCAGCGATGGTCAAACTGGAGTTAATTCTGTACTTCCATCCTTTCTCAGAGATTATTTAGAATCTCATATTAGGATAGACACATTCAGAATGTCCTAAAAAATCTTCAAAATTAATCCCTTTCATCTTTGCAAGAATTTAGGTCTGGATATGATGCAACAGGAACATTGTCAAAGCACTGGAAAAATGATTAAACCAAACAGAGAAAATAGTCACCACACATATAAATATAAGGCTGGGATATCAGGTATACAATTCAAAATTCCACTAATTGTTGCTGACTATAGTGGGCAGTGCCCATCTCTGTTTCAAGGCCATTGAGCCAGTATTGTCCAAAGACATTTCCATGGCTATGTGGTCAGCATGACATCATGGAGTGCTGTTACCTTCCCACCTGAAGTGGTATCTATTTATCTACTCCCATTTGCATGCTTTCAAACTGCTAAGTTGGCAGGAGCTGGGGAGAAGACAGGAGCTCACCCCATCATGTGGTGTTTGGGTCTCAAACCTGGGCTCCTGGCTTTCCAGCTGACAAGCCCAGCATCTTAACTGCTGAGCCACCCTACCACCCACAGTTTACAATAGGCAATGGGAATTCAAATGACACCAAAATGTTAACATTTCAGAGTATCCTCCTACATCCTTGTGAAGCAGCTGCTTTTATAGTACATATAAGTTCACTGCAATCAAGAAGAGTGTAATTGAGGTTAAGGAGTTAATATGAGCTGACTCCTGTTAAATGGCAAGATAGCAGCTGGCTTTGGAAGGCTGGCCTGCTGCTGACTGCTGACTATGCATATGCAGGATCTTTAACTTTATGAACTGGAGAAATAGCTCAGTGCATAATGAAGCACCATGAACTGGACCAATTCATGTACTTAACCAAGTAATTACCAGGAACACTGTCTCAGATTGTCCATAAGCATTCACTTCAAAGGAAATTTGGTGATCCAAGAGTCCATCTGATTTGGCATTTCCAGCTGAATCATTTCCAGAGGCTTCACAGGAAAATAGAAGGCAGTAATGAACTAATCTACTCTCCGTGATTTACTTGCTGGTCTCAATAGTCTATTATGGAAAATGTTTCTTTAGAGAACAAATGCAAAGCCTTTCTTCTTAAAGATGCAAAAGTCAAACAGTCATATAATTGCTGTTTGTAAACATGGTGATATAACTTCCATAAGACCTAAGTATAATAAGCTAGTCAATTAAAATATAATTGAGCACAGGTTTGCTTTAATGTACAATGAAATCTTATCACACATTGAGCAAAGATGATCCAAAGCATTTGCTAGATATTGTTGGCCAGCAATAATAAATATTTATGACTTCCCTTCTAAGCATTGGAACTCTGGTGGTGGCAAATAAAAACAAAAAAAAACATAATATATTACATTATCTAAATCAGCTAAAATAAAAATCAAGTTGATGACCTTATAAAAATCTCATCTCATCACACACAACCACATAAGAGCTCCACTGAACCTGCCCTGAGTGCTGCAGATTGCCCTGGTGGGGTATAAATTAGGTCATCACAACTTTCTAGAAGGCCAGCAAGGTTGAGACCATCCACACCTCCAGGAGGAGACTATTCCATAAGGCAGCACCATGATAGAGAAGAATATACCAATAAAACACTGAAAAATTGGGTAGAAAATAATCTAACTTACTAAAATCTTGTTAGACAAACATGATGCACAGAAATAATCATGCAAATGCTTTTTTATGGGGAAGAAATGGCTACTAAATGGCCAGATCACAGTTCCAGAACAAAGTTAATGTAACTTTGAAGAGATGTTTCTGAAGAAATATTGGCATATCAAGGAGGTTTTTTAAAATTAAAAATGGTTACACAGTTGCTAAAGAAATATCTGCAGCTCCATTAGTAAAATTGTAAATGATTATCAATTTGGTTTCTATTTTTATTTTAAACCTGTGATTTGAATTTGTAGAAAAGAGAGGAAAATATTTTGATTCACTTCATCATTTCAGAAGTACAATTATCCTTTAGTTGTCATACTTCTCCAAATGTTATAGTGCAATTTTCTAATTTTTTTAAAAATATAAAAATGTACATTAATAGCACATAAAATAGGTAAAGGTAAAGGTTCCCCCGCACATGCGTGCTAGTCATTTCCAACTCTAGGGGCCGGTGCTCATCTCCGTTTCAAAGCCGAAGAGCTAGTGCTTGTCCGAGGACATCTCCATGGTCATGTGGCCGGCATGACTAGACGCCAAAGGCACACGGAATGCTGTTACCTTCCCACCATAGTGGTCCCTATTTTTCTACTTGCATTTTTATGTGCTTTCGAACTGCTAGGTTGGCAGAAGCTGGGACGAGTAACAGGCGCTCACTCTGTTACGCGGCACTCGGGATATGACCCGCCAAACTGCCGACCTTCTGATCGACAAGTTCAGCGTCCTAACCCACTGAGCCACCGCGTCCCTAGCACATAAAATACAAATGTTTAAAACATTTATTCAATGTATGCATTATTAAAAGAATCAACTATATATATGAATTTTCTAATTGTCCTTTGGGAGAAATGTATGAATGTTCAGATCTTGTTTTTAACCTCAAAATTCACAAACTAATGGTGTAGAAACAAAATGGAATGAATTGATGCTTCAGGATGTTTGAATGGTATAGGAACTGCATCAGACAGGTTTTACCCATTTTGGCTTTACCACTTTTTTCCTCTGCATTTGCACAATTTCAAAATTGTTCCTGCCTGCATCAATTTTAGTCAGTGATACGATTTTAGAAGGTCATGCAAAGTATAACAATGAGCAATATCTCTCACTCTTCCTATCTTTGTCAGGAAAAAAGGCATCTCTCTTGATACTGAATAGCTACGACCCCTTGTTCTGCACTCCTTAGCAGCCATTGTACTTATCCTAATCAGAAGTTGGAAAGAATCCAAAAAAGAAAGAAAGAAAGAAAAGCTGTATGTCTTAAAAACGGACTCCCCCTCCATTGTTCCACCAATTACATCAGCAACAGGGGCCAACTGCTAAAAGCAGCAAGCTCATTACTGTATTTCTTAGGAACAAGCAATGCCTGAGAATTCGCATTCACATATGGAAATGAAAAGACAAAGCCAGTGTATAAAATTAAACCAGGGCTTTAAGGTATACACCAGTGAAAGTGAATATGGGAATGGAAAATGGAATATACTGCCATGGCAACTAACATATCACTTATTTCCCCACCCCCACCTCCTTCTCACTTATTCAAAAACATTTCCCGGAATACATGAATAGATGAAACAAATGTAACAAATGAATCAATCAAAGAACAATGCTGGACACAGAAAAAAACAATCTCATTTGCTGACTCTCTGCTTTTCACATACATTTCCCCTCTCCGGCTGAGCCTCATGATCCAGTATTTTGCTTTCAGTGCTCATACTCCCTCTCAGCATATTCAGGATGTAGATAGCAATGCAGAGTGTATTCTCTCTCTATTCCAGAGGAATGAGCCCTAGAGAAACCACAAGGCAGAATTCTGAATGAAGCCTTGCTTCAACTGGAAAAAATGTGGTAAGGTTGGTAGAAACATGTAAATCATCATGAAAAGGAAACTGAGGGACTTGCTGACAAGAATAAAAACAAATATATTTGACCCAGGATATATACAACTATTTAAATTTTCATTTGTTTCCAACATTTTCATCTGTATCTTCATAAAAATGAATTTTATAGCTGATTTGCTGTTTCAGCAGACTTCAAGGAAATATAAATAACTAGCCCAGGAAATTGGCTAAAGGTATACAAATTTGGGGATAGCCACTAGTGTTCAGCCAAATCTACCGTATTTTTCCATCTATAAGATGCACCCTTGTATAAGACACTCTGGCAGGTGAGTTTCTCCACCGAACAGCTGAGCTGGCAAATCTGGAAGTTCAGCCAGCCGACAATCTTGCCCCCTCCCACCTCCTGTTAGTGGCAAGCCTGTACCAGGCTTGACACCTGTACCAGGTGGCATGGCAACCCACACAGGCATGCCCTGGGCTGCGGAGGTTGTAATGTATGGTGGTTTTTTTGCTTGTACTGATTCACGTGTCTGTTTAAATGCTGCATTAACGGTTGCTCAATGGTGTATGTGTAATGGCTACTGACCTAGCCAGACTTGTTGTCTCCAGGGCTATCTTTGGTGGAGTTGGGGCGGAAATGGCTTCCTTCAAATCTATTGGCCACCGCCTAGTGGCCAACTGTATAAATAGCTGTGCAGCAGCCACTGTTTCTGTTCTGTTCTGTTTAACTTCAATAAAGCATGTTCCTGTTTGAAACCTTCCATCTCGCTCAATGCCTGCAAAGAACCGCCTACACAACACAGGTTACCATTATTTTTCCATGTATAAGACACACCTGATTTTTGAACAGGGTGTTTGCAGGAAAAAATAGCGTCCTATACACAGAAAAATATGGTATATTATCACGGGATGCTGCCATGATCTACAGAAATAAAATACAACTCTAAGAAAAAATAAGAAATAAAGCATTTTTTAGACAAGCCATAAAAATGCAATGTTCAAACCATGGCACAAGTCTTATATCCAGTCCTTCCTTTGACTCTTCCTTCAGCAACTAATTGATCTTGGAGGACCTCAAAAAAGGTAAACAGGGTTGACATGGAAATTCCAAAGCTGTAGGTTAGACTGGAGAATCAGTAACGTATACTATTCCAA
Source organism: Vipera berus (assembly GCF_964194415.1). Classification (NCBI taxonomy): domain Eukaryota; kingdom Metazoa; phylum Chordata; class Lepidosauria; order Squamata; family Viperidae; genus Vipera; species Vipera berus. Next base: position 45,960,109 of record NC_138204.1, read on the forward strand.
GAATTTTGAATTCATTCATAAAATCGTCCATTTCTGGGAAGACAGTCAGAACAGACAATGTTATGCTAGACAGAAAAAAATATCAATGCTCCCACCCACATCAAGCATATGTTATCTTCCTATATTCTGAAACATCTTCCCCTGACATGGTTTCCTACAAATGTATTGCTGACTGGGAATATATATGGTTGAGATTATCAGGCTGAGAAAGGTAATTGACAACAATGAAAAACCTTTCATTCACCCAGTGCTTTTTTTGTAAAAGAAAAAGGTGCCGGAACTCACACATGTCATACAACCCGCCTTGCCTACCCTACAAGGTTCCATCTATGAGAAAAAAAGCCCTGCATTCACCTATGAAGCCCTTCGCGGCATGAAACCAGGTTATTTGCAGGACTTTCCCTCCCCAGCTGTTTCTACCCATTCCACTAGGTCCAACAGGAAGGACATGCTTCAAGTCCTCCCAGTTAAAGAAAGTCATCTAATAGTACCTAGGAAACATGTCTTTTCTGTCCCTGTGCCTACCTTCTAGAATGCCATAACCCTATAATTAAATTGGTCCAGAAGTTTAGATGGCCCATTGAGAAGGTTTTTTGATCTAGGTTTTTCCTTGGTGATTCTTGTAGCTTTTTACTCATTGTTAATATTTTTTAATTGTTTTAATGTGTTGTTAGCTGCCCAGAGATGCATTCATGTGATGGGCTGCTATATAAATTGAATTAATAAATACATAAATAAGTAAAAAGTAAATTCAGATTCCTGTCGGGCATCTCGTTTATGAATAATGAATGCAGGTCTTTCTGTTCTGCATACTTTTTCAGTTGCATTTTTTTCATTGAAAAACTGGCAGCAAAGAAATAACCTCTCCACACCTTTATTGTTTTATTTCTGATCAGAATTCCTTACTTGCAGATTTGCCAACCCTTGCTCCAGTCCAGGATATCCCACCATTTCATAACTCTGAATTAAGTGTAACTTGAGTACCTGCCATGTATTTATATTCTACTCTCATTCTTTGAATCCTGTATCAGCAAGTTGTCATTCAATTCACATATCAAATGATGTTACATCATTTGTGATATCATCTAATAGTAGAAACAGATTATTAGTTATAACGGTAGCTTGATTAAGGTAACTAGATTTTTTTTACTGACTTATTCCTAAAGTTGTGAAAGATATACTAGGACAGAGACATTAATTTTAAAATGCTGGGATGCTGCAGTGTTCATTTTTACCACATTTTAACCATGCAGTATCATCCTCCCTGGGGTGGAAACATTCTGTAAAGTGGTTCTGAAGACTACATTTTAAAAATAATTTTCTAAGGCAAGGCTATTAGAATAGTATTTCATGTTCTTTGCTCAAGCAGTGCTAAAGATTTACAGCAGCTTTTCAAGTCAATTTCTTTTATGAGAGAAATTAGTTATCATTAAACAAATTGTACAGGTTTATACACAGCAACAAATATAGGTTCCAAATAGTCCTCAAGCAGTTTCAGATTTCAGAATGCTTCTTCTGCTTCTCCTAAACAAAGCATCAACTTTTCTCAGTAGGTAGCCAATACAGAGGAAAAATCTATGCAGTTTAAATCCGAAGACAAGGTTTTCTTGTGGCCATGAATTCCCTTTGTCTTCAAATTTTCATATTGTCACTAGCTTGTACCAAACAGATAAAACTTGTCTAACAAACTTTATGTTAGGAAATGCCACATATTAATTGAGCAGTTGCAATTCAAATAATATTGTACAATATTATATAGATATACCAGTTCTTGAGCCAAGCAAATCTATCGGCAATATGTACAAGAGGCAACAATGATATTACAATCCACTTATATCTCATCAGATGTTGTGGCATATAGTTCTCTAACTTTGTCAAACAACAGGTACTGAACAAAGGTGCAGAGAATGGCATCACTGTGATGAATGGAAATAATATATCAGTGTCTAGTTGCATTGGACCAAAACTTCCTATCTCGTACAGGGGCCAGTCAGCTAACCTCTGGGAGTTCTACAAACAAGATATGAACAATAGGTCATGCTCAGAGCTTCTTGTCTCTTACCTGGGAAGCAAGACATAATGCTAACTAATTTTATTCTTATGTTTAACCATCATACATCTGTCTTTAGTTCGTACATGTAGCCAGCTTTTCCTCCTCTTTTTCCTCTCATTTGTCTAAATTGTACACTTACCTTCAATCAGAATAGAGCTGGAAGGGACCTTGGAGGTCTTCTAGTCCAACCCCCTGCTAAAGCAGGAGATGCTATACCATTTCAGATTGGTGGTTGTCCAGTCTTTTCTTAAAAGCCTCCAGTGATGAAGCACTTACAACTTCTGAAGACAAACTGTTCCACTGATTAATTGTTCTCACTGTTAGGAAGTTTCTCCTTAATTTTAAGTTGCTTTTTTCCTTGATTAGTTTCCATTCATACCTCCTATCCTACCTCCAAAGAATTGAAGCCTTTGAACTATGGTGCTGGAGAAGACTCCTGCGAGTCCCTTGGACTGCAAGGCGATCAAACCGGTCAGTCCTAGAGGAGATCAACCCTGACTGCTCCTTAGAAGGCCAGATCCTGAAGCTAAAACTCAAATACTTTGGCCACCTAATGAGAAGGAAGGACTCACTGGAGAAGAGCCTAATGCTGGGAAAGATGGAGGGCAAGAGAAGAAGGGGACGACAGAGAATGAGGTGGCTGGATGGAGTCACTGAAGCAGTAGGCATGAGCCTAAATGGACTCCAGAAGATGGTAGAGGACAGGAAGGCCTGGAGGAACGTTGTCCATAGGGTCGTGATGGGTCGGACACGACTTTGCAACTAACAACAACAACAGTTTCCATTCATTGTTTCTTATCTTGCCTTTTGATGCTTTGGAAAATAAGTTGAGCCCCTCTTCTTTGTGACAGCCATGGGAATACTGTTATCATGTCACCCTTAGTCCTTCTTTTCTCTAGATTGGCCATACCCAGTTCCTTCATATGTGTTTGTCTCCAGGCCTTTAATCGTCTTAGTTGTTGTTCTTTTCACTTTTTCCAAAGTCTCAACATCTTTTTTGTAATGATGTAACCAAAACTGGATGCAGTATTCCAGGTGTAGGCTTACTAAGGATTTTTAAAGCAGTACTAATACTTCACATGATTTTGATTCTATGCTTCTGTTTATACAACCAAGGACTGTATTAGCTTTTTTGGCTGCTGCCACACACTGCTGGCTCATATTTAAGTGATCATCCACTAGGACTCCAAGGTCCTTCTCACAGTTACCTGTATACCACTTATCTTTCCCCTCCTGCAATATTTGCTGAATTGTACCTACATCTAGTCATTGATCATCACCAATGTGTCTTATTCAATGGTATACTGCCAAATTTAAAAAAGATGCATGTGCAGTGGAAAACAAGAGATTTGGGATGGGGGGAACTTTTAAGTGATAGGGAGACTGCCATGAAATTAGTTACTGTTGCATAAAGTGAAGCAGCTACTTACTTGTGAGCTAGTCAGATAATTTTAGATCAGTAGGATGGATAGGAGGTATGACTGAATGGATAATTTTGATCAGACTGATCCCATGGAAATGCTCTGCAAGCTAATTGTGGCTAATGCTGATCTAATGAACAGTGAACTGGCATACAATGAAATGGAAATATAGGGATAGGGATAGGACTAATTTCAGGAGCAATGTATTTCTCACACTGCTTGTTACTGCTTTATCTAGATAGCATTTATTCTTTTGTACAACATATCTTTCATACTGCAGTTTGATACTCCCATAATAATAATAATAATAATAATAATATAAAATCTTGGCACATAATACACCTAATATAATCGTGGTTGAAAAGAATATAGTGTGGATAATTGATGTGGCAATGTCAGGAATGGTAGAATAGAAGGCAAAGTCTTGGAGAAGCTCACCAAGTACCAAGATCTGAAAATTGAAATTGAAAGATTATGGCATAAACCAGCCATTAGCTATCATCACACTGAGTGCTATGCCCAAAATCCAGTGTGGCACTTAGAAAATCTGCATACTGACAACTTTTCCATCTGTCAGTTGCAAAAGGCAACACTGCTTGGATCTGCCCACATATTATGCCAATACTCTAAGACATCCTAGGGTCTTGGAAGAACTCAATGCATATGGAGGCCAACACCAGTTAAAGAACTGGCAGTTGTGACTTTACATTTTTATGAACAGATAATAATGATGACGAAGATGACAAAATCACCATCAGTCAATTGCAAAAAGCAGCTTAGTTGGAAAAGCTAAATCCTGCAGTTATACCTTTAATGCCACAAAACAACATTAATCTATCCTAGATTCTGGAGAAAGACTTGATAAGTGGACAAAAATGTCAAATCCAGTCTAAACAAATGGTAGGCTGTGTGTCAAACCATAATAATGATGGTGGAAAAGAAAAGGAGATGAAGGTGAAAAAGGAAAATAAGAAAACCAAGACCCAATACTTCATGCTTAATTGTCTCATAATGGCTAACTATGAAGGAATGGGCTGGTCAGAGCAGCCTAGAGTCTACACACAGAGAAATACAGATATCCACACATCAGACAAGAGTGCTGTTTTTCTTTTTCATAGAATAGATGGTTGTAGTGTGTTTGCGAACAGCTTGAAGTTGGCTGGTAATAGCAGCAGTGAAAAGAGATGGAAACCTCTCATTATTGAAGCTGGACCTAGAATCTTTATATGCAAAGCATAGACTCCACGGTACCATTAAGCTCTTTGCTGAACTCCTTTTAAGTACTAAGAGCAAGACCTGGCTGCTTTCTGGGTTCAGCCTTAAGCACAAGGGAGGGGAGGGGAGAGGAGAGGAGGAGAGAGAAGGGGAGAGGAGAGGAGAGGTTTGCTCAAGTTGATCACCATGGTGTCAGTTTACTTGATACTTTAGATGTCATATAAAGCAGAAGATTCTCATAAAAAATATAAACAAGTAATGGGAAAGTGAAAAGAAATTAGTATCACTAGTAAAGGGGTAAAGGTTCCCCCACACATGCGTGCTAGTCGTTTCTGACTCTAGGGGCCGGTGCTCATCTCCGTTTCAAAGCCGAAGAGCCAGCGCTTGTCCAAGGACGTCTTCGTGGTCATGTGGCCGGCATGACTAGATGCCAAAGGCACACGGAACACTGTTACCTTCCCACTGTAGTGGTCCCTATTTTTCTACTTGCATTTTTACGTGCTTTCGAACTGCTAGGTTGGCAGAAGCTGTAACAAGTAACAGGCGCTCACTCTGTTACGCGGCACTCGGGATTCGACCCACCAAACTGCTGACCTTCTGATCGATAAGCTCAGCATCTTAACCAACTGAGCCACCGCGTCCCTAATGTATCACTAAGCAATAGCTATTAGAGACCCAAAGGTCTCCCAAACGCCTGGTATTCTTAGCAAGAATCCAATATTGGTCAGGGAAGACAGTGGCCAAAAGGAAGATCAGTTCAGGGATTCCATCCAGAGTTTTGGAACATTTCCCCTAACCACGGTGTATGGTGTAATTCTTTCTACAGCAGATTGCACATATGGATGGATACACACAGACACCCAGTCCATCAAACTGCAGTTCAGGAGAAAGCTAGTGACTGCTTTCGTCCTACTGAGTTCAGTAAAACTGGAATGTCTGTACTCATATTCTGGATTGTAGCCTTAGTGAACTAAGTCCAATAAACTTATTCTCCTTCCCCCAAACTTACAACAGATTTGATTTTTACTGAAGCCCTTTAACTCAATTTGGCAGTGACAGTAAAATATATGTATTTTAAAAAAAACCCTGACCC
>NC_138204.1:45966090-45998590 GCF_964194415.1 Vipera berus
TCAATGGAAGGGGAGTGATGTAAAATGTCTGCAATACAAAGTGTCTTTTCTAAAATAATCAGCTGTGGCACTGAGCCGTTGCCTAACTCTATATGTTCATATCAAGCTGCTCCATCAACTTCTTTTCACCCTATTACTTCAAGGTGGCAATAAACAAATGGAGAGGGGAGAGAAGGCTTATGTTCACTATCAACCAGAAGACCTGAGCTCTGCAGAATTGGTCTCTGGTCCAGCATTTTATAGGACAGGCAGAGAGATTATCATCAGCTTTTATAAATGTTATAAAACAGTCACAAGGTACCAAAATTAAGCAGCAATATAGTAATGTTCACAGCCTCCCTTCCTCTCTAATCTATCTCTTTATAGTAACAGCTGAAATGTCAGTCAATAATACTCCACAAAGCTCACAAGTCAGCAATGTTTTTGTAACCCCTTAGCTGTCATGGTCAAGCCAAATGAATAATTATGGTAGTTAGCAGCATATTAAGTTTTTTTTTAGTAAGGTTGGGTTGTAACTCTCACAAATATGAGACTTTATTAAACCTCTGATAAGATTGGAACCACTACCACCCCCCAATTATTTGGACCAGTGAGTATAATTTGGAGCACTCTTGATGATGGATGGAATAAAAGGCATGGTCAATGATAAAATATCCATTTACCAGAAGGTAAACCTGGAAGGCTCTGACTGCCAAGAGATGCTCAAATACACCAAATTATTTTTGTATTATTTTCCTTAACTGATAAGCACACCTCAAAGCAAAGTATTAGGCTGCAGGAGCCACCTGTCTTCATATCTCTTCAGAATGCTTCTGCAGCCGATCTGGATCCCAGATATATCTTTGCAAAAAAAAATTATGCTTGTGGCTGATGCTTTGCTTTGTATGTTAGCATCACACTCACCTATTTAAATTAAAATAATTTTTAAAAGAAAGAAATTAAGATGCAGCAGGGAAGCCTATTGAACACATTTGTACTTACAGTTTCCACATTAAAGCCCCAAATTGTAGCACATCTATGTCATAAACACCAGGCTAGTTCAAAACTATTAGAGTTACCGTATCTTTGAAACAGCCAGGCTTCACCAGCTAGTCTAAGAAGAGGATAAATATTATTACATGCAGTTTTTGCCTGTCCCCTCCCTCTCCCTCTCCTGTAATCCAGTATCTATATATCATCTATCCTACCATAGATCCTTCCTGGTATCCCATCAAAAGAATATTGCTGTGAGGGAAAAAGGATGGGATGGAAGCAAAACTCATATGGTAGTCAAGGAGAAATGGATTTGTGAAATTGGCCCTTTCCTCAAGATTGGTTGCTATCAAGATTGCTAGCCAAAAGATAGCAGCAAGTGGATTAGTTTTCTTTATTGCTTTGCTTCCATTTCTTAGCTACATTTCAGCAGGTTAGATCTGGCAGTCCTAACTTAATTGCCAATCCTGTGTGTTTCAGTGGATGAGTTGAAGTTGACAATGGAGGGGGGAATGTGGTGTAAATACCAATTTATACATTATTAATATGTTTGGCAAGTACAATGAATTCTATGGATAAATCATCATAAGCACTAAAATATACAGTATGTCCATAAAGCAGGATTCCCCCCCCTTTATGGTGCATTTCAAATTTTCCAGTTTTATTCCTATCATTCATATTGGCTTGTATGGTATACTCAGTATACTAGTGGACTTTAAAAAAGAGAGACTTAATGCAATTCCTTGCTCTGCTATGAAATTTACTGGATGGTAGGCAGAAAGATTGATGTTCAACAGTAAGTTCAGGATTCCCAGGGATATTTTTGATGCCAATGTGCATGGCCAGGAGAAAGGAAAATATCTACAGCACATAGGAGAAATTCGGTCTTTTACTACTGCTATCCATGTTTTTTTTCTCTAAACGTCTTCCTGCATTGGAGAAAGCATAGAATAATGCCTGACTAAAAAAAATACCCAGGGAAGAAATGAAATTATATGTTATCCTTTATTGTACCTCTCTAGCCTACCTGTGCAGAAAAGATGTAAGAAGCAAAAGGAGATTATGCACATTCTTAGAATATAAACAGAATGAGGAAATGCATTTGTAGTACAGTTCCAGTACAACGTCTTTTATATTGGAACTGATTACAGTATTGTCCAACATGGAAGTATCTCAGTGTGACAGTTGACTGGATGCTCTCTTTTAAACAGCATTACTGAACACTAAGGCTAAAGCCAGCTCGAGGAACAATCTCATCATGAAATTGATAAACTACCCAGGGGGAGCTCAACCATCTAAGTTGTGCAAATCAGCTTTGGCCTTGAGCAGAGTACACTGCACTTTCAGCAAAATGAAAAGCAGGAGTGGGAAGAATTGCATGAATCCTGTTCACTATCTTTCAGTGGTGATTCTGTTTTTAGCAGTTTCACTCATGCAACCAGGAAATGGTGGATATCAGCTTTCATAATCATTATACTATACCATAGATTACCTCTCCCCTCCCCCAATCTAACAGTATTCATGGGACAGTTTAATTTGAGCAGTTTAAAATGAGCTGGCCCTAATTTTGCTACTCAGCTGGACAAAAATATATATAGTGACAGCATATAAACATTACCAGCTTTGATGGTACCCCAAGGCTCTGTCTTAGGCCCAGTGCTCTCCAATATCTTTATCAATAATTTAGATGAAGGGATTGAAGGGGAACTCATCAAATTTGCAGACAACACAAGCTGGCAGGAATAGCCAACACTCCAGAAGACAGGCTCAAGACAGAGTAAGATCTTGACAGATTTAAACCCTGGGCCCTATGTAACAAAATGAAATTCAATGTAGAGAAAAGTAAGGTTTATATTTAGGCAAGAAAAACCAGATGCACAGGTACAGTATAGGTGGTCTTTGCCTCAATAGTTGTAACTGCAAGAAGGATCCTGGAGTCCCAGTGGACAATCACTTAAATATGAGCCAGCAGTGTGCTGAAGCCGCCAAAAAAGCCAAGTATTAGTAACAGAGTGAGTGCCTGTTACTCGTCCCAGCTTCTGCCAACCTAGCAGTTCGGAAGCACATAAAAATTCAAGTAGAAAAATAGGGACCACTATGGTGGGAAGGTAACAGCGCTCCGTGTGCCTTTGGCATCTAGTCATGCTGGCCACATGGCCACAGAGACATCCTAGGACCAGCGCTGGCTCTTCAGCTTTGAAACGGAGATGAGCACTGGCCCCTAGAGTTGGAAACGACTAGCACGCATGTGCGAGGGAACCTTTACCTTTAGGCTATATTGAAAGAGGGATAGAATCAAAGTTACATGAAGTGTTAGTGCAACATTATAATGCCCTGGTAAGACCAGTCTTGGAATATTGCATTCAGTTTTGGTCATCACAATATAAAAAGGAAATTGAGACTCTTGAAAGAGTGCAGAGGAGAGCAACAAAATGATTAGGGGAATGGGGGCTAAATCATATGAATAACAGTTCCAGGATTTGGGTATGTCTAGTTTAGTGAAAAGAAGGACTACGAATGACATGATAGCTGTGTTCCAATATCTAAGAGGTTGCCACCAAAACAGGGGTTCAATCTATTATCCAAAGCACCTGAAGGCAGGACAAGAAGCAACGGATGGAAACTAATCGAGAGAATCAACCTAAAACTAAGAAGAAATTTCCTGACAGAACAACTAATCATTGGAATGCCTTGCTTCCAGAAGTTGTGGGTGCTCCAACACTGGAAGTTTTTAAGAAGAGATTAGACAACTATTTGTCTGAAATGGTATAGTGTTTCCTGCTTGAGCAGGGGGTTGGACTAGAAGACCTCCAAGGTCCCTTGCAACTCTGTTATTCTGTTATTTAAAGTGCAGTGAAACTTTACACATTAACTGAATATATTTGTGTGTATCCAGTTAGCAAGATGAATTAGACTACTGTTAATTATTATGAACCTTAGTAATTAATTCTGCAAATTTGGATAGCTAATTTGAGCTATCTGTTAAGAAAATGCAGCCCTTCTTTGGATAGACCTAAGGTAAAGGTAAAGGTTCCCCCGCACATGCGTGCTAGTCGTTTCCAACTCTAGGGGCCGGTGCTCATCTCCGTTTCAAAGCTGAAGAGCCAGCGCTTGTCTGAGGACGTCTCCGTGGTCATGTGGCCGGCATGACTAGACGCCAAAGGCGCACGGAACGCTGTTACCTTCCCACCGCAGTGGTCCCTATTTTTCTACATGCATTTTTACGTGCTTTCGAACTGCTAGGTTGGCAGAAGCTGGGACGAGTAACAGGCGCTCACTCTGTTATGCGGCACTCGGGATTCGACCTGCCAAACTGCCGACCTTCTGATCGACAAGCTCAGTGTCCTAACGCACTGAGCCACCGCGTCTTTTGGATAGACCTAGGTATTATCAAAAATATAAGCCAATTGCTGAAACAGTACAGTCTTGTTGAATTCTTCCCAGGGTACAACAAGATCTCTTCACTAGTTAGAATTGTTATGAGTACAATACTGAGCTGTAATGTGGGATGCAGAGGACTGGCACATTCCTTGTGAAATATAAACCACCAAGCCTCTGGAGATAAATGAAAACCAGGGAGAATGGAAAGATAGCAGGGATGTTCACTCAATTTAAGTTGCCATTTGTTGTTGCCAGACTAAAAACACAATTCTGATCAACTTGGATTATATGTGTGAATATAAGGCTATAAGTCTCCTTTTACTAGTACTGAATCATATCTCAGGAGAAGAGCACAGGCCCTGAATGCAAAAGATGCCAAGTTCAGTCCCTGGCTTCTCCAGACAGAGTTGGACAAAATCCTTCCTGAAGCTTGGACAGCTGTTGCTAGTTGTTGATGATAGAGCAAACATCTTGCTGAATGAAAGATTATAGAACTGTTCAAAGCATTTTAAATAGGTAATTTTCACAAAGCAATCTGTTTGAACAAAGGACTTAAGTCAGGGGTCTTCAAACTTGGCCCTTTTATGACTTGTGGACTTCAACTCCCATTCTGGGAGTTGAAGTCCACAAGTCATAAAAAGGCCAAGTCTGAAGAACCCTGACGTAAGAATTGGGGCAATTCCTTAAAGGTTTTGCCCAGCTATCACAAACTTACAACTCAAGTCACTGCCAATGACTAAAGGACACCAAGGGCAAAGCCTGGGTTTGGGGGGAGGCTTGGCCAGGCAGACTGATTGAGTGTGCTGTAATTGAACTGGGGGGGGCAGTGGCTAAGGGTAAACAAGGCATTGGGAAGATCAGGAGAGGGGCAGGTAAACCAAACAATTCTGTATGTTGCATTTGGATTTAAGCAGAGAATAAAGGAAGATATGTGCTGGAAAAAATCATGCAATGCTCTTTGCAAAGTACCTGCTTTGAATGCTCGGCACAACCCTATAAAGCAACTTCTTGTTTTGCGGATGATTTAGTATCTAAAAAAATTCCTATTATATTGGATGAATAACTAACCGAAAATAGTACGTTTACTAAATGTGGCTTTGATCCAAGATTTTAGGGAGAGAGATATTTCCTGAGATACACATTTACAGCTTTGTACCTTAGAACAGTATTTAGAGCTGAGTCTGAAATTAAAGTCACAAATGCAACATATATTTTCAACAATTGAATAGTAATATCCCAAACTCTATAGGCTGCCTTCAGCAGTAGTCCTTATATGGTGTATATTATAGCAGCCTAATTTAGAATTTAGCAAAAAATGTTTAGAATATTTTTCAGTATCAGTGAAAGCTCACAATAGACAGAAGCTCATTAAGGAACACTGCTACCTGCAACTCCAAAAACAGAACCACATGAAGAAAAACAGCCTAACTATAAAATTGTTTATCAAATTCCCATCCTGAACTGTCTCAGTGATACCTGCCTGAAGCTAGTTTAGGAATGTCTTCTCCAAGTTGGTGCCCTACAGAAATATTCAACTAATTCCTATAATCCCCATCTGACTGAAATTTACAGAAGCTGAATCCAAATTATCTTGAGGGCAACAATTGGAGAAAGCAGCTTTAAGGACAATGTGAGCTGGGTTTATGAACATTATATGAATCCAAGCAACAGTACGCTTGCTCCACACCAGATCCATTTCCTGGAAGAAGATTTATCTTCCCCTGGATTACTCAGGCTTTTTTTTAAATCTCAGTTTTTAATTGCATATTATAATCTTAGCAGCATTCCTTGAATACACAACCTTATTCAAGCAACCTTCAAAACAGCCCAGACAACACTGCTCAGATGACTTCATACACTAACACTCAGCAGCCAATCCACTCATCCTAAGAAGTGAAGGGGCTGGGAGAGGAAGAAAGAATCACAATAACAATGAAAAGTTTCATTCACTAAAGCCTTTTGTACAACAAAGCCAGAGATTGATTCTAGGAAAGATTCAAGGAGAGCATGTGAAATATATTTCCTTCTTAACAAGTACTTTTCTCCAGAGAACAATCCTGCGAAGGTCAATAGGTATACTAGTTCCACTTCTGTTTCCTATAACAATCCAACATAATTCTGCTCCTGATAATAAAAGGCATACAGTTCTCAAACCCTATGCCTGCTTAGCTAGAGGTGACAAACTTTGTGCAATGAACTTATTTTCCACTGAGAGTGGATTGGATTTGTGGCTTGTTTGGATGTAAGAAAAAAACCAGATGGCAAATAGATTGGATCCTATTAGTAGAATTCTAAGATGTGTATTTATTAGTAATTCTGTCTGGCTCTCAGCTGTTTAATTGTGGCAATAACAATGCCACTTTTTCACTTAAATTGAGGAAAGCTTGAGTTAACTATGGATGGACTTAAATTCCATTACTGACCCATGAATTCAGTTCCACTGCAGAACACAACTCCCTATGTACAGAATGAGCTTAAGGACACCCTGGGGATTGATATTGAGCATCTAAGGAAGTTAGAGAGGATGGAAGAAAAGAACTTCACTGAATTGCTTTCTGATTAACTGGTGTTTAGTGACTGATCATACTCATTATTTCAGCAGTTTGTGAATGGGTAAGATCCCCATATTTGCCTTTTTTAGTGTGTTCTGAAACTGTGAGATATGCTCACTGGTTCAGGCAGGATAATAATTCTCTGCAAATGTCTGGACTACCCCTAAGTAATAACAAAGGTATAGAGTTTTCTGAAGTCCTTTTTTATTATCTCGTGGATGACAAGATTTTTGCAATCCACATCTGTTAGATCTACCCTGTTCTAACCACTACAAAAATTCAAGATAGTTATCTAATCAGTCAAGAACTGTTTTCCTAATATGTTCTCCCCTCACTACTTCTCAAAATTGGGGAAATGTGATGGTGGGAACAAGAAGGCAATTCCTACCTTGGACTGACTGCTTGGTTTTTTCCTGGCTGGTTTGGCACAGTTTCACCTTGGGAGGTGGATGTTCCCAGCTGTTGAATGTGGAAGGAAGAATCTGGTCCTGTGGACTAGAAGGAAAATAGAGCCTTTGTGAGATGAGTTGTCTCCTGACTTTGCAGAGATATAATTGGGAGATGGCAGTTGGCATGGTTTGAGTTAATCGCCTGTTTCTCCTTTAGTTATGATGAGGAACTAGTCAGCTGGAGAAAAAAGTCCTGGGGTCAAAGTTAGAATCTCTCCCCAGCTTGATTGCATCCCCTTATTAGCCATCTGCATTGTGCCTGCATTTTGGTCATCATCTTGTCTTATTGTGTTATATTTCTCCCAATCTAACTTCAGATAGATCTTGTTCCTTCTCTAGCTTGGCCGGCTAGGTGGATTCCAATTCTGGCTCTTGCCTAGAGCTATCCCTGAGTCATACCCCAAGATGTGCACCAATAGGGCCCTGGATGTAGAGGTGACAGGGGTCAATAAGGGTATAAAGATGAGCAGCTTTGGCTCGCTGGTGAAGATCAACTAGAATTCAATAGGAGGAATTCAATAATTGGTTCATACAAACTGAACTAAGCCAGAAAGATAACATCTCTGATAAGATGAGAATCAGGGCCCACATGATACTGTAGTGGGTTTAATTTTTTTTCCCTTATATATCTGGGTTATACAGGATTAATAAGGAGGTATTTGCAAAAAGGCAATGGAATAAAATAACTCTGAAGGTTCTACAAAACCAGCAAAAATTGTACGTCGGAAGGGTAGAGGAAGGACAGAAGTGGGCCAAAAAGACCCTTTAGAATATCTGAAATTGATTGAAGTTCCTAAGCTTGGGTAAACCAAGTCTGCAAGTATTTTACAGAGCCAATTTTTCCCCATGTCATTACCAAGGGAGGAAGTTTATCAACCTTGCTTAAAACCAACCACACTGGGAACTCTCAATGCCAAGGGTAAAGTATGGCAGCTCTGCTTGGGGCATGAAGGTGACTATAATTCAGGAGAGTGCAGGGTGAATGTGAGTTATGATTCTGTCCTACACAAGTGACAAGCCTGCAATCATTTACTCGGTGCTGCTGGTATGTGATTTGGTTTATTCTTCACAAGGGAAAAGTGGTGTGCATGTATGTATGGTAGGGTAGATTAGGACTTGTTGGAACTGATAAATAATTTTTTGCAGCCATTTCTATTTAATTCTTTGTTGCTTATTTCATTAAAATGTTTTTTTAAAAAATAAAAAGATGCTTGCATGTGAATACTGTGGCATAACAGCTCTTTATTAGTGGAAGTACTGAACAGAACAATAGAGGTTACCTGTTCTCCTTATATACCTGGCCAGGTACATTCACGGCCAACCCCTTTATCTGGTTTTCCCGCCGAGCGCTAGCCAGCCAATCCTGTCACAGTACAGTGCCACCTGGTGGTGTCAGTGAGCCGCTGCTTGTGTTCATTCATCACACTGAGTGTATCTTTTTCCCTGGAAAAAGCCTACAAAAAGAAAGCTAAATAGGAAAAATAGGTTTGGCATCACTGTTAGAAGACAAGGAGGATCAAAACATAAAACCTCCCTAACAGACCCCTTGTCCTAGGGGTTTCCAGCAGAAGCAAATTTTGATAGACTGCCAACAGTTTAGATGCATTTCCTGATAGCCTGTCCAACCTTGGAGTTCTTGAGTCTTCTACCCAGGATTTCTCCCTCAAGCCAGTTCTAGGAAACTTAAAAGAAAGATGCTTTGGATTTTCGTACCAAGAATTTTAAAAACCTTGTCCCAGTCCTGAAACATGTAGCCACATAAGCTTTTAAGGAGAAGTACCTTTCTAAAACCAATGAAGTCAAACTTTTAGATGTAAAAATGGAGTTTATTGTGAAAGACAAATATAAAGAAAACAGCGAAGGCAAAAGTCACACAAAGAGAATTATGAATGAAATCAATACATCAGCTGCATTAAAATAGTTACTTATAACCTCCTTGAATACCCAGCTGAATTTTAGCACATGTTGACTGCACAGAGGATGAATGGATGGAGAAAGAGATCCTTTTGAACTTGTACTTGGATATTCCTAAGCAAGCCCATCTTGTTCTTTTTTTCCTTACATTGATGTCTTTGTCTTGTTAGGTTTGATAGAAAGTGGAGGAATAAATGAGAACCAGCTTCTTTGAGGAAACTGACTGCTGTTTTCCCCATGCAAAGACAACACTCCCTCTGTATTCTCCTGGATCCAGTCAGGAAATAAAAAAATCCCTAGGGTCTAAACTTCCTTTCCTACTAAACCTAGGTCACATGTCAATTTCCCCAATATGGTCTGTTTTTCCACTGGTTCTGCCTTTGTTTATATCAGACTATATGTGAGAGACTCATTTTGTGAATAGAAGCTAAATTCAAGCCTTCTTGCACAGAATCAGTTTATCAGATGCTTTTAAGGGACACTATTCTGACATTCAAAAACTGGAGATTTTGTCATAAGCTTTCTTGATGTAAATAATCCTCTCTTCTCTGATGTAATTGATGATTATTCATGATACACACACACACACACACACACACACACACACACACACACACACACTTCATACACATGCATACCCACACAGCTACTTGAATCATGTCTCAGTTCTTCTCAGAAATGAGTTACTGTAGATAACATTTGTTTCCCCAATTGAAAGTTGTGTCAGACAGCCTCTGTTGTAATTTTGGGGTCTTCTCAGTAAATTTAAAAATAGGATTCTGTAGTATCTATAATATCAGATAGAGGAAAAAGAAATACTGATTGAAAATTGAAGCTTTTTATTATCAGAACAAAAACCCTGGCATCCAAAAAATCTAAGTCACTGAAGGCCTAATTACTGGGCTGCTCAGTACATGACAGATATAGTTCCATACATGTGGAAACCACCAAGCTGAATTAAGGCCTTTTGATACCTAACTTCAGAATCTTTCCCAGAAGGAAGTTTGTGTTTTAATTTGAATCCTTTGATAAGATAGAACTCTTGACTATATCTTCAATTATTTTTAATTTGGGTTTTTTAGATTACCTTCACTCTTTAAATGATGGAGTAGAAAGGTCCATCTACAATCAGATTTAAGGACTGGATTCATCTCTAGTAAGTCAAATATATTCTTAATTCACAGTACAATTTAATTAATTCACAACAGGGTATACAGCAGACTTTCCTGCTGTTCTATATTTTCACATTCTCTTTGTATACACCTGATATTTTCATGCTTTGATGGCATTAAAAAAGAATAAAAACCCAATGAACGAGAGTGGAGAAGTTAGCTGAAAGGGAGCACTGTGGAAGGGCCAAACAAAATGAAGCATGAGTGACTGGTGATTAGATTTCCTAGCACTTGTAATTTTTATTTGAAAGCAGAAACAGGATGTATAGTGGATAAAGCAGTAGGGTTTGACATTTAACTTCTTTCACTGGTTTTTTTCAAATGTCTAAATTTCTACTGTCACTCATGCAGCAGAAAACAGATATTTTACTAGAATAATGGGATGAGGTAAAACTAGCTATAAACCTGATTGGATCATTTTGGGCCACTCGGTGACTGACTACTTTTCTTCAGACTAATGTACCTTTTATTGTTGTTGTGGAACAAAATAGGAAAGGGGTCATGTGTATTATCTAGAGTTTTTGGGAGGAAAAATATCAAATAAATGTAGTCTATGGTAAATGTCTACATCTGTGATTTAAGATTTCATTTAATGTATATGTTGAAGCAATCAGTATTACCCAGATCAATGTGCAGATAGAACACAGTTCTCTTTGTATTTCTGTCTTTAAATTTTCAATATAATCTTTGCTTTTATATATATTGAAGGATGTTTCTAAAATGGATATTTTACATAAAATGTGTTATCAATGCATACTTTGAAAGTCATATGTATTTTGTGAGAACATATGTATCATTTTAGCTATGGACTTCTGTGCTAAGTAATGTAGAAAGGGAAAACAAAAGATTTATAAATGCACAGTTGTGAAATAACACACACCAATCCATAAATCCTTTCTACAGTTTTCATCTATTATGAATTGAGAGACAGGCTGCTCAAAAAGGCAGCTATTCAATTCTTGCTTTCTCTTCATTATCACAGCAAGCTTCACTGCCTGTTCTGTTGAAAATGGTATAAATGGGTCATGTTGCTGTTTCCATTATTAAAAAGCGAAACTAAAAAAAAACCCCGCTCAGTTCCAATATAAGATTTCATCAACCTGGGTTCAAGGGCTTTTTGATATGTCAAAATCCATCCCTTGAAATAAACAATGGCTTGTTTTGCCAGACTGTTGGTTACATATATCAGTGTTAGCTCTTTCTTCAATATCTTCAACATGTTCAACATCTTCATAAATGACCTAGAAGTGGGGAATGAAGCAGTGGTGGGATTCAGCCAGTTCGCACCACTTGGGCAGAACTGGTAGCTAATTTTTTGTTGCCCAGGCCCAGAATGGACTTCCAGAATCAGCATCTTCTGGAGAAATGGTTGTTCACATATTTGAATCTTATTGCATTCTTTGACCAAGTGAAAAAATTAGTGGACCAGAGGAATGCTGTGGATATAATTTATTTGGACTTCAGCAAGGCATTTGATAAAGTAGATCACAACCTACTACTTGATAAGATAGAAAAATGTGGGTTAGACAGCACCACCACCAGATGGATTCGTAGCTGGCTGACTGGCTGTACTCAGCATGTGGTCCTCAATGGAACTGCATCTACATGTAGGGAAGCGTGTAGTGGGGTGCCCCAGGGTTCTGTTCTGGGCCCAGTGCTCTTCAACATCTTCATCAACGATTTGGATGAAGGGATAGATGGGGAACTCATCAAATTTGCAGACGACACCTAGCTGGTAGGAATAGCCAACACATTTAGGCAAGAAAAACCAAATATACAGGTATAGTATAGGGGGTACCATGCTCAATAGTAGTAACTGTGAGAGGGATCTCGGAGTCCTAGTGGACAATCACTTAAATATGAGCCAGCAGTGTGCTGCAGCTGCCAAAAAAGCCAACACAGTGCTAGGCTGCATTAACAGAGGGATAGAATCAAGATCATGTGAAGTATTAATACCACTTTACAATGCCTTGGTAAGGCCACACTTGGAATTCTGCATCCAGTTTTGATCACCACGATGTAAAAAAGATGTTGAGACTCTGGAAAGAGTACAGAGAAGAGCAACAAAGATGATTAGGGGACTGGAGGCTAAGACATATAAGGAACGGCTGCTGGAATTGGGTATGTCTAGTTTAATGAAGAGAAAGATTAGGGGTGTGCTGGAGGTGTGGCGATGAAGATGCAACATATTTTCACATATGGTGGACTTGTAAAAAGGTTAAGGCCTTTTGGATAAAAATTTGGTGGAACATGCAGAAGATTTTCAAGCAAAGGATAAAGTTTTGCCCGCAATTTTTTTTGTTAGGTATAATTACAGATGCTGCGGTTGTGGACACTAAGTTGATGTTGAATTTAACTACGGCAGCAAGACTCTTAATAGGTCAATATTGGAAGAAGGAGGAACTGCCGACTATAGAAGAATGGACTTTAAAGGTCTCTGACCTGGCAGAGATGGCAAAGATTTCGGCTTATTTGAAAGATCACTCGCAAGAACGTTACATTATGGAGTGGAGAAAATGGATTGAGTATATCCAGAACAAATATGGGACTAAAAAGTTTCATGTAGCATTTGAATAAGTCTTCCTTTCTTTTCTTTTTTCTTTTTTTATAGTTAATAGTAATAGTGTTTGTAGTTATCCTATATGAGCTAGAGAGTGATAGATTTTAGAGTTTATGGTTGTTAGCATTTGGATGTTTATGAGTGTTTTTTTTTGTTTTTATACCCTGTACTTAGCTCTGGGAAGTCGGGGGGGGGAGGGGGGGAGGGGTAGGGAGGGATGGGTGTGGGAGGGGGAGGGGGGATTGTTAAAGATAAAATGTATGTTAAAACTTTTTAATAAAAAAAAAAAAGAGAAAGACGGGGTGACATGATAGCTGCCACAAAGAATAGGGAGTAAAGCTATTCTCCAAAGCACCTGAAGGCAGGACAAGAAGCAATGGATGGAAACTAATCAAGGAGAGAAGCAACCTAGAACTAAGGAGAAACTTCCTGACAGTTAGAACAATTAACCAGTGGAACAACCTGCCTCCAGAAGCTATGAATGCTCCAACACTGGAAGTTTTTAAGAAGAGACTGGACAGCCATTTGTCTGAAATGGTATAGGGTTTCCTGCCTGAGCAGGGGGTTGGACTAGATGACCTCCAAGGTCCCTTCCAACTTTACTATTATGATTATGAATCCCACCACTGGATTGAAGGGGTGTTCATCAAAACTGCAAGTTTGGGGGGAATTGCTAGGATTTTGGAAGATAGACTCAAGATTCAAAAGAATATTGACAGATTTCAGCATTGGGCCCTATCCAACATGATGCAGTTCAGTGGGGAGAAAAGTAAGGTCCTACACCTAGGCAGGAGAAACTAAATGCACAGATACAGAATAGGCAATACGTGGCTCAACAGTAGTACCTGTGAGAGGGATCTAGGTGTTCTGGTGGACCACTCCTTAAGTATGAACTAGCAATATGCTGCAGCTGCCAAAAAAGGCAATACAATCCTAGACTGCATCAATAGGGGGATAGAAATGATAGTACCACTCTGTAATGCACTAGTGAGGTGATGTTTGGAATACTGCATCCAGTTCTGGTCACCATGATCCAAAAATGATATTGAATTTGGATCTCTGGATCTGCAAATGTGAACGTACAAATCAGCTACAGCCATCTGAATGGCCCTGCAAGGCCCTTCTAATTTTTCTAGGCATGCTTGTAATCCTCAAAATATACTTGGTAGCTGGCCCAGATTATTGGTCAAGCAAAACAGTTTGTTTCAGTAACTATTGCAGAGTAATATTTTGGGAAGTCTTTGAGCAGTTGTATGGAACATCTCAGTGGCTGACTCTATGCACTGCATTGCATCGCATCGCATCGCATCACATTGTTATAGATCCATTTAGAGAAGGCTCTGCCCAGGTTCATATCCTATCTTAGCCACAGTATCACTTCTTTTTTTTTGTCTGCTAATTTAATTATAGGTTCCCCAAGAACTTTATTGTAAGATCTGTGTCAATGCTGCTAACATCGAATGTTATTGCTTGATGAAGAAGTAGCCATTTCATATGTTAAACTTGTGTATTGCTTTAAGAGATTGGGAGTGGGGAAGAGGAGGATTGTTCCCCAAGGCCATCTGAAATTAAAGAAGATAAGAGTTTGGCGGGTTTTCTAAAGGGAAACTGATTCTTTAAATTAATAGGAGCAGTGCTTTTTTTGTAAAAGAAAAAGGTGCCAGAACTCACACATGTCATACAACCCGCCTTGCCTACCCTACAAGGTTCCATCCAAAAAAGGTGCCGGAACTCCGTTCTGGGCATTCTATGAGGAAAAAAAGCCCTGAATAGGAGAATATGATTAATGACAAAATTAGAAAGGTGGAGAATTGTGTTGTAATATATTGTGCAAGGGGGCGGAGATTTCAGATTCCAGCTTCCTTTGAGCAAGCATTTGCCAGTGTATTAGGCTGAATAAAGGACTTTTAAGATAAACAATGCCTCAGAGTCATTTGAAAAGCCCATACGTCGGAAACTTGACAATCTGTGTGTATTCATATATACCATGGAGAAAATGTCATGTTTTATTTTAATTTATTTTAAATTATTTGTTTTATCAATCACACCTGATCCTAATGACCTAATTTTCTAACTGAATCTTTTTTTTAAATGCCAAAGTTTAATAACATCTAACAAGCATTTAAGAAATCCATTCCATTCACGTAGGAAACTTATGGATCCTTGAACTATGTTATCTTTGCAACCTCAGCAATCTCATCGGTATACAAAAGACATCATGCACAATCTGTCATGCTTTCCAAGGAGGGAATGACAGTGATAGTATGATTATGAAATACAGTAGAATATATATACAGTGATACCAAAGGCCTTAATTGCTTGTAAAAGTTGTTACTGAAGCAGGATAAACTTTTAACCTACTGTTCTTAGAGAATAGGTTCTGGATAATTTCACTCTGCTAAAAGCATAAAAATCAGAACAAGTGTCAGAAGAAAAACAAATCAGTACCATTTCATTTAAAATTCAACCAATTTAAGTCTAGATTAGTATGTATTTATCCATACAGATAATAGATAGCATCTCAAAAACAGAAAACTCACATGAATTATGAACAGTTTGAATACATGCACCACATTTGTTACCTTGAATGTCCTACATGTGGCTTCCAGTCTGGTAGGAAAGCTTTATCCTCCCCGTGTTTAATGCAGAGACTGCCTGTTCCATGTGGGAGATGGTAGGAAATTGTATGGGAAGCCCATAGTCTGCTGCTTCCAGTGATGTTTACAGCAGTACTGACGTACATTTCAAATTAATTGAATCATAAATTTCAACTATATTTTGCAGAAGTATAAATACCACTTACACAGTTCTTTGAATTACAAAGCTATTTTCTTTAAGATACCATACAGTAGCTGTATTTTTTCCCCCAGTCAGATTGTAACGTTCAAGCATGATGGAGACATTGCCTGAAATCCAGCATCATATAACACAATTGTAAATTGGTGTATAACTATTCTACAATATGGAGGGGTTATACACATGTTGAATAATTTGAATATGAGTCCTCCAAGGTAGACCAGCCTGAAAAAACAATTCCATTAGGTCATAACTACTTTTATTATTTGATTGAACAGATGTTATCCATATCATTTTCTCCTTTAAAACTCCTAATTTCAGTAAAAATGCAAAAAACAAAAATAAAACCAAAACACCCTGATAGAAAGGTTTAAGGGACGCGGTGGCTCAGTGGGTTAGGACGCTGAGCTTGTCGATCAGAAGGTCGGCAGTTTGGCGGGTCGAATCCCGAGTGCCGCGTAACAGAGTGAGCTCCTGTTACTCGTCCCAGCTTCTGCCAACCTAGCAGTTTGAAAGCACGTAAAAATGCAAGTAGAAAAATAGGGACCGCTACGGTGGGAAGGTAACAGCGTTCCGTGCGCCTTTGGCGTCTAGTCATGCTGGCCACATGACCACGGAGACGTCCTCGGACAAGCGCTGGCTCTTCGGCTTTGAAACGGAGATGAGCACCGGCCCCTAGAGTCGGAAACGACTAGCATGCATGTGCGGGGGAACCTTTACCTTTACCTTAGAAAGGTTTGGGCTAGACAGAGATCACAAACATTCTCTTAAAGATCCCCTCTTTGTGTGCATATCCTAGACTCATTTCACTTTTGGTATAGCAGTTTATAGTTCTTGTTGTTGCCACCTGTTTTATAGAAGGGTTCTTACCAGAATCTGGATACTTGTGGAAGTTTGCAAAGTAAGTAAGTAAGTAAGTAAGTAAGTAAGTAAGTGAATAAATATTTCAAGATGTTCAAGGGAGATATAATTTCCAAACTCTCTGTTACCTTTCTAGCAATTAAAAGCCCAAATAATAAGAATAAAAAGAAATTATGTTGCCAGCACAGGAGATAAACAAAATATAATTTTACAATAAATAATAATAGCATGTCACATCACCTATTTCAGCTTTAAATATTCTTTTAACAGGTATTCCTGTTAAAAGAAAGAACTACTCAGATCATGGCTATAAAGTAATTTGCATATTCATTAAAAAAGAAAAGTGTAAAACAAAATACAATTCTCCAGAAAAATCACAAGAAAGCAATGGCTTTCCTCAGCATGTCAAAAGTGAAACCAGGTCTGGAGACACACGTAACAATTGCCCAATACAAAGTTAAAAAATCCCACCCCTAGGGCTATTCAAGCAACTATGCCCAATTAGTCTGCTGGTAATTTACATAACATCTGAGGTACTGTTCCACCATTGCGTTAGCTTTCTCAGCAGCTCCATTAGTATTCGGATGAAATACTGATGATAGCCCCTGGTTGAAGTAGTTCATCAGTGACTGTTCAGGCCACTGTCCCAGCTGGTTAGCAACTCTCCTGAATTCATGGATGTACTCCTTTGTGGGGTGACCTCTTTGCTTCAGGTGGTGGATTTCTTTCTTGGCCAGCAGGACTCAGGACTCATCTTCAAGGTGACCCCTCAGTTGCTCCATGAATAGATTTATGTTGTGCAACTCAGGAGCCCCCTCATCATAGAAGTTGGTCACCCAGTCAGCTGCTTCCCCCTCTGAATTTGCCATCATAGCCCCATCTAGGTAGGCATAAGCATAGCGATCTAAATGAGCCCATACCTGGTTTAAGAAGAAGGTCAGCTTCTCAAGATCCCCATCAAAGGTGGGCTTGATGGGAGGCAGCTCAAATCTCAGTGGAGCCACCTACACCTGCTGCTGGGCTTGGGTGGCTTGCTGGTCCTAGGGATGTGGCCAAACCACTCTCTAGACTTCTCTTGGCTGGGCTCTGGAACTGGCATCCCAAGGCCATGTCAATGGATTTGACTGGGATACGGGACTTGGTATCACAGCTGGATGGAGGATGGGCAAAGCAGCACAGGCCCTGCTGGAACTCAGTGAGGGGTGAAAGAGATAGGTAGTTCTTGGCACTCCCCCCCCATGGCACCCATGTCTTGGGCAACAGGAATCGTATCCTTTACCTCCAGCTGGCCGAACTTCTCCTTCAGCTGTTCGAGTGAGGGGCTGTGGACTGCAGAATGAAATTTCCACTCTCCAGAGTCAGTGCATCCCATTGATCCCTTTCCTTTCTTACCATCTGCAGATGAAGAACCCTAGGATGGTAGCAACAAGAGCTCCTCTCCAGCAGTTACAGGAGTGCTCCTGCACTGAGGGGCAGCCTTGGCTACATCCACTAGGGCTGTAGTTCCTTCCTGCAGTGCCAGATTCCCAGGTTGGATTAGCCTGGCTTTTAGCTGAGCCCCTGCCAGTGACACTTCCTCATTTGCTGGAGTGCCAGCCTGTGCTCTGACAGCCTGAGTCCCATTGCAGCTAGCAGTGGTTTCAACTTTCTCCTCCATCTCAAGCATTCGCTGAGTCTTTACAGCTCTCCCCAAAGTGAGTGGGTAGGTGGTCAGGGCCTAGCACCCCAAGAAAATGAATTTTTAGGAGACTTGGTTTAATATCATGGTACCGACAGATGAAGATGAATAAAGCAGAACTCCAAGGCATGCAAATTCCTCAAAGAACATGTTTACTAATTACAAAGTATCAGCACATCAAAAGTGAAACCAAGTCTGGAGACACATATAACAATTTCCCAATAGAAAGTTAAAAAATCCCACCCCTAATGCTATGCAAGTAACTACATTCCCCAATAGATCTTCTTGGCAGGCTTTTTACACAATGTCCAGCCTGCAGTCAGTGGAAGAGCCGATGACCTTGGTTCCCATGGGATAAAAGTTTATTTAGACTAATGAAGCAGCTGGCAAACACCCCTCCCTCCATTCTACAGGTGAAACTTGAAAAATTAGAATATCGTGCAAAAGTTCATTTATTTCAGTAATGCAACTTAAAAGGGGAAACTAATATATGAGATAGACTCATTACATGCAAAGCAAGATAGTTCAAGCCGTGATTTGTCATAATTGTGATGATTATGGTGTACAGCTCATGAAAACCCCAAATCCACAATCTCAGAAAATTAGAATATTACATGCAATCGATAAAACAAGGAGTGTACATAGAACGATATCGGACCTCTGAAAAGAATAAGCATGCATATGTACTCAGTACTTGGTTTGGGCCCCTTTTGCAGCTATTACTGCCTCAGTGCAGTGTGGCTATCAGCCTGTGGCACTGCTGAGGTGTTATGGAAAACCAGGATGCTTCAATAGCGGCCTTCAGCTCTTCTGCATTGTTTGGTCTCATGTCTCTCAACTTTCTCTTGGCAATGCCCCATAGATTCTCTATGGGGTTCAGGTCAGGCGAGTTTGCTGGCCAATCAAGCACAGTAATCCCATGGTCATTGAACCAAGTTTTCGTGCTTTTGGCAGTGTGGGCAGGTGCCAAGTCCTGCTGGAAAATGAAGTCAGCATCCCCATAAAGCTTGTCTGCGGAAGGAAGCATGAAGTGCTCCAAAATCTCCTGGTAGACAGCTGCGTTGACCCTGGACTTAATGAAGCACAGTGGACCAACACCAGCAGATGACATGGCTCCCCAAATCAACACAGACTGTGGAAACTTCACACTGGACTTCAAGCATCTTGCAGTGTGTGCCTCTCCATTCTTCCTCCAGACTCTGGGTCCTTGGTTTCCAAATGAAATGCAAAAGTTGCTCTCATCAGAAAAGAGGACTTTGGACCACTGAGCAACAGACCAGGTCTGTTTTTCTTTAGTCCAGGTAAGACGCTTCTGATGTTGTTTGTTGTTCAGGAGCAGCTTGACAAGAGGAATACGACATTTGAAGCCCATGTCCAGGATCCGTCTGTATGTGGTGGCTTTTGATGCACTGACTCCAGCCTCAGTCCACTCCTTGTGAAAGTCCCCAACACTTTTGAATGGCCTTTTTCTGACAATACTCTCCAGGCTGCAGTCATCCCTGCTGCTTGTGCACCTTTTTCTTCCACACTTTTCCCTTCCACATAACTTTCTATTAATGTGCTTTGACACAGCACTTTGGGAACATCCAACTTCTTTTGCAATTACCTTTTGAGGCTTTCCCTCCTTATGGAGGGTGTCAACGATGGTTTTCTGCACAACTGTCAGGTCAGCAGTCTTCCCCATGATTGTGATTCCTACTGAACCAGATTGAGAGACCATTTAAAGGCTCAGGAACCCTTTGCAGGTGTTATGGCTTAATTAGCTGATTAGAGTGGGACACTTTGAGCATAGAATATTGCACCTTTTCACAATATTCTAATTTACTGAGATTGTGGATTTGGGGTTTTCATGAGCTGTAAGCCATAATCATCACAATTATGACAAATCATGGCTTGAACTAACTTGCTTTGCATGTAATAAGTCTATCTCATATATTAGTTTCCCCTGCATTACTGAAATAAATGAACTTTTGCACGATATTCTAATTTTTTGAGTTTCACCTGTATGTGGCAACCGAAAAAGAACAGGGAAAATGGTTACAGCCATGCTCATTTGTAAAGTTGACATAAAGGCGGAGTTCAAATGCTCAATTGTAAACTTACACAAAAGAAAATGAAACTTACCTTGATACACAACCAAAACCAAGAATCTAGCACAAATTCCTGGTTATATTTATTAAATCCAATCATATTTTGCTTCACTTTTTTCTCGCTTCTCCAGCTTCTTAGAGATGTCCAACCTAAATTAGAACCTGCAGATCCCCAATTTTTTGATACACTTTCTCTCTAGTCACTTTTACCACCATTTTTTCAGAAGGCAAGGCTATTTCTATATCCAGCAAAGGACACTGTTCAAAAAGCTTCAACTACTAAATAACTGGACACTGAATGGAGAGAAGTTGATATGAACTTATTTCATTTGTGCTGTTATTCCAGTCTGTTTTTAGATCCAACAAAGAAGTTTGATTCTATTTGTTTTTAAAACAGCAGTGACTTGGGATTCTGTTATTCAAAGGATTAGCTCCATGGATTTTAGCTCCCTGGAGGCTAAATTCATTTATCTTTTCTCAATGGCTCTTGTCAAGTTAATGACAATGGGGGGTACTGAGAAAGAATATTTCAATAATAACACCAATAAAACCTCCCCAGAGTTTGTAAATAAGTCAATTAATAGACAGCTTATACAACTTAGAAAGAAGACATTTCTATAAACCAATATGCTCCTGGAGGTATCTGTATATCAACATTATGAATTACAGATAGTGTTTCTGATTCTTTTTTTGGGGGGATACTGCTCATTGAAATTCTAGAAACTAAAATAAGAACATCTTTTCAAAGATGGTTTGAACAATCAACTTGAGCTGCTATTCATACCACTTTTAGCAGTTTCAGAAAATATTAAGCATTTTGCTTCAAGAAGAGATTGTTTCAGATGTGTTAGAAAAAAGATTGTAGCTGGGGTCCAAGAACTGTACAATATGCTTGTAGGCCAATGTGCTTAGCACAGGACATGATCATGAGGGGAAAAAAGAACAGTCCAGGACAGGGGTCAGCAACCTGAAACAGTGAAAGAGCCACTCGGAACTGGTTCCCTCACAAAAGGAAAAACTGGGAGCCGCAAAAAAATGTGTGCACATGCGCGCATGCGCAGAACAGGGTTTGACTGAAGAGTGGAGCCAAGGCGAGATATGCACCTACCCTGCATATTTGAATTGATTGGTTGGACTTTTTTAGTCCCACTTTTTTTTTTGGACTGCACACGGCAGAGGACTGGGAGCCACAGGAGACGGCTGAAAGAGCCGCATGCGGCTCCGGAGCCGCGGGTTGCAGACCTGTGGTCCAGGATGTCAGGTTCAAATGATAAGCTGACTGGTCAGTTTGTGTCCCAATCAATGGATCAGCACTTGGTTGATCAAAAAAAAGGGAGGGGAGAAGAAGAGAGAGTGTGAGAGAGAGCAAGAGAATGAGAGAAAGAGAAACCTGAATCTAGCACTTATGAGAAGATAGAAGAAAGAAAAAAAAAGAAATTAAAAAAAAAGATAATAGTGGCCAAACTAGTTTCATTAGATACTAGACACTACATCTAACCCTATGATCAAACCCTGTGATGAAATGTGTTACTCCAATGCATGCTGAAAGATTAGGATTGTACATGGTTTGATTTTTGCTGCAGCCTTTCTCTTTTTGTGGGAAATTGGAACATAGTAAAAAAAAATAGTGGCTGTTGTACTGGTTGTGATCGTCACCAAATTATAGGCCTCAGCAATCAAGTACAACTCTAGTAACAAAAGAGACAGATGCTTAATCTCTTGATCAGTCCCTAGAAATAACTTGTGGCTCTTCTAAAGATATTTCACCAATATCTTTCATTCCATCCATCCATTTTATCCATTGTTTTCCCCTTGTTCATCTTCCCTCAACCTCACTAAACATCCAAACATAATGTTTTTCTTGTCCATCATCTGCTCACATTACATGCCCAAAATATGTCCGCTTTCTGCCTGCTGATCATTATAAGAGAACAGTCTATTTGATTTAGGGCAAATGGATTGTCTCTTCTTGCAATCTTGCAATTGGAATTCTCGGTAAGTACCTCCAAATCAATAATTCAAAAGTGTTCATCTTTTTTATCTTTTCCTTTCTCAATTTTTCAATATCCAGTTTTTTTAACTCATGTTATAACTTGGAAAGCTATTTTTAACTACTCTGATCACAGAAATATTGTTCAATTTCACAATCTTATTTCCTTCTTGTTTTCCCTCCAAGATTCTTTTTACATCTGTAGGATGCTATTGATTTATTACCTATTCTTGAACCTAAGTATATAAAATTGAACATTTTCAATTCTTTGCCTTGAGATGTAAAATAAAAATGTAGGTTGGCATTATGTTTGACTTCTTAATATTAACATTACTTCAGATTGTTCGTTTTACATTTTTACTTTACAAAGTAAATAAAGAGATCTTTGAAATTTTCTTTACTTTTAGTTGTCAATGTAGTGTTTTACAAGAATTTCAGTTTGCTAGTGTTTTGACCTTCAGTTTTGATTGTAATTGTCTTGCAGTCCTACCATTCTCACTCTGCTACAAAAAGACCTCCTCCATAACATCTTACCTGCCAAGATGTCTATAATAAACTTTTATAAGGGTATTGGTTTCATTTTGCTCTTGTTTTATTTTTATCCAACTATTTCCAGTAGGATTTCAGTGCTCTGATCCCCATATTTCTTTACATACAATGCGATATTATTTTCTTTTTCATTGTTCATTGTTCCATTACTTTACTACTGTTATATTTATACTTCTTTTCATTTCTTCATTTTTATTGGTATAAACTGCCTAGAGTAGCCCATGGAGAGATAGGTGGCAAATCAATTTAACAAATAAAATATCTCCTCTTCGGATATCTGTTTGTTTGGAATAAATTGGAACCTTCCTATGTTGTGTGCCAGTCTTGGGTAGCATCCTACTGTGTTTCAGGGATGCCTATCATATATTTGTCTTCCTGAATTCGGAAGTTCTAGTTCTCCCTGTTCATTTCCGATACTCAGTTTATAAATATAGAAAAATATGAGGTTTGGAATGCACTACTTCCTGGCATCTAATTGTAGTGTTTTGTAAAAGCCCAGGTCCTCATCCTGGACTCTTATTTCTCTCTTTAGATTCTATTTTGTTGACCCCAGCTCTGGCTACCCTCACCTTATTGTTTGAATTTAATAACCATCTTATGATATTGTGAGGCTCTTGCCAAATATTTCCTCATTTTTGTAAGGTATTTCTTGTATCTTCCCAGGAATCCTTTACAAAAGTAGTACAGCCTGTTATTGTAGAATCAGAACACTTCTTGCCATCCCATCTGCAGAGTCAGTTACTGATTTCCAGGAACTCATTTTCTCCTGTCTTGTCTCTGATGAAAAAAACTACTTGTGTGCCCCATTCTTTCACCTTCCTGTCAAAGCCTTCCAACCTCCAGAGAATCTTTCAAGGTCCTTTTTGGATTTGTTATTCATTTCCACATGGATCACACAGGAAAGAATAGTTATCAAATTATCTGAATAGTCAAGGTGTCACATCCTGTTTCTGGATACCAGTAAGGTCATACACTTTCCACAATGTCATAATGATTCTGCACACTGCTTCCTTGTTTTGCCTAGCTGGGGATTGTCTATGCATTTTCTTTCTGGGGCAACTCTTGTTTCTTTAATTGATGCAGGTCCAAGTGTCTTTTACAATGTTCTGTATTTTTCATCACTGATTATTTTTCTCCATTTGTTGACATTCTTTACTGAAATGTTTTTCCTTATTCTTTCCTTCTTGAAATTGCAAGTTTCTGTTTGGTCATCATATGTTATTCTTGTTAAGCAAGTTTCTATCTTTCCCTGCTTATTTAAGTTTGTTCTGAAAGTCACTTGGAACTTTTCCTCTTGACATTTTAAGAATATTTTTTTCTGCTTCAGTTTTTGCAATATCTGTTATCTCTTCCCACGGTGCTGTAAGTTCACCTTTGCATGATAAGCATGATAAATATGTCCCTTAGGAAAACTTGTTTTAGCATAGGAAGGAACTGTTCCCAAATCTTCCAAACTGACCTTCCAAACTTTTAGATTATTTTCTTCCCAAGCAGTATTTAAATTTCTCCTCCATGATAGGATGGTAGCTTCTGCAGAAGTCTTTTTATAACTTTGAGAGGTTTATTGCTCAGAAAAGCATAAATCTGATAAGTACTAATTCAAGTGGACATAACATGAGCAGATGTTTTCCAAGGGATCTCTCTTCCCTCCCCATGTTCCCTATTTGAATTTTCAGCAACATACAAGTGAGAGGCTACTTCAGCTGGCTGAACTTCTTTTGTAAAGGAATACCAGAATATTCCCTTTGAAATACACCTGCCACCTATAACAATACACTGGCATTGAGAAGGTACAGAATAAATTAATTCTGTGGATTTTTGATATGTGACATTCCCACTTATTTTTCAACCAATAAAACAGATTTTTACACCTCAGTAAATGACAGTGCATGAATTACTAAAGACCTAGACAATATTAGTAAAAGAGAATAGATTCAAAATTACTCTAGTACCATTTGGGTGCTGATTGGTTTTCATGTTCATATGGCATGTTAACAGTATACAGTATTACTGTTAAGTAGGTTTATTTGATCAAGTCAAGAAAAGTTCATCTGCTGGGCCATTGTGAAACAGAATCTCTAGAGACTCCCAGTTAAGATCTTTGTTAAGAACTAAATCCAAGCTTTGGCCCTAGACCTAAACAGACATAATTTAATGCTTTATAGGTTAGTTTAACAGCAGTGTATGCTTTCACTTTCGGATAGACTACTAAACAGAAATGTAATGGGGAAAAGCTTCAGAGTTATGAGTGATATAATAGGCATCTGTTTATTATGTATTCTGTATCT
Source organism: Vipera berus (assembly GCF_964194415.1). Taxonomy (NCBI): domain Eukaryota; kingdom Metazoa; phylum Chordata; class Lepidosauria; order Squamata; family Viperidae; genus Vipera; species Vipera berus. Next base: position 45,991,343 of record NC_138204.1, read on the forward strand.
GTTTATCAGTATATGTATCATTTTCTGATTTACTATTTTTATCATTGTTTCATTATAAAATAATATTCTATTACAATATTTATCAATTATAATGAATAAAATAAAAATACAGAAAAAAGTTAGCCAACTGAAAGAAAGAAAGAAAAAAGTGCAGAGACAGAGAAAAAAATGATTTTTGACTTTTTCAGTGTCAGTAAAATACAAAAATAAAATAAACATCTCAACTTTTTGCTTTACATTTCAAGTCATTCCCATAATAACAAATCATTCTAATCATCAAAACCTAATAATCAAAATGTCATTGTTTTCAGTTTTGAACAGAAATCTAGAAGCAGTTTTCAAGTAGAAATTAAATTAAGTAAATCGTTCTCTTTAATTAAAACAGTCCGTTTTGCCATTTCTGATACCTCCATCACCTTTACCATCCACTCTTCCATCTTTTTCTATCTGATTTATATACTGGTACATAAGACCAGTATCTAAGACCTTCTTAAAGAATAGCAAAACTATTTTTCCCTCTCAGAAAAAAAACATTCTAGACATCAGGAGTAGATCTTGAAAGGTCCTATATCAACTTCATACTAGATGAATGAATGATAATCAAAAGAGAATTTCTTGTGCTCAAAGTAATATGTAGTAGTGATAAAGTAAGTATAGTCATTCTCATAACAGACCTGAAATATTTAAAGCTTTACAGAAATCAGCAGCATTTTGTATTTTCTCCAGAAACAACCTCCAGGGATTGCAATCATATTCATATGGATATGACAATGTACAAGCTGAACATTCCAAGGATAAAGCAGAGCTAAACTTACTAAAGTGCATCTACAATGATTTTAGATTGTTTTCCTCCCTGAATGGATGAAGTTTCCCCCACATATTTCATTTCTTAACTGCATTTTAAATTGATCAATAATTTGCACATGCTAGCTGTGGCCAATAAATTAGTCTTACTGTCTTCAGAAACAGAATCTGATCTGAAATTTCAAATGGAGATGGAAATTGTTTGCCCATTTCAGACATATCTGAATAGATTTTAATCTCAAATGTAGTCTTTTAAAAGAAGCTATTCCAGTTACTGGGATGTTTCTATCTTGTCCTAATTTCCTCGCAATTACTGAAGAAGTGCTAGAGATAGAAACTGTGGTGTTTGGATGGAGTGACATAACTGGCATGGGAAGCACTTGGATCTGAATCTGACCATGGAACAAGAGAACCAATTTAATTGATATTGCAGCTCAGTGAGACACAGAGTAAGGCTGCCAGATGGTATGAAGATGGCTATCACCACCTCAAGCTTATTTGTGTGATCTGGGAAAGAGGCAGTTGTTGTTAAATGATAGAGAGAAACAAGCTGAATATACTATATCTGTACAAGATAGAATCTGCCTTTGAAATTTTGGGAACTTGAGAATCCTAGACAAACTAAAGAAGCAACAGATGAAGGGGTAGGTGGGAGAGAAGCCTAAAAGAGTAGGCAAACCAAAAAAAGACACAGAAACAACAGCTTTGGTAACTTAAATAACACAAGCCTTGTGTCAAGATGAAAGGGAAGCTCAGTCACTATTATTTCCAAAGGATTTTGGAATGTCTTGAAACTGGGCCAACCCTAGTGCTGCTGTCTGAGTCAAAGGTATAATTTGCAATAGTGACGAATATCTGTAGCTCAGGTGTAAGATGAGGGTGAAGGTTTGTTCTCACAAACTCGGAGAACGAACCTTCACCCTCAAAGGCATAATTCTACTGGACTTGCAGTTATATCTTGTATCACTATTGACATGCATAAATTGAAAACCTTCAGGAAAAAAATCCCTCCAGCAGAAGGAATTGGAACAGGAAAAAGAAGGAAACATAGGAATTAAGTAATAGAATGAGAAAAAAAAAGTACACAGAAGTGATAGGACTCTTTTACAAACACATTTTCAAAGAAACAACTGATTGAACTTTTAAACAACTTTGACAACTTTTCCTTCTCTAAATAGTTTTAAACTGTTTGGGTACAACTTCCATCATTCCAATATGGCTAATTGTGCCTAATGGGAGTCTTAGGCCAAAACACGTAGAGGGAAGGTTGGGATTAGCCAAATCTCAAATCACAAAATTTCCAGGCATATTTCTTTTGATGATATAATCCATCTTCCAATATTTACTGTCTGTTTAATGTCAGAGACAGATTGAAAAAGAACCATGAATGGTCAACCAATGTCAAATTAGGAAGAACTAGAGAAGGAATTTCCTATCCTTTCCTTTATATGAGTCTTCCTATCTTCATTGAAAGCTTTTACATTAGCTACAGGTCAGTAACATAGTGCCTATCAGCACAATGGCAAAACTGTCAATTAATTTTTTAAAAAATAAAATGTCTTATCAGATATTGAATCTTATGAGATGTTATACTACCTGCAATTTTCCAAGAGTTGAGGCAAGATTATTCTTGGAATCTTGAGGGATTTCGAACAAGAATAGATTTTTTTAACAACAACAAAATCATATTACCCAAATCATTTTTGTTTGCACTGGGGCTACCTACAGTGCTTTCTTGGCTCACAAGTGATGCCAAACTGCTAATAGTTAGCTAACAATCAATTTGATCATGAGAAGCTAGCAGACATGTTATTAAAGACTTTTAAAAACCTCAGTGATACACTTTCTGTCTCTGTCTCTCTCTCTGTCAAAAAAGAAAAATATGATAACTGCAAGATAACCTCTTCTTGTTGCAGAATCTGCATACAATAACAGTGCACTATAGATTAAGAAACTAGATTTTCTATTATGCTTTATATGAAAGGTTGCATGCCTAGCTATGATAATGGTCTCCAGGAATTATGGCTGAGTCCCTACCACAGGCAAGTAAAACAACAACAACTAAAGCATCTTTTGTATAGAAAAAAATGAAATGATAGATTTAACTTAGCCTAGGAAATAGATGTAAGACAGAAAGCTGTTTTAGAACAGGCAAACTATAATTAATTTACTAATTCATTCATTAAATTACCTCAAGGCAGTGTACATACCATATATATCTACATTGAATTTTGGTGCTTCTCATCATACATAAATAGAATTGTTTGAATGCCTGCAAAGATGATGTCAACAATGGGAATTTTAGGGATGCTACAGATTGGTAGATCTGAACCAAAAAACTTTCATTTTGAATAAATGATTCTTTTGCTACTGTTTCATTTATCTGATGATCGTGTGCCAGTAACTCATAGCCTCATCACTATGTTCCAAAATATTCTTTATATGGATTTCCACTAAAGACTCTTAGAAGCTTCAGTTATCCAGAATGCAGGCAGACTATTGATACTAATGGTAATGGTATTGGTAATGATTTCCTGCCTTTATTTTTGTACACTCAAGGCAGTGTATGTAGCCTTCTATTTTCCCCACAAGAGCCCCAAGTACTGAATCAGACTGAGAAAGATTGATGAGAGTAATTGAGTCAAAAGTACTTGACTGGTTTTTATGCCTAAGAGAGTACTAGAATTCAAGATCTCTTGGTTTCTAATGTAGCACCTTAACCATTATACCAAACTTTGGTCTATCCTTGGCTTCTGGTTACAGTTCAAAGTGCTGATTTTATTTAATCTATAAAGTTCTGCATGGCATAGTGCCAAGGTATTTTCAAGACCACTTTTTGAAGCAAGAATCTACATGCCCAATCCTGAAGTCCTAGGAGGCATTACTGGTAGTGTCATACTATTGTAGTGTGAATTGGACTGAGGCGGTCAGGTATTGCACCTACACTGTGAAAAAAAACCCAGCATCCTGTGGAATTTAGTCTTGACCCCATTTAAAAGTTACTGCAAGAAAACTTTAAAGGTAAAATTGTGCTGGAGGGCCTAAGGTGACTATGAGAGTTCAGTAGACTGATAGATTTTTGTTTCATTTTAGACTTTTTAATGCTGTTTTCATTATATTTTATTGAATTGTCTGGTAATTTCTGAGAGTCTGCTTCAAGAATACAGAAAGTTAATGGCTGCAATTATACAAGTCCAGTTTCATTTGTAGATTTGACTGATTTAATTTTAGGAACAATACTCAGTAATGAGCAGCACTGATTTCAGTGAGATTTGTTTCTAGATCAGCTAACATTAACCATAGGATGCAGGAATTATATTGAATAAAATGTTAAAGGCAAATTGGGAATAGGAATTTGTTTCTGGCTCAGAACTAAAACTGATGATATTTCTCAAATTTGACGCAACACTATATTCTTTCAGAAGAGAGATGCCATCTTCTCATTCCACCTACATAAGCCAGATACTTTAAATGTTGGCTCTTTCTACAACACTGGTGACATTACAGAGTCCTCCATTACATCTGAGGATAGACTAATTTAAGAGACTGAAGGCAAACCACATGGCTTCTATACTCCTGCCACACTAGATTTGCTGTTACTCACCATCTTTGCAGCACTTCCATCTAAACATTTTCTGAATATTATCTAATAGCAAAGCCAGCTTTGGAATATGTTCTTATTCTACACTGTCAGGAACAGTAGCCATCTCTTTTTCCTCTATGAAGAATTGTATAGAACAATAGAGTTCATCAGATGATGAGAAACTAATCTTCTAAATACTGGTCTTCCCTGATGTTTAAGAGGTTGAAAGGAATATTTGATTGACAGTGTAGAAAAGTAAATTTAAATGCAGGGTATCTGTATTAGCCAAAGTGATTAGTTTCACTATTTGCCATTTCCATAGCACATCCCATACTGGCACGGGGCATTTATCCCACCTTTTTATGCTGGTCATATTTCATACCAACAAATATTTTTCCCCACGGTCAAATGAGACAAGAGTTTTGCCGGCATGTCTTTGTTTTCCTCCCTGCAAGGTGGTAATCTTCTGTGTGCCATTGGAACAAATATTAAACTTAATTCTTCTCTATGTCTGGAAGAGTACATTTGATTCCTCTTTACTGCTTATGTATGACAGAAAAATATCAAAGTGGGAAATGATAAAGACAGAAAGGCATATCTTGTAATCCACTGTCCAAATCTAAGCCGTGTCAGATTTGTATCATAGCCCACAGGTTCACTTAGTAAGCCACCTGGATTTTCTTGTCTATCTGTAACTTTCGAGAGTCCACAGTATATGGTTATGGATTATAACTTTCGTGCAGATTTGTTTTAGATAACTTTGTGCACAAATGTTACTCTCACAGTTGGTTTTTAAAACATTTTTATAGAAGATAAGAGTTGGAGAACTTTGTGCTTTTTTAAAAAAAACTAAATCAGATTCTTGTGTATGATCTAATATATTTGTGAAGGTGGTGTGGAATTGAAATCATTGCCCAGTTAAACAGAATTTCTGGACCGAGAGTGCCTCTTTGCAAACAACTTATGAGTAATATGAACAATTATACATTAAATATTATTGCGCTTCTGGGTGCAATTCATGGTGCTGGTTGTCACTTTTAAAATCCTTCATGGTGTGTTGGCTGGGTTACTCACACGACCATCTATCCCAATTGTTTCTACCCATCATGTCCAATCCACTAGGAGGGCCATCAGTTAAGGATTGTCAGCGGGTGGGGTCCTTAAGGAGAACATTTTCAGCTGTGCACAGGACCTTTGAAATGCCATCCCTCCAGAGATCAGATTTCCCTGCCCCTATTGGCCTTCCATAAAGCCCAAAGATAGGCTTTTGTGCTTAAGCGTGGGGCCTTAGGTGTGGGACCAAGCCCATTAGGTTAGGTTGAGTTTGAGTCTGGCTTTGTAATTTTCCCCCTAGCTGCTGTAGTTTATTATATTTTTGTATGGAGTGTTATTATTTTAATATCATGAGCCATCCACGGTCACATATGTGATACAGGCAGCCGTAGCAATCCATCAAACAAACAAACGAGATCCTTTCCCCAGCGGTTAATGATAATAGGAGCAGAATCACCTGATGAGACTTCTGTGGCTGTGTCACCTGCTTTCCTAGGCTTCTCCTCAGAGATCTGCCAAATATTTTAAAAAGTCTATCTACACATTATATAAAACCTGTAATAATAAGCAAGCTCCTATGAGGTGTCCTTCCTTGAAATGCTGCCCTGTGGTTATATTGAGTTGCCAACTGGGCATGATGGGCTTTGTTATAGAATAAATTATGAAAGCCTCAAGTGGTTGAAGCTGCATATGAAATAAGCAGAAAAATATAAGGGGTGGCATTTACATTGGAATTTTTACTCACTCCATTTCTGCTGTGAAGAGAAATGTTGCTGCGGTACTAGTCACAGAAGATTTCCACTAGAGGGAGCAGCGCTCTTTCCTCTGTGGTATACAGTACATAAATCTGTAGTTCACTGATTCTGGATACTGCCTGATAATTGTTTTAAAAAGGTCTGTTGTGGGTTTTTGAAATTATGATTCGAATGAGCTCATGTCATATCAGAAATGAGAAAAGTAAAAAAAAGATGAGAAGCAGTCCATTGAGAAGTGATAAACAGGAACAGAGATCTCCTGTCCTTCAGAAACTAGCTCTCTTCCTTTTGGTTTTCAAAAGACCTGAATTTGCTACCACTACCACAGCTTTACCCTGATCATGCCCTGACAGCTTTTTTTAAGTTCAGGAATGCGTAGTAGTATATTTAGACTCCCAGTGATTCTGGTATTGCATTTTATAAACAGTAAGTTTGCAGAATAAACACATTCAACCCTTTTTATTATTTGGAGATGCAGTTATTAGAAAAGGGAAGAATGTGCCTCATAACTACCCAACTCAAAATCTAGCTGGCCAATCCAGGTTTGAGTTTCAGAAAAATCACCATGTACAGTACCTAATTCTGTGTGATGGCTCCGATGTTCTATAGTTCTCATGAACTTTTATGTCCTTTGATAAGGTTTCACCTTTACCACTAGATACGTTTCTCATGCTTTTTGGTATTTTTCCACCTGAATGATATCACATCGGAGCTGCTATGTCTTAGAAGCCTTCATTCTGGAATTATTTTTTTCACATGCTGCAGAAGGTGACATCTGCACCCAAATGACCTGCTTTGAGTGAATCTCATGTACTCATTCATACCTCCAAATAAGTACGCGGCAATACATGACAAAAAGGAACTGTACATAGAGACAACCATGTATATATAATAACAATAGGGTGATGCTGATAATTCTAAAGTCACCTATATATGTGTAAATGTTGGGTTTATTGACTTGGGGAAAAGTAGAAATCAACTGACTATACAAATTATTTATTTATTGTGTTATTTCCTGCATTTATTATTTTTAATAAATAATTCAAGGTGATG